>NC_090922.1:421389832-421692862 GCF_040938575.1 Ambystoma mexicanum
GCAAAGACTTCAAGGACTCTACTTTCTAGCTCAGAGGCTGGATATCCGCAATATCGGACCCATTCTCTTATCTGATCTATTGTCTTAGGGAAAACATGCATTATAGTATCTTCAGATTTGTTATGGGTCTTCGAAGGGCAACCGCCAATGGAACAGGCAGGCATTATGGAAAGTTCTGAAAAGTAAAGATCAACAATTCTCTATGAATACCAATGTGTTAAAACATTAAATGACACATAAAAGGTTCAATGCAAGGTCCGTTTTGGTTCTTGGAACTATACACGTTATTCACATGCGGATAAGTATTTCAATAACTTTCAAAAAATAGAAAAAGTAATTTGACTAAACTCAGAACATGTGACTAGTTCCTTGCATGTACTGTCGTGAACGAAAAGAAAACATGGATGCAATTTGATGACTACTAGCAAATAGATATAAATTAAAAAATTGGACGCAAAATGATTATGGTACATGGACTTACCTTGACGAACAAACAGTTAGATGCAGGGATCAGAGTAGTTTCTTGTCGTAGAACAGGGAGCAGTTCACAGGTTGCAAACTGACGAGTTTGCTCAAAGTGGTCACGGAAGTTCACAGAGACGAAGAGCAGATAACGAGCACCTTCACGGGTTGACTAGCAAAGCGCAAAGAAGTTCTCATTAGAAATATGAAGTGGGTTATAAAGAATTCGAAACAGGGGTGTGTTTGTGAATGAATGACGTGTATATGTCGTGGCATTATGCGGTCTGCAGGGGGCCGTCCAGCGTGAGGGGGGATGCTTGGCAGGAGACACAGGGTCTGGAGGTAGACATGGGAACAACAAACCCATGCTCTATAGACCACTTTGAAGTGTACATGGTCTTTGGCACCTCTTGGCCTTTATCGCTCCCTGACAGCTCCACTTGCCAGCAGCGCAAGTACCCCGGTGCGAACTGCCTTTGATAGGGCGGGGGGTGGATCGGGGCGGTGGTCGTGCAGACAAGACACAGGAAGACTCGTGAATGGAGACACACTTATGTGGATTGCAGGGGGCCGTCCAGCGTGAGGGGGGATGCTTGGCAGGAGACACGGGGTCTGGAGGTAGACATGGGAACAACAACCCATGCTCTATAGACCACTTTGAAGTGTACATGGTCTTTGGCACCTCTTGGCCTTTATCGCTCCCTGACAGCTCCACTTGCCAGCACAAGTACCCCGGTGCGAACTGCCTTTGATAGGGCGGGGGGGTGGATCGGGGCGGTGGTCGTGCAGATAAGACCCGTTTGCCGCAGGGCCTCACCAAGGAGAGGCCATCTAACTGAATGTAAGAGGATGGCTGCAGGATCTACTACATGGAAGGCAGGGGGGTGAGTTTATAAATACCTCACCCTCCCAGGAGAATATATGGGGGTCATCTCTGTACCCGGTGCCCAAAAAGAGGATTTATTATGATCAACCATATTTATTATTTACCTATAACCATGTTTTGTATCAATAAAATCCAACAGCTTTTTATTGCCAACGCTTGATGCCAACCCACAAAATAATATATGTATGACTGCTGCATATATGGGTTCAACGGTTATGTGGATTGAAGGTGTGCGGCCAGCGTGAGGGAGGATGCTGGCCGGAGACATGTGGTGTGACAAGACAAGGCACTGGAAGGCTATTCAACGGAGACACACTAGATTCATTTAAAAAATCAAAACAACCATTGCTAAAATATATGTTGGGCTTTATTTTAGATTTTAGTTAAACATAAATAATAAACATTACACATTGTAAAGTTGAGGTTGCAGCACATCGAGGGAAAATCCGCGGTATTGTCCACTGTCACTGGGGAAATGTTGTCTAATGGCAAGTACCGCACAGGCAGGTATTACTCTCCGAACGCGGTGTACGAGCCTCCCGTGAAGCCACCAAGTGAAGCAACGATAGGCCACCAGCCTGTACCACCTGTGAAAAAAAAAGATGCAAACTGTATTAAACTGACCAAACTTTCTTATCAATGTCGATTCAGGTAACACATGTCATTTTTCTTAGAAAAAAATTATATCTAGAAAATGCACTATATGGAACCAATTTACATGCGTTCGAATGATATGTAAATGTAATTTTATATGTGGGAGACGACCATGAAATAGTGGTGGCATCACTGACATCACAAACAGAGTATACTTACTCGTTACTCGGATTACGCGGACGAACAGTGCCACGAAGTTCGTGCATAAGCACCATCATCATCCTCAACACTGTCCGTGAGAGGCAGGCTTCCCTGAACTCTGGCAGCTCGGTGATGCATTGCGGACTTTGCTCGCCTTCCTGCAGACTTTGCTCGCTTTCCGAAATGTAGGCCAAGCACCCGGAATTTTCACGGCAGCAGCAGTTCTCCTCCTCAGTTGGCATTAGCTCGCACCGATTGCACGTGCACCAGGTGGAGACGCCGTCCATGCGACATGGTCCAGGCTCTTCATCCGTTGACTGGTCCTCCCAACTGCCGTCCGAATCCCCATCGTTTTCGCGTGCTTGCCTTTCCAGTAGTTCCTCCTCGGTGTACTCGGGCTCGTACATATACGGCATTATTGTGGCCATTGTGCGGTAAAGATAGTAAAATAATTTACAGAGATGGTACAGGTGTTCACACGGGCTACAAGCGGCGAAGGTAGCTGACCAGAGCACTGAAACGAGTCACAGAATACTCAAAGTAACACAGAGAGAGGAATGGAATCGAAAATCTGCTGCTGTATGTTGTGAAACGGTCTGTTTATACTTATTGGGGAAAGAGGCGTCCTGCCATTTCCATGGCAACACGTCAATAGCTGAGGCGCAGCGATTGTTGACACGAGACGTGCTTGAAATGGGCAGTACGCGTCTGCTGATGTCAGGCTCAGGGGCGGGGGATTTGATTTAGTGCCGCAAAGGCAGGTGAGCCAGGTCGATGCGGCGGAATGATAGGATTATCACAAAATGGAGGCTGATTTCGAGTGCGATAATGGGCGAAAAGTCGGGTAAGGTCCATAGGAAAGTTTCCTACGATCTACCGATTTATGCTTACAAACACATGGCCGACCCGTAGGGACAATAAAAAAAAAGTCCCGGAACTATCCTTTAATCAATATTTCTATGTATAACTACATGGTCAGTCTGCTCTCATTAGTTGTGCTGGCTGGCAATACATGTGTACCAGCACAAACTTTTTTTTTTGTTTAACTTCTTATCTGAAACAGTCAAGCAGTGCGCTAGCTATACTTATTCCAGAAATACATACTCACATGTATTTGTTTTGCTTGAGTTTTTTAAATTGTTGGATTACAAGACATACCACACATCAAATTCAGTTTCATGAGCTGATCTCAAAGTTACTACTAGCACTAATGGCTGCTCTTGCCCGGCCACTACTCAGCTTCCTCCACTGGGAACAGACACCAAAGTGATGAGCCACTGTTACAACTGAGTCCTTGATCACACCGAGTTTAACGATGATATTGAGGCAATGATAGTCCTGGCACCTTCATGATAATGAGCCATTAACAATACAGAGCCACTGATGATGCTGAGCTCCTGCTGATAATGAGCCATTGATAATAATGAGACACCGACAATACAGAGACACTGGTGCCAAGTCACTAATCCACTGAGGCGTGGAACACTACAGATGCTATGTCAGCCATTATTGAATGTACCTATTTTGTAGAGACGCATACAGTCTTGGGCAATTGCCCATCTGGTTTTCTAGCACAGCAAGGCACTGAATAGCCTTGCATCATGTGACGGATTATCAGCTCTGCACGTTAGGTAATCACAGTGCCTCGCGCCTGATATTGCTTGATTTACCTTGCAGGTTCGGTATCTTTTACAATCAAGTTTTTCTCGCTAGATTAATGTCTGTGGCCACGGTATCAAAATCTGCACATATTTTCTTTCCAATCATCAATATTGGCTGAGCTCGGACGCTCTTTCACCGGAATTCAATGAGATGAAGTATGGGGCTCCACTGGGCTCAGCTCTTTCCCCACCAATGCTTAACATTCCTGCCAAACCCTTTGATGATCTGCTTACCCGTCTGGGGGTTGGCTTTCATTGTTATGTGGATGATGAACAATTATTGTTTGGAATTTACTGGCATCTTGTCGCACGACAAGCCCTCTTTGTCCAAGATATTTTTCAAAATTCAAGAAAGCATGCAAAATAATTGGCTCAGCTGAAACACTGGTAAAACCGAATTATTATTGGTCCGACCACGTAAACATTCTCAACTGTTACTAACAGCTGTCCTGCATTTGGTCTCCTTTCCCCAACCAATATGATCAAAGGTCAAAGCACAGTGGCTTTCCCTTTGATGCCATCCTGGAATTCTCAGATCAGGTTCATCCGGTTGTTAGCAGTACTGCTTACTCCCTGCGATTATTTAACCAGATGCAACCCTTCCTGAACGCTCAATGGTGCCATCCCCCATTAGCCCCCCGTCCCCTTTTCCGGTGGAGGGAAGTAAGACAACAGACCATAACCATTACTATCCCACAAATAAACACAGACAATTGTTATACATTTGGAAACAAAAGTTCACATTTATTGGAACATAACACAAAATGGGGGCAATCCCAGCCCTAAGCAACGTCATAGTTCAGGGCCTTAGATTTCTAAGGTGGCCGATAAGCAGGGCAATGTCAAAGTTCTAAATTTTCCGGTGTTGCCTTGCCACCTCAGGCTTTAGCAAGGTAGCGGACATATGCTTCAGACTGTACTGCACGCAGTAATTCTTCCTTGGGACCACTGAATCTTGTTTGCAAGGAGTCTCAAATGTCCCTAATGGACTCAGTGCCCATTGTCCAAATTTGGCTCAAGTGCAGCCATCGGGAAACATACCACAGTTGAAACCGCTGAGTCACACTCCTCCCAGGCTAGGACTGCCCCTAACTCCTCCTGTGACATAAATGGAACAATTAACAGCTGATACAAACAGCAAAACAAGCAAAACAAGCCCAAACAGGCAAAAACAAGCCCCAGAAATGTACACCTCGAAATCCGCTGAAACAAAATTAAATCGCTGTAGAACCTGATCAATGTGATCCAGTCAAAACCAACTGAACCTGGGCCTAGTGACATACAACCTCAAAATCTGCTGTAAAACAAAAATATTAACATGGCTGTACTGGTAAATTGATGCTGAATTGTGAAAAGAAACATACCCAACTCTCTCGCTGTGCAATCCCTACCTGCTCTAACATAAACCAAAAAAGGTGAGGATGGGTGGGACTTCAGGTGGGGGACTGGAAAGAGACTGAGCTACCAGTCCCCCCGCCTTATATTCCATCCCGCAGTGGTGCGCACCAGATGCGTTTGCCCCAGGGAACGCCCCTTCCTTCCAGAGGGGGCAAGGTGGGAGTTCCCTGCAAGGGGGTGGCCAGAGGGGCAGCCTGGGTAAGACGACAGACCATAATCATTACTATCCTACTTAATAAACACAGACAATTGTCATACATTTGGAAACAAAAGGTCACATTTATAGGAGCATAACACAATATGGGGGCAGTCCCAGCCCTAAGCAACATCATAGTTCAGGGCCTTAGATTTCTAAGGTGGCCCATAAGCAGGGCAATGTCAAAGTTCTGAATTTCCTGGTGTTGACTTGCCACCTCAGTCTTTAGCAAGGTAGCGGACATACGCTTCAGATTGTACTGCATGCAGTACTTCTTCATCGGGACCACTGAATCTTGTTGACGAGCAGTCTCAACTGTCCCTAAGGGACTCAGTGCCCATCGTCCGATTTTGGCACAAGTGCAGCCATCGGGAAACCGGTGCGTCACACTCCTCCCCGGCTAGGACTGCCCCGAACTCCACCACGCTTTGGGGGTGGCCCCTCGCTGACCCCAATGCCCCCACAAAACACTTCCGACTTACCATTCCTCTAGCTGCAACCGGCCTTCAAGAGTGCACCCAGAATAGCCGGGAGAAACAGGTCCTTCCCTTTATTCGATAAATGCACACCGTCAGCCACAAAATGGAATGGAGCGAATTTAGGCAAGCGTGTATTACAAATCCCAGGCCCTCCGCCCTTCTCAAATTTTTCGATCCCTCTGTTGAACCTGCGCCTGGACTCCTCCATGCCCAAGTGAGACGCCCTCCCATGCCATTGCAACCTGGGCATCACCTCTGACCAGATGATGTCAGTGCCAGGTAGCTCTTGAGCCAGTGCGCGCAGGCCTAATTCAACTTGGGCCCATAGTTGGCCCCACCCCAGGACAGCGAGATCGTTACCGCCCAAATGCACCACAGGCACCATGGGGGCAGGCTTCCACTGCAGTCGCCTGTGCACTGCTGGTAACAAGGAGTACCACCGCATACCTGGTGCCCCTATCCAAACCACCCTGTTTTTTTCCAATCCTAGATTAGGGGCCAGGGGCTATCGTCGGGCCGCAACTTCCATCCGAGTAATAAATAAATGGCCCACAATCCATACTGCCTCATCTGTTGATAAAAAATGGCATGGTTGAGAAACATATCGAAAAACATAAGCCGCTGTCACCATCAATTCCGTCCATTCTGAAATGCAGAGATCCCCCTTCAGTACACCCTGTGCCAGACTCGAGCGCCCCCTGTGGTCTCACATACAGCTGAAACATGTTTGACTGCCATCTCCCTATCTTTTGAATTGCGGGTTCTGGCATGCCCTGCAAAAAGGCTGCCTATGTGGCACCGATCCAGAAACTGTGGGAGGACCACCGCTTACCTTGAATCCCCACTGCCCCCAGTGTGGTTGACAGAATCTTCCTAAACTGATAGTTGGTCAGCGGGGCTCCGCTACAATGCATAAGGAGGGTGCCTGGCTGCTGGGACCTCAAGGCCAAGTAAACCCTTAACAATACAACTGGACAACTGTCGCTGAGGGTGGACTGGTGAAGCACCACCCACTTCCCTTTGCCCCCTTGATCCGTTTTGCACTGGTGCAATTTAATGGTCAAAATCTTCTTGTCAGCTTTTGAACTGAACTGCACATCTCTCAAGTCCAGAGCCCCACCCGAGAGATCCTCTTTACCCCCTGCCACCAATTCACTGATCCTGAAAGCTCAAAAAAATGCAAGTAGAATGCCACCCTGAACATTGCCACCTCAAAACCAATAAAGCACATCCCGGGCAAGGCGCCTAGCAGTTTCTGCAATAATTCGAAGTCGATGGGTTCCCTAACGTCCCGCTTGGGCCCCTCAGCCCGGCCCCATCCCTTCAAAACCATGCGTACTAAGACCTCTTTGGTTGGGTCCCCCAACCCCTGTGATTTGCAGTGGAATGCTATGGCAGCAAGGCGACCCATTGCCCAGCTCCTGCTCTTACCAATACTACGTGCCCATACCACAAATGCACGTATCTGCTCTTCAAGTGAACAGCCTGTTATTTGCAGTGTTTCTGTCATGCTTACAAACTTACTGTAGCCCTGCCGGTACCTGAATCTAACGCCTGGTGTGAGTGATCGCTCCCCCAAGTTCCAGAGCCCCGGGCGACGCCCCCTTCCTCCCAGAGGGGTCATGGTTAGAGTTCCCTGCAAGGGGGGTGTCCAGAGGTGCGGCCCGCTAGGCAGGCTGTCCCTGTAGCACCCCCTTTGGGGGCTGGACATCCCCTGAACATTTGCTTGTCAGTGTGAGAGCTATAGTTGGTGCGAAGCTGGACCACAGCATCTCCCTTTATATGGGTTTACTCCATTACCGGTACCTTTGAAAAAACTCCGGGTCTTACAAAACAGCAGGGCTAGACTAATTCTAGAAGTCTCTTACCGCCCCGTGAGACCCCATTACCCTAGCAACTTCATTGGCTGCCTGTCTCTGACCCCCAATTTCTGTTAGTGCAGCAATGTATCTATGGCAACGCCACATCATATCTAGCTCCTAACCTGAAGAAGCATGCACCTTCTCTGATGCCCACCCTTCCATGCTTTAAAATGAACTAGGGTTCACTGTGCAGGGCCCCAGAATGTGGAATTCTCTCCTTGCCACTCTTATATCCGAGACCAAGTTAGTGGCCTTCAGAAAAACACACAAAAATCTTTTTATTCTCATCGGTTGTCTCATCATTATTCATTTAACTGAAATTGTGCGTCTTGTAGCGCTCTGATGCATTTGGGTTTGCGCGCTATATAAATAACCAAAACCACTGATGACATCAAGCCACTGGCAATACCTAGATACTAATACCAAGGCCATTTCAAGCCGCTGATAACATTTTGGCACTTTGAATAATATGCTGCTGACCATCTGATGCTATCAGCCCACTAAAGATAAGCAACTCCTCAGAACATTGGGCTGTTAATCCAATGGCAATAATTGGTTACTGATGATTCTGAACTACTGGAAATACAGCGCCTTTGATAATTTTATGAGACTAAGAACAATATTACACTAGTGAGAAATAATCCATGGTGCAAGCATCTTCGCAGAGTTTGGCAGTTAGAGAGGGAATGCTAGGTTTACTGTGAAAAATATCAATTAGAAATTGATGGCATGATAGCTCAGTTAGTGACCTTCATATTTGAGACTTTAGTCCCAGGTAGGGCTTGCTCAACTTTTCATCCTTTCCAATGTAATACAATATGTTCCACTGAGTTGGGTGCCCAACGGTACTCCAGATTACACAACAAAAGGTGCTTTAAAACCTGACGTTTTTGCTTTTAAGAAATAGTTGTTTGCTCCGTTGACACAATACTTTTTTGGTCTAATTAACATGAGTAAGCGAAAAACCAGTGCCGCCATTTTACTCCGATTTTTAAACAATAACTTTAATTACTTCTCAAAAAAAGTCTAAAATAATAAACACTCAGCATTGGGTTAGTCCACATTGGGGAACACATTAGAAGCACATCATAACACAGAGAGGTTGAGGGAAATTTCGCAGGGAGTCTAGAGCAGACCCTCAAATAAAGGGTTTAACCCTTGAGTGTTAAACAATTCAGCTAATGTCTCCAAAATACTGCTTTCTTATCAGAGAAGGAAGAGCTAGCTCCTCTCCTCAGAATTCAACCCACATTCAGAGAGTAAATACGGCATTGCTAATTTGTGTAGAAAAACATACATATTTTAATTTGCATTATACAGTAACATACACCACATTTGTCATGTGAAATAATTAGCACACATACTTTAAACAAGTGTAATCAGGAGGCTAGTGTAATACTAGACAGAAAATCCACTGCAATAGTGTGTACAGAACAACTCAACAAACAATGCCCACAAAAAAAGGGGGGCCTTGATGGTAAATTGGTTTGTGTCATGCATCATCCCTTAGTCATACTCGAATTCATCACTCTTCCACTTGTCCACATTCATTCCAGTCAATTGCTCATATATTCATATTCTTTCACAGATAAAAAATGTTATTCAAACAAAGGTTAAAAAAGCCCAACATGTTTCTTTCCTAATCTCTTAGGGGGGTTAATCCTTGGAAATTCATCAGGGGCAAGCAAACAGTTGACGCTGTTACACAGGGGCAGTGATTTGGTACTGTTGTACTGGCCTAGTTCACTCAAAGACCAAGTAGTCAGATAGATACGCGAAGATTCAATTCTTCTGTCTCGTTAAGACTTGAAGGGAAGACTAGCAAAGATATATTCCCCTGTAAGAAAGCGGTAAAGGAAAATAAATATCCATTACAAAAGATTACAAAATGAATATATAATCTCTCTCTAGGGGCCTAAATATAGAATCCCAGAGCAGAAGTAAGCTAGTAAATAGCTAGACCAAGGTTGGTTTCAAGTGACAATGGTCCCTCAAGTTCCCTCCACCCCCTAAAAAACATCACAGAGTGAAGGGCCAATCACAAAGGTGTAATATGCTGAACTCAACAATACACAGAAAACATCAAGAGTGATAGAGCCTTATCCCAACAGTATCGGAAAGAGAGATCAAAGAAGAAGACCCAAGCTCCAGTTCATCAGACTTAGCAGGTAATGTGTCCATAAGGAAGTGCAAGTAGTTAGTCGAAAGTGCCTCAAAAAAGATTCCACAACAGGTCTATATAGCATATTATGATTTGGTCAATCAGTCAAACTGTCCAATAACATCGATATGAGAAGTTCAAAATGGCGAAAAATTACCTTGTTGAAAGTCCAGATTATCATACGTTGTGGGTCATGTGTCACCTAACGTTCTTATCGGTGAATAGTAATTTCCTCATGAGGTATACTGTATTCGCCTACCAAAAGAAACGGCATACAGTCACAGGCCACATAGAACTTAACACAACTTAATTGAAGTAGCTATACCTTCGGCGGGTGAGGGTACATGCACAAGAGAGTATCTCTGTCTATGTACCTGTTTGGCAGTGCGCAGTCAATAATCTGGGGTGATTGGAATCCACGTGATGACACACTTCCTGTGTCCTTGCAAACTCGGTATGGTGTCTGGTAAATTGTTTCTTTCTTCTAGTTCTACATGGATACCGTCAGGCGGTAGATAGCATTGGCCTGAATAATAATGAAATACAGTCCTGTAAAATTCATCATTTATTTAGGATGACCCAAAGTGAATATGGTAGCAGTGTTAATGTAAAGCACAGCGGGGTAACAAAGTGGGTAATCCACATTGTTATGCTCAAATGAATCAATACGGAGGCTGTTGCTACATACACTGTGTGACAAAGCCCAACCCATATATTGAGCTGTGCTTATACCCGGTAAGAGAGAAAATGTATTTCATGCTGGGATTTCAAAGCTCACCAGACTGGCCTTTTTCTTTCATTCAAATAGGCTCTCTGGTTCCACGGCCGAAGATAATGAATCAATGTGACTCCTTAGTGAGTAACATGCATTTCCCTTTGGATCGCAGCTCGCTCTTTCCTTAAAGGACGCGTGCTAAACGGATTCTGTGCGAAGGGGTACAAGAAAAAGCTAAATTAGCCATGACCGATCAATGATCTATAGGACTTAACATCCTCAGGAAGTGGGAGGTCATGGCTTACCTGGGTATCCGTTCGACTGCAGGAAGTTGAAACAGTGTCCCGGGCTGTCTGTTATATCCGTGCAGTGCGCGAGGATCAGTCATCTTCAACGTAGGTCTCTCTGGCTCGTGATCGCGTTCATTCACATTGGGCTGCTTAAGTGCTTTTAAATTGTTTCCGGGCTTGTACGTAGCCTATCGTAGCCAATCGTTGCAGTGTATGTGTCACGTGGCGTGAATCATGCCACATGATTGCGCTCTTGAGCGTGACGTTCCTCGCCAGATAACAAAGAAGTCGGTTGTAAAATCAGCCATAGTAAACATGCCGGAGACAAACAGCATGCCGGTGGTCCCACACCGATGTGGGTAAGCAGAAGATTGTATAACAGGCAGAATAAAAGTTTCAATCTAATGCTGAAAAAGGGTTAATGTTTAAATAACGGTGTCATGGGTACAGCAATGCACAGTGAGCATTACGTTAGTGTTGGCATCAGTACCGGAAGCTCGAGAGAGCGGAGAGCAGTTAGTGAAAAGTCTAACTGCCTCTGGTCCTGTTGAATCAGTGTACCAAAGGATAAAATGTGCAGGGGTGCATCAATCCAGCGCAAATAAGCTGGTGGAGAAGAATATATATAAACAGCTGCACCATGTACATCACCTGTTGACATGGACAAAAGTGTCTGGGCTTGATGAAGTGTAGGTATACCAAGATGGAAAATAGCCATTGGTGCAAGAGAGCAGTGTAGAAATGATCACAATTATGTGTCAGTTCACGAGGAGGGATGTCTCTTACCAAAGGTAAACATTTCGAAAACTAAGGCAATCGTCAATAGCTGCACTCTGTCGGAACGACACCAGGTTACAAGATCCAATCCATTTTCTCATTTAGGCCTGTGTCCATGCTCTTGGTTAAGAAGATAAACTCCCATTCTTCCCTGGACAAAGCAAGCCTGTTGCGGTTGGTATCATTGCACAGCTTAAGTTTATATATAATAGACCAGGACAGGTCATGGATTTGATGGACATTCTCTATCCAGTGGTCAACAAGTGGAGCATTTTGTGTTCGATTTTTTTATACAGCTGCGGTGTTCACCTATACGTAATTTTACTTTTCTTTCTGTTTTGCCTATGTAAATTTTATTGCAAGGGCACCAGATCGCATAAATTACCCAACCGGTGTTGCAATGTGTATGGGTTTTCTGTAGCCATGGTGTTCGTAGTCCGATATTTATAGAGGAACTTTTCTTTTTAAATGCACAGCAGGTACAAGAACCACACGGGAAATGTCCAACTACTTCCTGTAGGCCCCACTGTTGTTTCAATGTGGGGAGAGTTGTTGGTTTGAGTGTTACGTCATTCAGAGTAATTTGTTCTTTGATGTTCCGGCTTCGTTTAAAGGCTACAATCAGTCTCTGAATAGAGAGTCACGCCGATTTCAAGACTACATTTTGCATCTCGACCTTATGATGTTCTCCCTGGCTCCCAGTGAAAGCTCGGATTGACTTTAATTGTTTATCTGCCGTCCATAGCGCCCTCTATGGCTCTGCTCCCCGTCTTATTCAAAATGGCTGAACATGGTACTCTTCAGTGAAGCTTGTGAGATCAGTCGCACATTATATATGATTGTAGATCGTTTCCGATTCTCCAGAGGCCTGGGCCACGCTTGTGAATTTGCTGGAGCCAAACTTTGAACCTCGCTCCCTGAAGACATTCGATGCATGAGAAATTGGATGGTGTTTAGAAATAAAATAAAAGCCGTTCTTTTCTAACCTTCTATAGTCCTATGTTTGGGCTTTTGTGACCTTTTGGCATCGTGTTTAGATACCCTCGGGTTTGTAGCACTTAATCCTTACCCATTCCCACCCGCTCCATGTCTCTGTGTGTCATGTGCAATATAACATAGCATACCATTATCTACTAGGTTCCAATGAGCTCGACTAACTCCTACCCTTTGCTCCACACCATGTTACCAGGAAATGAAAGGCTTTCCAACAGTGGCGTCTCTAGGGGACTTCAAGGGGGGTGCAGGGCCCCTCCTCTGAAATCCTGCCCCCCCTCTTGTACCCCACTGCACCTCAGCCTGGCTACTTTCTCTGTTCTGTCTACAGTGCTGTTTCTGCCCACACAGCACACACACAGGGCCACAATCAATGCTGCAGCCCAACAACTAAGAGCTGTTAAGTTCCCACTGCAGCCAAGAGCAGCCCCTCCAGTCAGAATGTAGCACACAAAACAGCTAATGATGGTCATTAGTGACTTAATGGTTTAGTGCCTACATTATGATGGGAGGGGAGGTGCAGTGGGGTGTGGAGCTGGTGTGCACAAAAGATTCTCTGCAAGACTGCTATTAAAGTCACACATTGCCCTTTTATAGGCCCCCCTACTTTTGTCTATTGCCCCCTCTGTGCCCGTCCTAAATTTGATTCCTGGCGATGCCACTTCTTTCCAAGGATTGGAGTTGCTCCCTAACATGCGCAAGTCTACGTCTATGTCATTCACCTTCCTTCCCGCGTTAGAAACATGAGGGTCTACCCGACGGCCCCTACGTGTTGGCCACCGTGGGGAGCATCCGCTGCACTGCAAGGAGACAGTGTTTACATACCAAAATGAAACCAAATGGCATATGTCCCGCCCCACAGTGCGTACCGAAAATAAATGCAAATGTGAACATGTTTTTGTGATTGGAAATATATTAAACATTTTCATACCAGGAGAGCATATTACTGTATCAATAAAATATTATAGAATCGTTCAAGATTTACAAAATGACCACAGCTTAATCACGCGAAATTATGGCTGTGATTGAGGGGGACAGACTTAAATGCCTTTGCCATTTGGCTTTAGAAAATATGACACAGGGCTAAGAGCTCACCCTCTAGTGGAAAAACTCAGAAACATGTCTGCCCCATTCACCGGCCACACCCCCAAAGTCTTAAATCTGACAATAGGACAGCTGCAAATATGGCACACTGACATGCCAATGGGACCTCAAGACTCAGTTATAACTGACATGGGCATCATGGTAACTTCTATATACTGCCACCCCGATAGACTATGTTTGTACCCCCATAAGTGTCACACTTGTGTCTTAGTACCATTACAATTAGGAAATGTCCCCAATGAACTGGTGAAAGCACAGCTGGCCTCAACCCAGAGGGCAATTAGTCTTCTGGCACCGCAATGGCTCAGGTCACAGTGCCAAATAACTGCCACCACATATGCGTTGCCGATGCCGTCAGAACCACCAATAAAAAAGTCTTTCAGTGCCAAGAAAGTTTATTTCTCATAGATCTGTGATCTAGTAACACATTACCGAGTGTTAGGGTGGGCAAATTTCCGTGAACGTCCTGTGCAAAAATAACATGGGAATTCGCAGGACACTCACCCACTCCAGTGGACTGAACTCAGCACAAAAAAGCTACTTCCTCTGTGACATTTTGCAGTTATATTGTAGCCGAAATTATAGTGACATTGCAAAACGGCTCCCAAGAGAAATGTGAATATTTTAGGATTTGGATGCCAGAATGCACATGTAATCCCTTTATATTTGTGAAACGGATGGAGCAAAATTTAAGATGAAATTCCCCAATTTTGTGTTGCTGCAGTAATTTTGATCAGTCCTAGTTGGGCATTTGTGAATTTGATAGAAAAGGAATACTTGTTTTGCTTATATATGTATATCAAGTGACCTTGCCCATAAGTTGCTGGGCACTGAGCAAGTTGCATATGAATAATGTATTATCGGGTGGCGATCGGCACCCTACAGTTACGGTGAGTAGTGAGTTCCATAGGAAACAGAAAAAATGAATTGCTAATGAGTTTTCCCTCGTGCGACAGATTTGGCTGACATTTTGCAGACAACTTGTATGCCCAGGCCCCCACCCCTCACCGCTCAGACTAGAAAGTTTGGGAAAGATTCCAGAAGAAATAAAAAATGGGTTAGGAAAGCAAAAAAAAAAGCTCTTTAGGCCTAGTCTCTATTCATTTCTCCATAGATAAAATAGGTAATTTTTTGCTGCACTGCACAGCCGAAACCACTGGACGGCTTTGGACCAGTTCCAAAGCAACTTTGTCACAGAGCATTTAGTCGCGATCCTTTTGTGGTTTGGGGTTATTCAGTCCAGTAGGTTTTTAAATATTTGATGGAGAAGGGGGTGTCCCTTCTCCCAAAATTATAGCTATATCCCCATGATGCATTGCGGCATGAGGCTATTCAGAAAAGGAAAAGCCACCATCATTTTTTTCTCAATGCGAAAAAGAAAAGGCAGAAAAAGGCCACTTGAAGTGCAAAAAACAAGCAAATGGCATTTGGCAAGAAGTGGGGTTGGGAGGCAAGACTACACTAATTGAAATTTGGGAATTGGAGGTGGGCTAGGGACAGAGTTTGCAACATTAAGCTTTTCCATACCCCCGGGTATTAAAGGAATAAGTGCCCCTACCCGACTTCACAGATGAAACTGCGTCATAGATAAAACACGTGTTGGGGAGAATGGGAGAGGGTAGGGGAGGTGAGGGGCCATGAGGTTTGTGGGGGGAGCAGGCACAGATGAGGGGGGAACTTGGTGAGTGCCTGGGAGGACAAAAAAGCCATTTGTTCACAATCTTTCCTGATAACCGTTGGGATAGTCGCCAGCCTTTTACACAGTTGACTTTGAGATACTCCTTGCCAGGTTGTCCTTAGTTGTGTGGGTTTCAGATGGAGCTCTGAAGTGGTTCATGTCTTTCTTGACCAACCATACTCAGTAGGTGAAAATGGGGGCCTATCTTTCCAATGCCATCCCCGTGGAATGTGGGGTGCCTCAAGGGTCCTCATTCTCACCATTATTGTTTAACGTCTACATCTGTACATTGCTGAGCATTCCTTCTGAATTTGGTCTGTTGTACCACTCATATGGCGACGATATGTAAGATTTAAACAACCTTGGGAAGCAATAGATCGAGTCCTGGCATGTCCTGGCATGCCCCAATAAAATCAAAGATTGGATGTTAGCAAATAAACTTCAGCTAAACCTCTCGAAAACAGAGGTCACTGTGCTTGGCCCTAAGTGATGGGTAAAACACACTGTCCAGTGCACTCCCTGACCCTCACTGTTTGGTGTCTCCACTGGCTTACAGTTCAGCAAAGAAGTCTGTTTAAGGTGCTCTGCCTGGTTTTCAAATGCATCCACTGATTGGCACCAGCCTACCTAACTAATACTTTCGTCTCTCACTTGTCTAGTCTCTTTTCTTCCTCTCCTGCAACTGCAATTCTCCTCTTGTAACTAAGTAATGACTTCACTGTATGTATAATAAGTCATTTTCAACTTCTGTAACAAGCACTACGATGCCCTTTGGGATGCCTGTGCGCTAAACAAATGTGAATAAATAAATAAAATAAATACCTGACGACAAAAATCAAGGTGTACTGTCCTCAATGACAGCTTTGCTCAAAGGACCACTACCTTGTGCAAGTTCCAGTGATAAGCACAACTACTTGGGGTGATAGGCAGTTCTCCTCTTTTGGCCCCGGTCCTGGAATTCTATTCCATTGGAACTCCGGGGGATCAATTCACTGACTGTTTTTTATGACACAGTTAAAACACATCTCTTTCTATAAAATGTCTCATTCACCTGAAAGACCTGCGAGACAGTTTGGTGCAGTATCTACTGAATTCGTTATTTCATCAGCGCCTAGATGCAGTCAATGCCTGGTCCCCTTGCGGTATGTGCTCTATAAATACCCAAAACAAATCAAATTCAATCATAATGACTACAAATAACCGAGGTTACAACCCAGGCTATCTGTAGTTCATTATAATGTAACCGTAGTTATAGGAAAAAAAGTTATACAGTTACAGTGACGTGGGGGGTGAAAAATCACTGCCCGCTTGGTAGCGTTTTAAACAGTTGAAGGCCTGGTAGAGTTGTAAAATATACAGTGGGCACGGGCGAAGGCCATGGTCAGTGGCCCATAAGTGCTATAGAGAGTAGGCAGAGCCAAAGGCCGTACTGTTAAACACATAGAGAGTGGGCATGACCGAAGGCCATGGCTAGTGAGCAGGGAGTGATTTTAAAAATACAGTGGGCACGGCCAAAGACTGTGGCCGCTGGACATGTCAAAAGGCCATGGCTAGTGCCCAGTTAGTGTTTTAAGATATACAATGGGCAGTGGCACCACAAAATATACAGTGGGCACGGCTGAAGGCCATGGACAGCGGCGCTAACAATTATACAGTGTAACATAGCCAGTGGCCTGCTAGTGTTAAAAAAAATAGAGAGTAGGCATGGCCGAAGGCTGTAGTGTTAAAAGAAATACAGAGTGGGCATGGCCAACAGCCATGGACAGTGGTGCAGAAAAATCTGATTCATGCAATTTGTGCGCCGAAAAACGGGGATTTGTGCGCCATTCTGCCTGCAAATTCCCATTTGTTAAACAAGGATTTGCGGGTCGAATGGCGAACAAATCCCTGTTTTTCAGTGCACAAATTCCATGAATCAGCCCCATAGTGGCCACGGATAAAGGCCATGGCCAGTGGCGCCGAAAAGTATGCAGTGGGCATGAAAACAAACTATGATATAACAAAACCCTTGAAAATCAATTTCAATGGTTTTGGTATGTTACACTTACTCACCTTAACTGCACTTCAACTAAAGTTATTTCCTTGAATCTATCAGTAAATAAAATGAGGAACTAAAGATACGACCACAAATGAAATGGTGGAGGCTGTAGTTGAGCGCACTCTGCAGTACTTCTATTTTCAAGTAGGGTAGTGCTGTTCATGTCTCTGTACCGAGTGCTTGTTCAAGGCTATCGAATCATGAGTGATACCCACAAACAGCCTGGGCGGTATAGAAATCACTTTGTGGCCCGATACTCTGTGTTGGAATGCTTGCTGGGCAATGAAGAAGATAACTAATGTTGCCTTGCCCATCCCCTTATACCAGGAAAGTGTGCACAATGGCATCCATTAGAGAACACATGCCTAGCCTCACCATCAAGCATTGCTGTGATTCTTCAGTGGAGACCCACTGGGCCCACAATGGCAAGGTGGTAGAGCTACAGGACAAGTGTAAGGAAGGCATGGAATCAAAAAGTAAGACAGACACAAGTTATCACAGTTCAAGGGTGTTTATTGAACTTCAATTGGGTTTGGAAAATGCCTATCTAATCCTAAATCTAAAGATGGGAGCAAGCTACGACCATCAAATAATAATAACACAGTCCTAGTCAAGTCTGTCAAAATAAAAGGGCCTATACTAATAAACCTATTGCCAATCCTTACTTCTAAATACAAATAGCGTGGGAAACAATGTTATGCATAAGAAAAGTGTTCAAGAAAAGATATGTCAGGATATTAAAGCCGTGGGCTTCCCTTCCCCACATTTTCAGCATGGGAAAAGGCGGCACACTCGAGCTTAGCACACTCTTTGGCTTCTCTAGCATGAGGATGCAGAAGAAAATCTCAACATCAGGGCCTTCTGTACCAAAATCTCTTTGGCATTCAAAGTCTCTTATTTCAGAGTGCCTGATGCAACACAACACACATTGAAGTTCCTTTCTTCTTAGGATTTCATATATACAACTTCTCAGGTGATTTACTGTTCACCCCGGGTCCCCCTACGCCGACCAAATTTCTCTACTTCATCAAAATCGAAGACATCAAACTGTACACAGTATTTAGATTGACCCGTTGCAGGACCACTTTGATTCACAATTACTCGTTCTCTTCTTGATGTACCCTTTTTCTCACTTTCACTTTTGCCACTACTGGATACCTCTCTTTATAGCGAATTAACACATCTGGACTGGAAAGACTCAGTTAATTCAAATATCTTTTACATAGGCCAAAGCATGCAATGTGTCAGTAATAGACAAAACACAGAAGACTCGTTACATACAGGTATAAAACAATAAATGATGCAAATGGTGTTAACCCAAGGTGATTGCCTTGGGATGTGGTTCATACAAAGAAACAATACATATCTTTCTGTCAAACAATGCAAATGACACGGGGTCACAATGATATACAAAACAAAAAAATACAAAGTGCTGTACTGCACAGTTATAAAACAGTGTGCAATTCCAAACACTGTGACTTAAAGTCAAAAGTCTACAAGTAGGTGTTTTGGCCCTAGAGGGATGGATTATGAGCCAAACTTGTACGGGCCTTCATCAGGACAGGAAGACTGTTGGGTTAGAGTATTCT
Organism: Ambystoma mexicanum; assembly: GCF_040938575.1. NCBI lineage: Eukaryota > Metazoa > Chordata > Amphibia > Caudata > Ambystomatidae > Ambystoma > Ambystoma mexicanum. The sequence goes on from NC_090922.1 coordinate 421,408,917, forward strand.
GTGTGTTCGTGTCAAGCAGGGCTAGAAGTCACGGCGTGGATTCACTGACAATCAGGGACTAATCAGGCGTCCAGGGGATATGAAAGGTCCTAATATATGGGTCCAATCTAATTATTCTTTCAGATGGCAGACAAATACCTGGGATGGCGTGTGTGTGGCCCTCGAGGTAAGCTTGGCTCCCCTCAGCAGCCTGTGCGACACCAGCACGACCATGAGCCAATATAATACCATGCTCTTCTCCTATACTGATGGTTCTTCCAACTTTTGTTGTTCTCTGTTCTAGTAGAACAAGCTCAGATGTAATCAGCTGAACATCTATTGACTTCAGAGTTCGCAGGTTGCACGCCTCGCGTTATGGCCAAACAGGTGGGCTCTCTCTTTTTACACGATAAGCATGCTCCACAGACTTGGGTTGCATGCCAGTTGGCACCCTCCTGAATAAGTCATCACCACATGCTTTGCCCGTAGGAACCTATGGAGTTGAACACCCTTGCGTTCTATTTCATACCCCCCTTTTCCCCTCCCCCTCGCTTTTTGGGTGTTAGCACTAGCGCACCGCCACGTAACCAGTGGTTATGCATATTTTTGATGCTACAGTTATACTAGATTTATTTCATACTTGTGAACAATGCGTTTTGTACTAAAATGTGGCACTTTGCATTTTTTGTAGAAATGGGTTGACTTACACCTGTGTCTCTTTTATTTGTTGTGTCTCTCTTACAGGGGACGGAGCAGCTCGTTCATGCTGCCTAAATTTGGGGCAAGCTGTAAGACTGATCTATTACAGAATACAACTAATGGTCCTGAAGAAGATGGTTTAAATCACCTTAACCATTGAAACCGGTCGACCTCTTAGGCCATGGGGGCTCCCATGACCATTTAGATATCCCTGCCAAACAGGGGGGATACAGAAGCATTAAGATACCAACATAAAACTCACACCACGTGAGCCTTTTATAGCATCCCATTTAGATGGGCACATTTTTATATATAGATTGAATTAGAAAACACAACTTTTGCATGTGGCAAATTAAATGCCCTAGGGTGAATAAATAACCAATGGAAATCCCACGGCTACATTAAGTCCATGCAAGCTAACCAGCTGCCTTGACAAGATCTAATAGCCAGTCTCGTTGTTTGCAGCAGCCAATAAGTTGTGTTTTCTCTCTGGTTGCTCTTTTATGACGAATAACATTTCTATGAAATTTGGTATTCCCATACAATTGGTGAGATGAGGGACAGTTTCCTCTGTATCTATCCCTATTAGATAGGCGTTACATCATACACTATCTAGGGCCAGGCACCCCCGTCAGGGTTAGGGTGTTCTTCCTGTAGGGTTAGATAGCACATTGTTTTCCCCATTGGCGTTTTGTTTCAGTCATTTGTCTATTTAGTTTTGAGTAATATTGTTTTCTCCCAAATAACCATTTATGTTGTGATATGGTGATTCGCCCCACATTGATTATTGATGCCGGACACACAATGCAGGATTCTTCAGCCTGGTTTCCTGGTCTTACGCTTTCTATTCCCGAGTTTACTGGAAAGTAACAGTTCTTTGTCAAAAAGGTCAAGGGAACTTACCTCCTTGAGATCCCCTTCTACATTGCCGTCTTTCCTCTCTCATTCAGCTGACGTCTCAGAACTGCTGTTTCTTTGTATGCTTTGCCTCGCTCGGAGTGTGCTCTTGTGCTCCGTCTTTTATCCATGTGGGGAAGCTTAATGGAAGTCAGGTGTTTGTGGGACACATCAGGTATACTGCTCGAGTGTTAGTCTGTTTTCTCTCATAGCGGGATCTCTTTGAGAAAGTGTTTGTGTTGTAAAAGGGGGGAGGGGTTAGTGTTAGAGTTGCTAAATATCCTACCTGGTAGGATGGGGTAAAGGTGTTAGAGGCAAGGGGATACCGCATCGCACCATCCAGTGTCCCACTCCCCGAAGACCACTCGGCCAGGTGATCCTCCCACACTGGTCCACCCCCAGGAACTGGATCCAAAAGCAATGGCCGTGTCCTGGCCGCCTGGATGACAGATCCCTGGGGAGTAGTCGGTGAGACACCTTCTGGTTTCTCACAAAAGGAGGACAAAAAACCAAAGCCAGGGCTGTCACCTTCTGTGGCAAGGTGGCAGTGAGTGTGGGTGTGGTTTGGATTTGACGCAGCAGTTGCCAATGCCTTGTCATGGTGAATTGTCTTACTTGGGTGCTTGTGGGGCTTTTGCCATCTGGTACTTAATCTGCAGCCCATCCCAGAAATGCTGGTTAAGCGATGAGTTGACTTTGGAGACATGGGGGAAAAGGTCAAAAGACAGACAATCCCTTTCCAGTAAGGTCTCCTGCGAGTCCTAAAATGCAAAAGAGGTGGGGGAATGAACTGGCACACACACTGAGAAAGAAATCTACGCTGCCCATCCTCCCCCAAAGCACTGGCATGTTGGATGAGCTATATGGGCACCTTGGATGGTGCAGTGTGTCGTGTCCGGCACAGACACAGTTAACCCAGCTTGATGAGCAGACCTCGTCATGCCGAATACATCCAATAAGGCTCGCGCATGCTCGTGGAATCTGCCGCGTTAGGCAGAAAGCGAAAGAGAAATAAAGAGGTTAGAAACACTTTCCCCAGCTCTGTGTGACTCATTTTGGTGCTGCTGAGCGTTGGGGACACAGAGAGGAATTTCTAATGCTGTTTTGTGCCCAAAGACAGGAAATAGTGGAAGGAGATATTTTACGAAAAGAGGTTGAAGTTCTGGGTAATGAGTAAATCCCATCTATGAGCTCGCCTCCTGAGCATACAGAGAAAATGTGACCAAGTGATGTTGGTTAGTAGGATGAGGGCCAGTCACTGCAGTGTAGTAACTTTGCTGAAAATGTTGGTGGGGACATGACATCTGAAGAAAAGTTGCCCAAGCCAAATGAATGGGGACAAAATGGTATGCCATGAAAGTTGGGGGGACAAACACCCCTGTCCCCCCCTAAAAGTACGCCCAGTGAAAGCATCTCGGGATTTAGCTGGACACATGGGGCTAGGGAAGCTGTTTATTTGCAGAGAATAGCAGCCTTGCAGGAAGATCCTCCCTGCAATGGGGAACAGCTTGTGCACAAGCAGTGAAATGGGAGCTACTTGACATTGTGGGGCATTATATGGAGCAATATGGTACATAGTGACGTCCTGCCAAGTTAGGGTTGTAACATTTCTACCAGATGGCCTGACACGTTGAAAAACAACGCATCCTTGGCGAGGAGTGACCAGGTAGAGACAGCGGTTTGTATAGAGGTGCCTTTTTCGTTTTCTTCCTTCCTCTTTCTCACTTTTACTTTTAAACGACGGTTTTGATAATAAGGAGGCTGTTCTGATAAACACACACGGGTGAATGTGTTGAAAATCCAAAATGATGCCAGCCTCTGCAAAGGCAGTTCATGGGCCGGGAGGATAGCTCAGAGGCAACGCATTACGCGTTATAAAAGATCAATTAATGGGTGTCTATAGAATAATGGAGGTACTTTGAAGAAATTGTTAATACAAATATTTGAAACAAAACGGAAATGTTAGCTGAACTTAAAACATACTTATGTAGTGGAAGAAATTAATGCGCACATAAGAAACAGCAACATCCAGACATTAATGCGTAAGAGTACCTTTTCAAATACTTGATAAGAAAGGAAGGACCTCTGAAATACCTGGAATCTGAAAGGCACACACTTAGCTATTCGGTGTTTACTTGTCAGCTTATCTCTAAGTTGAGCAATGAGTCAGCCCTTTTGTGTTGCGCCATTGCACCTCAAGGAGTGCCAGTCTGGCATCCTCGTGTGCTCCTCGGTCTGATGGCAGGAGGCGTGTTCCGTTGCCTGAGTTTTGTGTGTTTTCTTTTCACTGTGCACTGCAGTGTTACAGCTGGTTGGAGGAGGGCTTGAGCGTTAATGACATTACAGTCTTGTCAAGAGTTTGCTCTGTGTGGCAGGGTCCTTCCCCTCTGCCAAGTACCACGCCGGGACCAAGTAGTGAGGTAAGGGCCTTCATTGGCAGGTACAAGATGGCAAAGTGCACAGGTACGGCCAATGGCATCCTGCTACACATCAAGCTCAGGTTGAACTGCCACTGTGTAGAACACTCACCCAGGCTAACGCTCTCACATTCCAAAGGTGCATCACCTGCACACCAACATTCTGACAGGCAGAATACTTCATCTCTCCCTCCGTATATATTCAAAACTGCGAATGAGAAGCGTGTCACCAACCTGAGCACGTCACTAAACCAGAACTACCAAAACGCACTGTCACCCACAACGACCAAGCAAAAACAATGAGGTGATGGCTGGAAGGTTTAGAGTGATTCTTAACCACTGGCATTGCTCTGGGCAACCCTCCAGACCATCGTTCTTTGCCTGCCAAGCCATTACAGAAGGGGAAAGACCATATTCAAATCAGGCTTGGTCCCATCCCAAAAGGGGCAGTCCAGCCCGTACTGCTGGGCCTAGAAACCCAAGCTACTCCTCACTGATGATGCCCAACAAGTCTGAAACATGTCTGGGATGCTTGTGGTCTCGTGTAGAAGGGATGTGACCTAGCAGTTTGGGCTGGACTGCCCCGTTTGGGGTAGGACCAAGCCTGATTTGCATATGGTTTTTCCCCTTCTATAATGGCTTGGCAGGCTGAAAAACGATGGTCTGGAGGGTTGCCTAGAGCTGTGCCTGTGGTTTTGATGATTTCAAAACCTTTCAGCCATCACTTTTTTGTTTTGCTAAACCCACAAAGACCGGACACAATCTCCAAGAAATCATTCATGGCCAGTGAAATATAACCAGGAACCCTAAACAAAATCACCAAAACTCCAACTAAACACAGCGACGTTCCCAACACCGATACAAAAAACACTGCAGTCCATAAACAACTAATCTCACTACATGCAGCCACCTAGACCCCTCCGGAATAGTGCGCTAAAAAATATTATTGGCTTAAAGGGTGGGCAATAATCAAAAACATAGATTAAACATCTTTTTAAAGAAAGTTCCTATGTAAATTTTTGAGTAAACGAGGCTCAAAGCGTTTACATGGTGGCATCCATTTTGGTGATATGAAGCAGCCTCCTCTGCATGTTAAGCTCTGCTCTTACGGCACTAATCAAGCAGAAAAAGCCCTCTACTGGGAGCTTTTGCTTACTTCAGCCAGAGAAGAGCGGAACATGGAGAAGGGGCTACCTTCACTTTCATTTTACGTATCTGGTGCTCCCCAAGCCCAGGAAAGCACAGAAAATGTAAAATGAAAGTCAGAGCAATTATAAATACTCTGCCGGATGCCAGTGAAATATTCATAATTGCCTGGACTTGCCTACAAGCAAAGGCGCAGCAATTATAAATACAACATTTTTGTATTTATGATTGTTGTGGTTACCACAGAAATCATAAATACAACATTGTTGTATTTATCATTGCGGTGGCTTCTGCTTCGAGTCTCCTGTGCTCCTCCGGCCTGGAGGAGCCCGGGAAACTTGGAAAGAAAACCACAGCAATCATTAAGAAAAGGAAAAATAAGCATTCACCCGCATGCAGCCTTCCTGCCTGCATTCTCTGTTCTGCGGCAATAAGGAAGCAAAAGCCACCTACTTGGAGCTTTTGTTTAGTAAAGCTGGCTGGCTTTTGCTTCATTAGTGCCACAAGGGCAGAGATTAACAGAAGCACAGGAGGCTCATCCATTACACAAAATGGATGCCTCCTACTGCTTGACATTTTTCGAGTTTGAGCCTCATTTGCTCAAAACTTTACATAGGAACTTTGTTTAAAAATATTTTTGATATATATTTTTGATTATGGGCCATCTTTTTAGCCAATGCAATTTTTAAGTGAACTATCCCTTTTAGACACCACCAATGCACAACAGCAGCAGACATGGAGTCCACCGAAATGACCTAAGGACCACCATAACTGTCACACTAATCGACAGGACGACAATCAAAAAAACACAAAACACCCTGTACTCTGGGCTGCCACCCCAGAGTCCTAGGTCTGCCACACCCAGGCACAGACTTGCTCTCCTACAGAGTAAAGAAACAACCTACACACTGGACCAACAGACAAAACTGAACTCCTTTGACTCCGGGCTGCTACCGCAGAGTCCCAGGCCTGCCACGCCCAGGCACAAACCATGCTCTTCCCTGAGCAACTACACAATAGTCCACCAACCCGTCGGACATAAAACACGACAATCTGACCACCCATAAATGACAACTTAACCCAGGACAGCACCAACACCAAGACTGGTCATGATAAACCCCATAGGACAACTAATGTCAGGCCAAACTTGAACCCAGATACTGTCAAGTCTGTCACAACTTCCTGAATCAGAGAGACACTCTAACTCTTTACCTGATTCTTCTGGACTGGTTGTGAGGGCTTCAGCAGTCCGACTTCCTTTTCCCTTCTTCTTTTCTGGTAGTCTTTTGTTCTTTAAAGAGGTAGGGCCTGTCAAGGGGGGAATCCACGATGTCTGCCTACCCAATTGGTGGACTAGTGGCCCCCTTCCCGAAACAGGCAATCAGGGGAAAAGCCAGTGAGGCAGAAAACCCCCCAAGGTCGGTAGATTCCAATTGTAGATTCCCCAGACCTCCGAAGCGTGATGATGAGACAGTCGAACAGTAGCCACGAAGCCCCTGCTGTTGGTACTCTGCAGTAAGTAGTAAAAGACTAGACTGGAGTTCGTGCTGACGAGGAAGAGCAATGTTTCCAAACAAACCCCTGAAGGTGGGCAAACTGAATGGAACTCACTCAAGGTGTTAGGAGAGCTCTAAAGAACTGCTCGCATAGAGCAGAGAACCAGGAATGCTGGGTGCTCTGATGGGAAAGCCCAATCATGTCGGTCCCCAAAGGGAGAAAGAAAGCAAGGAGGAAAAGAAAGGGAACAAAGGGCAGAGAGACTGGGTGAGAGAGAGAGGAAGGGAGTCTGCGGCGAGAACAGAGCCAGGCGAGAGGGGATTACAAAGAGGAACCAAAGGAGCAAGGTGATCACTCTGAGACACCGGAGCGCAGAGAAGAGAAGCAAGAGCGAGTGTGGAGGAAAAAAAAGCCTAGAACTAGCGTATTACCCCTAGAAGGAAATGGGTTGCAATGTACCGTGCACTGCCAATGGAATGGAGAAATAGCAGCCGGCGGCAGCCATGTTGGAAATCCCTAGACTGCTAACCCACGTTAGGAAAAATACGTGCTGGCCATGTCAATGGCAGAACGTCCAACGCCTCCAAAAGCGCCACGGGACTGAGGAGATGACAGATACACCTGACTACACAACCTCAAAACACACTCCAACCAGAATGTAAACTACCAATACCAACCAATGCAAAATAATAGTATATTACGACGTCACCTAGACTCGTGTTCCTAGACTCATGTTCCAACACACCTTCAACAACCACCACTAACACAGTCAACAACCTCACCTGCAGAATGAGGTCACCGCGCATGCACTCAGAAAACTAGGCGACATTAAACAACCACCTTGAGTACAGGACGCAAACCACACACATAGCACACACCAACCCGTGCCCCCAAATGTACTGTAGTGCATAACCTTCACTCGACAGAAACTAGAACACCAACCAGATCAAACCACTGCTGTGTTTGGCACCTGTGACCAACCATGCTCGGGCTGGGGGACGCTCTTTCGCAGTTCTGGCCCCTACCTTGTGGAACTCTATTCCTGTGTCCCCTTGTTGGTCATTTTCAGTTTCTCAAGACTCTGAAAATGTATTTATTCTGCTTTCGGGTGATCTGGCTTGTTCTCGCACCCCTATCTGTGTTTTTGCACTCAGATGCCTTCTGGCCTTAGTTCGCTCTTTACAAGTCCCCATACTATACCATGCCAACTGAATACAACCTGACACAGCACCTCACTGTGACATGAGACAGAGCACCTCACTGCATCCACATACCCCTGCAGAAACACACTGCACCCAAAACGTGAAATGCAGCACCTTAGTGCACCCACGGAACCCATGCAGCACACACTGCAAACAAACCCAACAGATGCAGCACCACACCGCGCCTCAGTCCCCGACAAATAAGAATTAGAAGTGTGCCTTTGCGTGCCTTGGTTGAATTTAGAAGTGTGCCTAATACCCTCTTTGTACAAAGTTGAATTTAGAAGTGTGCCTAATATCCTCTCTGTGTAAAGTTGAATTTAGAAGTGTGCCTTATAGCGTGCCTTGGTTGAATTTCGAAGTGTGCCTAATAGCGTGCCGTGGTTGAATTTAGAAGTCTGCCTAATAGCCTGCCTTGGTTGAATTTAGAAGTGTGCCTAATATCCTCTCTGTGCAAAACTGAATCTAGAAGTGTGCCTAATAGCGTGCCTTGGTTGAATTTAGAAGTGTGCCTAATAGCGTGCCTTGGTTGAATTTAGAAGTGTGCCCAATACCCTCTCTGTACAAAGTTGAATTTAGAAGTGTGCCTATTAGCGTGCCTTGGTTGAATTTAGAAGTTTGCCTAATAGCGTGCCCTGGTTGACCTTAGAAGTGTGCCTATTAGCGTGCCTTGGCTGAATTTAGAAGTGTCCCTAATATCCTCTCTGTGCAAAGTTGAATTTAGAAGTGTCCCTAATGGCGTTCCCTGGTGGACCTTAGAAGTGTGCCTAATAGCCTGCCGTGGTTGAATTTAGTAGTTTGCCTAATAGCGTGCCTTGATTGAATTTAGAAGTGTGCCTAATATCCTGTCTGTGCAAATTGAATTTAGAAGTGTGCCTAATAGCGTGCCCTGGTTGAATTTACAAGTGTGCCTAATAGCGTGCCTTGGTTGAATTTATAAGTGTCCCTCATATCCTCTCTGTGCAAAGTTGACCTTAGAAGTGTGCCTATTAGCGTGCCTTGGCTGAATTTAGAAGTGTGCCTTATATCCTCTCTGTGCAAAGTTGAATTTAGAAGTGTGCCTAATAGCGTGCCTTGGTTGAATTTAGAAGCGTCCCTCATATCCTCTCTGTGCAAAGTTGACTTTAGAAGTGTGCCTAATAGTGTGCCTTGGTTGATTTTAGAAGTGTGCCTAATAGCGTGCCTTGCTTGAATTTAGAAGTGTGCCTAATAGCGTGCCTTGCTTGAATTTAGAAGTGTGCCTATTAGCGTGCCTTGTGTGAATTTAGAAGTGTGCCTAATAGCGTGCCCTGGTTTACCTTAGAAGTATGCCTGTTAGCGTGCCTTGGTTGAATTTAGAAGCGTTCCCTAATATCCCCACTGTGCAAAATTAAATCTGGTTGGCTAATATCATCCCTGTGCAAAGTTGAATTGGTTGCCTATTATCCTCTTTGTTTAAAATTGAATATAGAAGTGTACCTATTATCCTCTTTGTGCAAAGTTGAATTTAGAAGTGTGCCTATTAGCGTGCCTTGGTTGAATTTAGAAGTGTGCCTAATAGCGTGCCATAGTTGACCTTAGAAGTGTGCCTATTAGCGTGCCTTGGCTGAATTTAGAAGTGTGCCTAATATCTTCTCTGCAAAATTGAATTTGGTTGCCTAATATCCTCTCTGCAAAGTTGAATTTAGAAGTGCGCCTAATAGGGTGCCTGCTTGAACTTAGAAGTGTGCCTAATATCTTCTCGGTGCAAAGTAGAATTTAGAAGTGTATAAAACAACACCACTCTGGCATAGTGGAATTTGACAGTGTCCCTAATAACGTCACTGTGCCGAAGTCTAGAAAGTCTGCCTTATAGCTTATCTATATCATAATTGCAATCAAAAACTCTGCCCTACAACATATCTGTGTCATAATTGCATTTGAAAGTTGCATTTAGAAAGTTTACCCTATAGCATATCTGTATCATATCTGCATTTAGAAAGTACTCCTAAATGCACTTAAAAGTCCACCTAAAAGCTTATCTGTGGTGTTGTTACTTTCGAAATGCTGCCTAATAGCATACCTGTATCCCAGCTTGCTAGAAGAAAGTCTACCTAACAGCCTAACCGGGCTGTAGTTGCAACTAGATAGTCTGACTAATAGCATATTCTATGGTATAGCTACATTTCAAAACTGCCTAAAGGCATAGCTGCAGCCTAGTTTGCAATTAGAACATTAAAACGTAGTATACGTGAATAATATCACCCTGTTTAGTTCAACACAGAAACCTTGAATAATCTGACCCAGTGGTATAGCTGAAGTTACAAAATCCAAATCACAGTTACTAACCATGAGTGCACCCAATCCACAAAGGTCTTCCGGAAATGACCCCCGTGCACCGCCCCCCCTCCTGCCAGCCCTACCTCATGTCCCCCCTCTCCAAATCATCCCACACTCCACCGCATCCCCTACCCATCCCCTTTCCAAACACCAATCCAGAGAGGCACGATGGCGAGCCAACCACCCTAAGACCACTTGTCTTGATATGGGCAAAATCTTCCTCGGGGCCAGCCCTTTGAGAGCAAAAATACCCAATTCAGCCCAAAATACAGGTTCTATTGTGCTGAGCAGTGATCTCATGCTAGTGACAAATGACACCCTCAAAGTTTTAGCATATTTATTCTAAGCAGTGAATTTCATATACATTTGGGATTCAAGTTAAAGAATATTACAAAGCATAAAACTTAGAGCAATGCAAAATATAGTGAAACATGGAACTTAGAGAAACATAGAGAAATATAGAGAAACATAGAGAAACATAGAGAAACACAGTCTTACGTCCCTTTAATCAGCACTGGGAGACCCTTGGGCCCTCATAAGCTAGCTGTAAACAAGCCCCGCTCAGAGGACAATGCTGAAGGACACCGCCAGAGCCAATTCCGGGCACTTGACTGTGCACGAATCAAGTCCACAGGACGATCTCCCCCTCAGTCATGGGAGCATGGATATTTTATAATCTCGTGCTGTCAGTCACCATGACGCACAGTTCCAGAACTTTCCCTGTGCAAAATATGGGCTGGCTCATGGAAAAAACCCAACTCTGTTAATTTCCACTGCTCCGTCTGAGCCCCCCCCCACCCTGGCTCCCATCTGCGAAAGCTCAGGAATGTCTTATCAGTGCCTTCCCAGAGAAAAGGAAGATTAGCTTGGGGCCAGGGCTACCGTTAGTGAGGCTGAATATTCTAAGGGAAGCAGGGATGTATTAACCCCATCTGCAAGCTCTAAAAGGCATACACTCATAGCTTAGTGTTTATAGCGCTTAAGACTGGCTATCTAAGCGCTATATAGGTGCCATGATGTTCCAAACACTCCAAAAATACCTATTAGCTACAGAGCTAGGGGCCCTCTCCCTGCCTGTCTATCAACAATGCATAATGTGACCTATTTCATACTAGGCCTGCATATTCCTTGTAGCTCACTACTGCATAATGGAAGTGCTACAACAGACTACTGTCAGCATTTTTAGCACATACTTTGAATACACTATTGGCTTTCAGCGGCTACTGCTGTCATCTAAAGCCCTGATTGGCAAGGTTGCAATTTCGTGTATCACTACATTCAACCCCTATTCAACGTGTGTGCGACAAATGCTGACTAATACCTATCAATATAGTATTTAGTGCAGTGATAAAGACCTTGGGGCTTTGCAAGAAGTTTAAGCAAACTACCTTCTAGTGGTTAGTTAGCGTGGCATGCAAGGTAAAACACTACCTAAACAAAAATGTACACAAAGTGAACAGTGACATATACCCTTGCCAAAACCTGGCCTACACAAAAATACCTACACAAAGTGAACATGGACATTTACTCTAGCCAAAACCTGGCCTACACAAAAAATACCTACACAAAGTGAACATGGACATTTACTCTAGCCAAAACCTGGCCTACACAAAAATACCTAAATCAATTTTGTATAACTGATTGTCAGTTAAAAAGCAGCATGCAGTTAAAATGTCAAGGCAATCCAGTGTAGTCTAATCTACAATGCACTATTGCATTTATGTATGGTTACCAATTCTAAAACCTGGCAGCCTTTCACTCTAAGGGCCTACCTCCCCCTGATCCCAGGGCATTCAAGCGTGACTATGGGCTGTGTGACTAGACACTTCCCCCATGTATGTGGAACCCAACCAGAAACCATCTAATTTCGTGAACAAGGTGAACCCATGGGCACCAGGTTATCTAAATAAAAACAATTCTACTAATTTACATCAAAGCATGGCATGTGTTATTCATGCAATCAAAAGCAAGCAATTTGATTCATATGTATGCTGGTAACTGTAGCTCTGCGTGCCAGTGTGTGGAGGATGGTCGCCCCCACCCAGTAAAAAGCCAACACCTGCTGATTAAACAATGTTTGCCATACAATGCATCGTGTGTATTTAGCAGTCTTGTTGACCTGCCCTATGGCAGACAAAAATGTCTTCATACCTAAAATTCTGCCATCTTCAGTGGTTGTCAATACTTGTAGCAGTGTTGGGCGTATCAATGGGCCCCACTAGGCCAGAGGTTCTATAGCAGAGCTGGCATCAGAACCCATAGTGGCTAGCTTATTGTGCACAGTTTCTATGTCACAAGCATATAAAGCTCCTGCAATTAATGAATCTAGCTCCCTAGCTACGCACACTCTGGTGATGGGCCATAGAAATGGACTCCATTTGTAGCAGCTTGGTAGTACTAAGGAAACATTGCCTCATGATAAACCTATGTCTAAGTGTATCACTGTAATAATGGAGGTGTGCATTACCAGCCTACAATTTACATGTTGCCTTACTACTGGAAAATCTAACACGTTCACAGTGTCTACCTATTGTGACTTGGAGAATACCCTTCTTCAAGTGGGATATCTACCATATACAATATTAGTTTTAGCCACAAACACCATACTACTACCCGGCAGTGGCTGTTTCATCACACCATGGTATAAAAATGCATTTAGTCAAGTTATAGTCCATAAAATCTTGGCGAGAACACTCGCTGCAGTTCTTGGTCAGAAAAACATCACATTAGACAAATTAAACAAATCGTATCCATTCAGTGACAAAAGATGCCCGACAATGTGCCAGGCCAGTACACTAGCAATTCCATGTGGATACACATTTGTAGCGCTTTTCCAAAGAATTATTCCAAATGTCTACAATCAAAAAGGTGACTCTTTGCATTAATGTGCTGGAGACAGCTGTCCCCACAAAAACATGAAACTGGTTGGTTTAACAAAAACCGTGTCACACTCTGTGTCATAAAATCAAACATCAAGTCAGTCATGGTTTCATTTACCTGCCTTAAGCTGGCTGTAAAAGTATCCAGTGTTTCAAAGATTACCATTTCAAATTAGAGCTCACACACTTGGCAGCATTACTTCAATTAAGAATCTTAACCTAGCACAGGTGACTTTGATGTGCGCACTCATCTTAGCTCAAAATAAATTACGCTCCTGCTTGCATAATCCTGCTGCCCCAACAATTCATAAATCATTCTCCTGCCTACGTGTAACGTAGAAGTTTTTTTTTTTCAAAGCAAAACATCTCTGGTTAAAGCCATTCAGTTGGAAGAGTAAAACCATTTCGTTTTTTCAGATTCATCTCAACAGTGCATTTCGAAATCATTTTTCAATGTATTAGCATTCAATTGCTGTGTCACACAGCTGTTTGTGGTGCATGATGTTACAGTCCACAACTCATTGTCCATAGTCCTTTAAACAAGAAAGGGCAAGCCATGTCAATTAAGTTATTTCCAGCAACTGAATCATTTGAATGTGTAGCATCAAATATTTGATAATTAGCCAAGTCTGCACCGTGCCAGTTCATCAAAAGTTATTACTCTGTTGGACACTTTTCGCAGGTTGCAGCATTGAGTGCGGTGCAGGGCACGTTTAAAGTTGAAATAGCATGTCGCAGTGGCTCGCTTTCTCTGAGAATGCGTCTGTTTCCTTGATCAGTGTCACCCGGCATTTGCACACGTCTACCCCCCAATCTATTTCTTGGTTATTTGCCTAGGCAAAATACAAACAGAAATGTTAGGATTTCATCAAAACTTCAATATCAGCGTTATCCACCCCTTCCCATAATACCACCCCCATCTTCAAAAAGTCTCATCAGGTAACTACACACTTTATCATTGCTACTGCAATTATTTATCACCCTTCTGCATGTTTCTGGGGGCTTATTTACACTCAACCATACGGGGTGTAACTGCCTAATCACAAACTCATTTGTGCAATGCGATCATAGTTGGTCAATGGTACCTCAGACTGATCTGTGCTTTTACAAAAGCCATATAATAAGTACCCAGGTCGCACAATGCTTTTCTTTTTCACCAAAGCGATCACCAATGCCAGGCGCCAACTTGCTTCCAGTGTCTCATGATCTTGATTTAGTTTGCCCTGCTGGCATCACTCCATTTTTCAAAGGTAAAGTCTTTCAGTCCAATACCGCCTACAGTTGTACAAGCAGCAGCTTTGTTTATTCTTCTCCATACAGGCAGTGTCTTTCAAGCCTCTGGTTTTTTCACTTGTCATTTTTTCAAAGGGGGTTTGCTGTTTCTTGGACTACCCCTTTGAGTGCAACAGTCTAAGTCAGTTTCTTTTGTTGCTTCAACAAATCATTCATTCTTGCACTAAGCCATGAGGCTTCTGGATCATGGCTAATGTGCAGTGTTCATGTTATACTTCAAAGCCCCGCTCTGCATGTTGTCTCTTGCAAAACGGCTAAGCACTTTTGTCAGTTTTGCTTCCATCTGGAATGCCATAATGTCTTTGTCAGTTACTCCATCCCTGGCAATGTAGCTTGCAGTTTGCCAGATGTGTATTTTCTCTTCTCAAAGCGCCTAGAGGTTTCTTCTCCAGTGCACAGCGCTTTACTTCAGTTCACATCACATGGAGCATGGGAATGCAGCTTGCACAGCAATAGCGTTTCACTTCACATCACATCACATCACATGGGAATGCGGTTTGCACAGTAATGTCTGTTGGAATGGGCAGCTGTCTTTTTCTTGGCCCATTCACAGATGCATAGGTAAATGTTCAGATGTGATGTGCCCGTCTGCCATCCTGCATGCCTTTGTATCCCTACCACAGTGTTACTGGGCAAATTCTTTACTTCTGAACAGCTCTCTGTCTTTGCACCCCCTCCTCAGGAATGCAGGCATTGTTTATCTTTCGTGTGCACCTGGCAGCGCCATGAGCACGCAGCAAGCTTATCTCTGTGCCTATAATTCTTACACTGTGGCGGCTTCAATGGAAAGGCACTCGTTTCAGACAGTTCATCCAGATTAACTCTTTCTTGAAGTGCAGTATTCTGCTTTTGTTTGCCTTCCTTTCGCGCACCTCGCCCAAAACAGCTTCAAGGCACAAGCTCTGCACACACAGCAAGACTCTTATTTTCAAAAGAGGCACTTTCCTTGTCATCAGATTCTACTCCATGTAATTTTGCAAAATGTCAAAGCGTCTTTTTGCCTGTTTTAAACTGATTAATGTCCCATTTAAAAGCATACGTTTTTTTTTCTTTTTCTTCGTAACCTTGTAGTTTAGCTTCACAAATTCAATCCAATGCAATGTGCGCCTTTCAAGAGAACTCACAACCCACTAAATCTTTGTGCTATCTTATCACACACAGATTTTACATTCTGTTGTACCATTGCCAAAATATAACCACTCATTTCAGTGCATTTAAAAAAAAAACATGCCATGTTTAGTGCAGCTCTCTGCACTGATTTCCTGCAAGAGCAACCCACACTCTATATTGCTTGTGGGCTGTTTAATGTGTCAACAACATTTTTTTCACCATGTATCACAGTCAACAGGTTACTATTTCTAAATCATACATCACTTATAAGGCAACAGCACAAATCCATGGCATAGCATGGGAACAGTCAAAAATACTCCAGGGGCAATTTAGAAAAATATAAATTGTCTTTCCCCCCAAACCATTGCAAACTGATTCTGCAAATTCAAATCAATACACAAAAATCGAAAATCCAAATAACATTCACTCACTTTCTTTTTAAGTGAGTCTCTCACCCATTATAAGCATGGCACAGCTTAAAATGCAATATAACCATTTTAGTGTGTTTCCTTTAAAACAGAATTCGCCCCCACTAGCACATGGAATCTACAGTTGCCAAAAGAAAAAACAAACAACCCTTTAGGCTCTCAGCATAGATGTTACTCATTCTCCTAAGCATGGCTTATTCCCCTCATTATTCAGGAATGCCAACACTTCAAAAGCATACATCAAAAAAGCGAACCTTCGCCTCCGAACATTACAGCCCCCACTCGCTAGCACACTGGGGCTGAGTCAATGGTTAAATCACTATTCACAATTTGCATGTCAAATCCTTGCAATTATTTTTCCCTGCCCTTATGACAGAATAGAGATGAGAACTCCGTCTCACTATGCATTTCAAATTACAACTTTAAACTGGGGAAACCGCATGATAAAATTCTTTTCTAATTGAGCATACATCTTTCTTGACCATTCATCGGAGTGCTTTAAACAAAGCCATTTCCCGCTTGTTTATCGCCTTGTACTCCCTGGCTCCATCCCAAGCAATAAGTCAGTCACGACTGATTTACTGAAGGGAGTCTTAACCACACAAGCTATCGGCCACGGCAAGCCGACACAACATTGCTGCCTTTTGAAGTCTCAGAGCTGCAGTGAGACCACCAAGGAAATGCGACAGCCTGCTCCCCACTCTACACTGTGTTCTCTCACACAATTTGTCATGTCACAGCACGGCACTGCTCTTCACAAATCCCACAAAGCTGCCACCAAATGTCTTGATATGGGCAAAATCTTCCTCGGGGCCAGCCCTTTGAGAGCAAAAATACCCAATTCAGCCCAAAATACAGATTCTATTGTGCTGAGCAGTGATCTCATGCTAGTGACAAATGACACCCTCAAAGTTTTAGCATATTTATTCTAAGCAGTGAATTTCATATACATTTGGGATTCAAGTTAAAGAATATTACAAAGCATAAAACTTAGAGCAATGCTAAATATAGTGAAACATGGAACTTAGATAAACATAGAGAAATATAGAGAAACATAGAGAAACATAGAGAAACACAGTCTTACGTCCCTTTAATCAGCACTGGGAGACCCTTGGGCCCTCATAAGCTAGCTGTAAACAAGCCCCGCTCAGAGGACAATGCTGAAGGACACCGTCAGAGCCAATTCCGGGCACTTGACTGTGCACGAATCAAGTCCACAGGACGATCTCCCCCTCAGTCATGGGAGCATGGATATTTTATAATCTCGTGCTGTCAGTCACCATGACGCACAGTTCCAGAACTTTCCCTGTGCAAAATATGGGCTGGCTCATGGAAAAAACCCAACTCTGTTAATTTCCACTGCTCCGTCTGAGCCCCCCCCACCCTGGCTCCCATCTGCGAAAGCTCAGGAATGTCTTATCAGTGCCTTCCCAGAGAAAAGGAAGATTAGCTTGGGGCCAGGGCTACCGTTAGTGAGGCTGAATATTCTAAGGGAAGCAGGGATGTATTAACCCCATCTGCAAGCTCTAAAAGGCATACACTCATAGCTTAGTGTTTATAGCGCTTAAGACTGGCTATCTAAGCGCTATATAGGTGCCATGATGTTCCAAACACTCCAAAAATACCTATTAGCTACAGAGCTAGGGGCCCTCTCCCTGCCTGTCTATCAACAATGCATAATGTGACCTATTTCATACTAGGCCTGCATATTCCTTGTAGCTCACTACTGCATAATGGAAGTGCTACAACAGACTACTGTCAGCATTTTTAGCACATACTTTGAATACACTATTGGCTTTCAGCGGCTACTGCTGTCATCTAAAGCCCTGATTGGCAAGGTTGCAATTTCGTGTATCACTACACCACTGCTCCTCCGAACCCCCCCACCGATCAGCCTACTATGATCATACACACTCCTCTCACTAGCCTGCCAGACACACCATGCCCAGCAATCATGCACCCCCCGCTTTTCCCATCAACCCCCACCACCATCCACCCAACCACACTCCTTCCCCTCCCTAAAAACTGCATGCCTAGCCCTAGCAAGAACAGAAGCCTCATCCCTCTCCCCCCTACCCTCTTGCACACACCAATCACAACAAAGACACTAAAGAGGAAACGTACCTGGCCCCCCTCAATCTCTCAGCACGCATCGCCTCCCCTGTCACGACCCACCACCTCAACCCCCATTCACCACCCTCCCCCCTTGCCTCACCCTGCCTGAAACCCCTTTCCCTCGATTTCTCAACGACCACAACTGAAACTCCTAACCCTCCACACCCCACCTTCATATCCCCCATGCCAAACCCAATCATCCCAACACACGCGTCCATCCACTCCCACCCGAAACCCACCAACTTTTCTGCTCGCCCACTCTTCCCATCGACCATCAACCACCCCACCCCTCTCACTCTCCAGGTTCCACCCTCTCCCCACCACCCCCCATCTCTGCAGCTCCGACATCAACCCCATCTACCGAAGTGAATTTCATCCTATTTAATGCCCGATCCGTAGTAAAAAACAGACACAGCATCTTTGACCTCCTCGCCTCTGACAAACCAGACCTGATCTTCATTACCAAAACCTGGTTCTCTAATGACTTCGCCCCAATCGCCAATGAAGCCTCCCCCCCGACTACTCCCTCATCCCACTGAACCGTCCTTCTAGAGGAGGAGGAATAGCATTCGCCTTCAAGTCTCACTTCCACGCCTCAACTTCCACAACCAACCTTCCATTCATTCCTGCGAATCACTCCTCGTTAAACTATCCCTTTCCCCTTCATTCTCCCACAGCTTCCTAATAATCTACAGACCCCCTGGCTATGATAGACAATTCTCAAACAACCTCTGCAACTCTATTGCCACCCTCCAACTAAACCATCCCAACCTCACCCCTCTAGGAGATTTCAACATATGGCTCAACATTCCCACCAACCCTATGCCACACTCTCTGGTGACGACCTAGACACGATTAACCTCCAACCCCACATAAACGGTCCGACTCACTATAAAGGACACACTCTTGATGCCATCTTCAGCTCTTACAACTAGATACATCTAAACCCCCCACCTCTATCATCTGGTCTGATCACTTCATTGTTTCTTTCGCCATTTGCTCACCCAACCCGCTTCCTGTACCCGAACCTGAACTTCCAAATCTACGCAAATGCTGGAAGAAACTAATAATCCTACCTGACCTAGCCAACGCACTCCTCCAGTCTCCTCCGCCTACCTGCCTACTCAATAATCAACTAACCCCTGACGCCTTTGACTCATGGCTTAACACCTCACTAATACGGCTCACACCCTCTTGCAAACCATCAGCCTGCCGTAGCTTTTTCCCTAGATGGTTCACACCTGAATTGAAGACCAGTAAACAACTATATAAACACGTAGAACGCAAATGGCGGAAAGACAAAACTCCCCTGAGCAGATCCACCTTGGCCCGGCACCTTCATCAGTACAAGGCCGAAATCCGAAAAGCAAAAAAAGCCCATTACAACTCCCGAATCCTAAACTGTAAAAATCCCAGCAAAGAACTTCACAAAATCATCACCGAATTCACCAAACCATCATGCACCACCACCGTCCCGACCCCCTCACAATCACTGTGCGACTCAATCTCTCTCCACTTTTACACCACAGCTCTTGAAAGACCAAATGCTTTAACCAACAAACTAGCTCTCTTACACCCACCAGGCAACCCACCCTCTGTGCCGGCCAACCCACCGCCTGCAACCACTACCCAACCAACGTTTTACTCCTTTAGTCCAATATCAGCTGACCAATTTTGAAAACTTCTCTCTGCCCGCAAACCATCCGGCTCTCCGCTGGACCCTTGCCCGGCCACAACCCTTCAAGAAATTTTCGCATCAACCTGCGCAGGCGAACATGCAAGAACCATCATAAATGACTCCCTTTCCTCTGGAATTTTTCCAGACGCATTCGAAAAAAAAACCCCTCCCTCGACCCTCTCGAGCCCAAAAACTACTGCCCCATCTCAAACACCAGGTTCCTTGCCAACCTCATCGACCGAACCGCCTACTCCCAACTAAATGCCTTTGTCGAAGCCAACAATCTCCTAGATCCCGCTCAATCAGGTTTCAGAGCCGGACACAGAACTGAAACCACCCTAACCTCAATCTGGGATGACCTTAAAAACACAGCAGACTCTGCGCGATGCAACACACTAATCCTTCGTGACCTATCCGCCGCCTTCGACACAATCAGCCACTCAATCCTCCTTGACCGCCTCCACTCCATAGGAATTTGTGGAACCGCTCTCAAATGGATAGCATCCTTACTCAAAAATAGGAACCAAATAACCCTACTCTCCACCTATTCCTCCCAAGCCCGATCGGTTGACACGGGAGTTCCACAAGGAGCATGCCTATCAGCCCTCCTGTTCAATCTCTACATGGCCACCCTCCCACGAATAATTCATTTGCACAACATCCTGTGCTACAACTGCGCTGATGACACTCAACTAATTCTAAAAGTCCTGAACTGAAAACCCAACTGCCGACCTGACCTTGCTTCCTGCCTCCTCGACATAGAGCTCTGGATGACCACAAACCACCTCTTGCTAAACCCCTCCAAAACCGAAATTATGGTATGTGGCAACACCAAACTTCTTCCACACCCACTACCCTGGCCATCTGCCATGAACAACTCACCGACTCCCTCTAATTCAGTAAAAAACCTTGGCTGCACCCTAGACTCTGGCCTAACACCCTCACGCCAAGTCAACAACGTCTCAAAGTCCTGCAACTACCACCTTAAAACTCTTATATGCATTTTTCCATACCTCTCCTTTCCCAACAGAGTATCTGTGGTTCAATCAATTGCCATATCAAGACTGGACTACGCTAACCTCCTTTACCTTGGAGTGCATGCATACCAACTGACTAAACTACAAAGAGCACAAAATGCTGCAGCCAAACTGCTACTAGCACTTGGCCCGAGAGACCACATCACACCAGCCCTCAAAACTCTGCAC
Source organism: Ambystoma mexicanum (assembly GCF_040938575.1). Lineage (NCBI taxonomy): Eukaryota > Metazoa > Chordata > Amphibia > Caudata > Ambystomatidae > Ambystoma > Ambystoma mexicanum. Next base: position 421,429,760 of record NC_090922.1, read on the forward strand.
TGGCTTCCGGTAGCCCGAAGGGTGACCTTCAAAACCTTATGCATTTCTCACTGAGCACTGCATAAAACCTGACCTCAATATCTTCAAGACAAACTAAAACCCTATCACCCTGCACGTACTCTAAGATCAAGCTCAGTCGGCCTCCTAGTCATACCAAAAACAAACTCAGTCAGGTTAGGCGGATCATCATTCTCAGCCTTGGCCCCCACGTTGTGGAACGCACTCCCACCCCACATCCGACTCACTGAAGACCTCATGTCTTTCCGCAAATTACTGAAAACTTGGCTCTTCCCCTAAAACCGACCGTGAACTCAAACTAACTAAAACTGGATAACAGCATAGCAGTGACTTTGCCAAATGCTAGATCATAAATAGCAATGCAGCATCATGATCCGAGTGAGAAATTGAAAACTAATAACCTCTATTGGTCAGCTAAAAAGGACAAACAAAATAGAATGAGTAAAAAAGGATCAAACCTGTGAAGTAGATTAAAAGAATAAGTTGTACGAGAGCAGTAAAGTGGCTGAAATTAATGAAATGGACGAGATAAATGTAATGGACAAGAGGATCAATGCAGACGTGAGGAATAAAGTGGATAACAATTCAACTAACCCAAACTACTAGACCTTAAATAACAATAAAACAAATAACAACACAACATCAAGATCCAAGCGAGAAATCAAAAACTAATAACCTCTAATGTAAACTAAAAGGACAAACAGAATAGAATGAATAAAGTAGATCAAAGCAGTGAAGTGGATAAAAGAATAAATTGTACGAAAGCAGTAAAGCGGTTGAAATTAATGAAATGGATGAAACGATTGCAATGGACGAAAGGAACAAAATGGACGAAAGGAATAAAGTGAAGAGGGTGGAAAGATGAATAAAGGAATCGGATGAGCGAACAGACAGATGGCATGGAATGTATGAGTGCATGGTATAAATGGAAAGTACAGAATAGACGATTCGAGTACATGAGACGGGGGTAGTGCATGGGACAGATGGAGAGCACTGAACGGATCGAGTGCGTGCGACAAGTAACATGGGCTGAACCGATAATGCAGGAGGAATGAACAAAGTGAGTGGAGCGGATGAAGTCGGTGGAGTGGATGAAGCGCGTAGAGTGAATGAGTGCACAGAACGGATGAGTGCATAGAGAGGATGAGAGTGCAGAATGAATGAGAGAATGGAGTGGACGAGAGCATGGAGCAGATAAGAGCCTGGTGCGGATGTAGGTTGTGGTGCGGATGTAGGGTGTGAGTGGATAATAGAGTGGAGCGGATGTAGGGTGCTGAGCAGAATCAGGGTGTTGAGCAGAGGTAGGGCGTGATGGTGTTGAGCAGATGTAAGGTGTTGAGCAGATTTAGGGTGTTGAGCAGGTGTAGGGTGCAGTGGTGTTGAGCCGATGAAGGGTGTTGAGCGGATGTAGGGTTTGGTGTAGAGTGCAGAGCAGGTGTAGAATGCAGAGCGGGTGTAGAGTGTGAAGTGGATGTCGAGTGTGGAAGGAACGGGTGTAGTAAGGGGAAGAAACGGGTGAAGTGGGTGGTAGGAACGGAGGATGGATCTGGAAGAACAGGTGATGTATATGGACGAGACGGGTAAAGTATGAGGAAGGAACGGGTGAAGTATGAGGACAAATGGGGTCAAATATATTGAATAGAACGATTGAAGTGGGTGGGTGGAACGGGTGAAGTGGATGGATCAAATGATAAATGTGGTTGGAACGGAGGAAGTATGAGGTTGGAACAGAGGAAGTATGTGAGTGGAACGGATGAACTGGGTGGAACGGATGAACTGGGTGGAACGGGTGAACTGGGTGGAACGGGTGAACTGGGTGGAACGGGTGAAATATGTGGACGGAAAGGGTGAAGTATGTAGATGGAAATGGTGAAGTATGTAGATGGAAATGGTGAAGTAAGTGGATGGAACGCGTGAAGTATGTGGATGGAACGGGTGAAGCATGTGGATGGAATGGATGAACTGATGTAGAATGGGTGAAGTGGGTGGAACGGGTGAAATGGTAGAACGGATGAAGTAGGTGGATGAACGGGTGATGTGTTTGGAACCAGTGAAGTGGGTGGAACCGGTGAAGTGGGTGGAATGGGTGAAGTGGATGGAACGTGTGAAATGGGTGGAACCAGTTAAGTGGATGGAACCTATGAAGATGACATATGTGGATGGATGATGCATGGAGAAAGGATAACGTGGGTAGGACGAATGAAAGGAGCAGTGCATAGAATGGTTGGAGTGCATAAAATGGTTGAAGTACATGGAACGGATTGGAGTGCATGGAATGGATTAGAGTGCATGGAACGGATTGGAGTGCATAGAATGGCGTGACTTACATGGAATGGTTTGGAGGGCATGGAACGTCTGAAAGAGCATCGAAAGGGAACGGTCTGAGTGCTTGAAACGGTCATAATGCACAGAACAGTCGGAGTAAATGGAACGGATGGAGTACATGGAACTATTGGAGTGGGCTAGATCTCAAGCACCTAAGGTAAACCACCATATGCACATCTCCACGCTTACTCTCTTCTTTACACCACCACTCAAATAGAACACATCGATACTATGACACCATTCGGTATAGCTGTTCTCATACCATCATCTGCCTCATACTCTACATCACCCTAACTAAACACTGCTGGTTACACACCCTCCAGCCTAGGCGTTCTCCTCAGGCCTAAGGCAGCCAGAATCGGTCTGGATAACAACCTGCCAGAACGAACACATACTCATGATCTCTCAACCACCACACCTACCGCTAAGAAGCAGCTATCACACGAATGCCACACCAGCTGCACACATATCTGGTGCTCACACACACCTTTTGACTCTCTCTACTCCCTCTACTGACTTGAACTTCGGTTCCCGAGGGCGTTCAACCTACCAGCGCCTTGAGACCATACCAATGGTACATATGGCGCTATATAAATGCAAAGTAACGTAACATAGCATAACATAACAAATATAGCATCAGAAATAAAATCAAACATGACAGATAAAATCAATACACATAATCTCCTAACACATACCAAGATGTTATCAAAAATGCACTTCAATAAAAGAGTCACAGTCATCCTTGTTCCTTGATCACACTCAAAGTCATTTACATTCAATATATATTCAATTCATGGTGTGGGCATTGACTATGGGTTCCCCAAACAGAGTTTTGCCAAGGCATTAGCGCACCAACAATTCTTTTACATGTGTCCAAATGCGGTAAAGGGCCAACTGGGAGGAAATTGATTTCTTGTTTAGGCAATAGTCTGAAAATTATTTTGTCTTAATTGACTTCCACATATGAACCATTCCACCCATGGATCCCAATTTTACACATTCAGTAAGGACGTGTTTTGCAGTTTCAGTATGGTTTGGGAACTTACATATACGGCAATAGTGTTCCTTAGCGTCCAGTGGTAACTGGGGGCCATGCCCAGCAAGTAGAGTCAGTTCATTCATACCTTATAACTGCAAGAAACGTCTTATTTCTGTCTTGGGGCACAACAATAAATAAGGATGTGTCTCCCTGTATTGATGTAACACAGTGGCTACGTGTTTACATTTTCTAGGTGGTCGTAGTTACTACTAGTCCCACCTGTTGAATATCTTCATAAAAGCCAGGGTCTTCTTGCCATAGTGACCCCTAATGTCACATTCTGGTGCCACTCGATCTTCGTGAAAAGTTCTTCATTCAAGGCTGCATAGTTTCAACCCCTGAGCAATGCCTCCTTTTTACAACTGGCACTAAGACAAGCAGGATAATACCGGCAAATTAAACGCCGGCTTGTTCTCTTTCTGCCTTCCTTATTTGATGGGTGAGCTGCTTGGCCCTTCTGATCTTTTTCTCCACCATATTTCTGTATCCTAATACGCCCAATTCGACTCCCAAATACTGATAAATTGCTGCGTAATAGATTTAACCCAAGTCGGTAACCAACTTCCACTCTATTTTACTTTTTGTTTGTGATCAGCAATGTGTATGTTGTGTCAAGGTTAATGGCAGAGTTGTGCTCCGCAGCAAACCCTGACAGTTAATTCAACATTATTTTCATGCCTGCGATAGCCCAGTCACACAATACCAGGTCATCGGCATATAGCATGGCGACTAAGGGAACATTGATGATCTTTAGCCGGCATGTAGATTTGCCCTGCAAGCATTGTGGCAGATCTGCTATGTAAGGATTACACAACACGGGAGCCAAGACACAACCTTGCTTCACTCCCCTGTTGATCTGCTCCCAAGGCGTCACTGTGCCCTCGTTATCCAGTCGTACACACGCCCAGTTGCTACAATGCAGTTCGATCAATATTTGCAGCAACCAAACTGGGCATCCAAACTTCCTTAATTTAGCCCATAGGGTGTTCTATTCACTTGGTTGAACGCTGATTTAAAATCAACGAACTGACATATAATGCTGAACTGTCTTTGCTGTGGGCACCCTGTAACACACAATGAAGCGCTCTAATGTTATAGACTGTGGCTGAGCCAGGTCGAACACCTGTCTGGAATGGATGGAGAATGTTGCTGGCCTCCGGCTCCACCCATTTCTCTGCATCCCCTTTAACACCAAAGTGGCGAAGAGCTTACCAGTGACGTCCAACATGGTTAGCAGTCTGTAGTTGTAAACGTTCAACCAATCTCCTTTCTTATATATAGGCACAAAAACAGACCGCTGCCATGAGGACGGCACCTTGCTGAATCTGCATAGCTGGGCGAACAATATCAGCATAACCTGAGCCCAATTATCAGGGTCGGTCACTCTTTAGGACCACATTGGCGAGGCCCTTAGGACCGGGGGATCTTGAGTTCTTCAATTTAACTATTGCCTCTTTAATGATCTCCCGGTTCAACTGCAGCGGCCAAGTAGGATCTGTACCGATATGTTCACTTGAAGATGCAGGCTCAAAGAATGTAGTACTTATGTGTGCACACCATGCTTCTCCAGAAAGAATGTAGTACTTATGTGTGCACACCATGCTTCTCCAGAAAGAATGTAGTACTTATGTGTGCACACCATGCCTCTCCAGAAAGAATGTAGTATTTATGTGTGCACACCATGCCTCCCCAGAAACAGGGTTTGTCAGTTTCTTCTCATTCTCACCTTTGACTAAAGCCAGCATTTCCCATATTGCACGAATGTCTCTCCTTTTAAAGACATGAAAAAGTTATTCCCAATTCCTCCTCATCTTGTTAACCTTATAGGATTTTAGCCAAGATTGAAATTCCTTAGATAGTCTTGCTATATCCTCAGCCGGGAATGTTGCCCTTAAACCTTGCTTTAACTCCTCTAATGGCCCTCCATTTAATACGTTTAGCATTGCATATTTTAATATCAAATACTGCAGAGTTGTGATTCCCACTAGTCACGTTAGGTGCCCGACCCGCTCCTGCTCTGTGCACAACTACACGCCACCATGGATCTCATTTGAGTTTTTACTCTTTAGTTATGCCAATCAAACAGACCATGGGACAACATTATCCTACCAAGTCCCTCTATTTTAGCCTTGGTCCAGCTAGGTGGTTACCCGCATTATTTAAGTTTAAGTCACCACATGCCACTATCCCAGGTTCTGTTTCTAAGTTGACCTCATGGATCAACATAGCATGATCACTGTATTCGGTAGGCACAATCCTTAGAGAGTTCACTATTTCCAGTAAGGAATTGTTGCCTCCAAAGTAGTCCAGCATGGTCTTCCTAGTTCCACCCGGGCTATTTACCACCGTCCGTCCGTTCTACAGTGTCATATCGCAGTCCCTAAGGTAAGAGAGCCACTGTGTACCCTGGGCGTTAGAAATGAAGTATGGCATTGTACTATATTCACTTACGTTCTCATATTTGAGACATCCTTTTTTATCCACACATCTGGCATTCCGGTCACCACATATCGCCACCAGTTGTTTATGGTCAACTCTCCCCACTGTGTTAGAATTGTGTCTAAGTAATCGAGCCCTGACTCGGTGACACAAATACCCGGGGGATCGTAGATATTAACAACCAACAAACGAGTTTGGGCTCCACCAGCTTGAGTTTGAATCTTAACAGCCAAAACATTGTCCCCTGTGTACCGAGGTACAACTAAAGAGGAGGTAAGATTGTTTCTGAATCTGATCAAAAGTCCTCCTTTCGGACAACAGAGGAGGCCCTTCACTGCTTCCGTCTGGTGGATTACATAACCGTCTATCCCAACGGCAAAGGTTGCCCGGGTCTCTTGGAGGGCAAGTATATCACTGCACAGTATTTTAACCAAAGAACCATCTTTTTTGAGCAAATGAGAAAAGCCGTGGGTATTCCAGCTCAATATCGTAGTGCTTCACTTAGTTGGGCCGGTTTTGGGTAGGAAACGCTGAAGCCATTCCCAGCCCTGTGCATCGTTGTATGTCCCACCGGTCGTGGGGCTGACTTTAGAGTTAATTACTATGTTCATGAGCTGGAGTTTTGTGAATTGAGGACAGTAAGTGGGTTCCTTCAAACTCTCAAATTTTGTGTCTAAAACGAAACCCAGGTATTTTAGTGATGCTTGATGTCGGCGTACCAATGCCGCTGTTTCTGTTAAGCAGCAATGTATCCATGATATCTTCCCACGTAGTGCAATCAAAGGTTCCACAAAATGGAAGTCACATGATGACAACAATCTCTGTGATGGTACTTTGTGAAAAAGCTCCATCAGGGCGGAGCGGTTATAAATTCTGTTTATCTTTAGTCACTGTCATTGGGCCAATAGTAAATATCCTAGTATCAAGATCCTCTGAGGTCAATGTCTCGTTTTTATTAGTTTGCAGAGGGACTTGAAATGTGGTGGTAGCCTCCTTGAATCTTACGTCTGCACAATGAGGCCCAGCATCTCCAGCCAACTAATCCATATCTTCAACTTCACACTCGACAAGGGACGTCAAGCCTGGTACCTGCACTGGTCCATCGTCTTTCACTAACGAGCTGGTTAATGTACCTGTGTTTTGTGCACACCCCATTTTCCTGCGCGCTTCTCTTTTCCTTTGTTTTTTCGAGATTAAGTTGGGTGCAGTCCTTAAGGTGGAATTCAAGGGATGTGGGGCTGGAGTATCAGTTAAGCCTTGATTTTTAAGACCCGGTCCTGTAGGCGATTCGCAAGCCGCTGTTATTTTACGCATCGGGTATGGCCAGGGAGGAGTAGTCGTCGACATCCATGGTTTTCAGGTGGAGTGCCCTCTGCATTGCTCTGCATTGAAACCAGGTCTATGTATGCTGGGTGCATGGCAATCTGACCCGTAGTTGTTACTTTGTTGACAACCAAGTCGTGTATTTGCACAATTGCTTCCCCCTGTTGCTTGAGCTTTTTGTGTATAGCACCACACAATTTATACTGACAGCAAAAGTTTAACACTCCTGGGTCAGGGTGAATCACAGATGCATCATTACAGTTGTTATTGAGATTCTGGCATTTGCTAGACACAGGCGCAGCTGATTCTCCACTAGTCTCATACACCAGCTTTGGGCTCACGAGAGTATTTGCAAGATGTTTACGCGTGTCAAAGCATGGGTCCTCTCACCCCTATCTGCTACTGCCAGGATGTCGTTGTTATCAATGTTACCTCCAGCCTGGGCACTGTTGTGCAATGCACAGCACAAATTTAACAGGGAATTATTGTCGATATCTTGAAATGAAGAGTTAATACTCTCATGTTGGGTGTCCGTCACCTTGAGTATCGCAGTCAAGATTGGGGCGTTTCCCGTCTTAGAATAGAAGGCCGTGATTTTACCTTGCTTTCTACGTCAGTCTCCGCCCACCCAGTACTTCCAACACAAGCCTCCACTTCATTATCAGGCTGTTGAACAGCTGCTGCCTTGTTGTTCATATTTTATTTCCTGGCCTTAGGTCATACGGTTTTGTTTTGCTGGACGGGATGACTTTACTATGCGTCAACACTTTCCCGGGCATTCCAGGTTTACAAGATATGAGTGGACCGTTCGGCAAAGCTTTAGTAAATAAGATTTAATAGGTTCACCTTGGTGCTTGTTTTCCAGGCTCACCGAGGTCCACAGCCTGCAATTTTACTGTACTCCTTCACCTTATCCTTCCAAGCCTGGAGCAAGTTGCTCACCAGCGGCCTCTTCACAGTGTGTGTTCCCTTCCTCCTTTCCTTCCTTGCAGAACACTGCCCAACACACTATGCAGACCGCGCACGTTCTGTGCTGTGTGTGACTCTTTCAAGGAACTCCGGTCTCCGCCTCCATAGTGCAGACACAGTGGAAAGACTGTAGCCAAATCCAAAGTGGTAGGGAAACTGCCAGGCACTTCTCAACACACTACACACAACACTTAACACAAACAAATCCAACATTTCCCAAATGACCACCAAATAAAAATGTCCCCCCCAAAATCATCACATACCCTCATTTCTAGGTAGAACACAACAAAACCCGAAAGTTCACCAGAGGTCAACATATGAACATAATGCTCCATGTTCAACCACCCCTTGACCTAATGTCCAAGGAAAAACATGGATGAAAGATGTCTCAAAAGAACATCCCCACGGGTCCAAAAGGACAGAGTGTGGAAAAAAGGATATGTTCGCCAAAAACAAAACCATCCAAGCATGATACCAAAAAGTAGCGTGCATAGGAAAAAAAACCTACAAAATCCAAAAATGTTCACACAATCCCAGGTTCCTAAACATGTCCCTCCCTACTCGAAGCCACAACATGCACACAACAACATTTTAAAAGTACAGGCCTCAGAAACCTAACGCAATCCCTTCTCCCTAGGAGATAATTACCTAGACCGCACTCAACATGAGACCACTTACAAATATACACAAACAAACATAGTTAAAAACACAGGCAAGTAACACCTGCCCCAATGTCATTAATGATCCTGGACATATGTTCTCCCCAATACCTGCAACAGCTCCAGCAATTGAGGATCAAATTCCCTTAACACAGACATGTAGGATTCACCTTCCAGCTGCAAAGCATGCCTCTGGACCTCTGCCAGACCAAACTGGTTCCCCCAAGACTTCCATAACACCACGCTGCACTCCTGACTCTCTTTTCGTTTCCAAAGTGAATTTCTCTGTACTGCCGCACCTATTGTGGGGTGGACTTCTGATCTCCTTACTCAAAATAGGCCCACCTCTCAAGAAGTGAGTGCATGTTTGTCCATAAAGCAAGTTTATTGCATGCAAATGGACAGCAGGGGCTAGACGACTCCTTAGAGAGCGAACTAACCTGATTCTCCTTGAACCACACCCAGGTTATACCTTATATACATTATTGCAACATTTAACACACTCCGCCATAATCCATTACAAAGTCATCCCCCAAACATGATTTGTTAACCCTGTGCAAGTAAATCTAATCCCGCTCAGTTTCCACGTTCCCATTGGATACATTCACTTAACCACCATCCCTTATCGACATACAATTGAATTAGCTCATATTTACAGCACACCTCTTTTTGGGGATTTTCCCATAGTCGGTCGTGACATCATTGCATAGTTATATATTCACACACAACAATCATACTTTATTACAAGTTCCATCTGGTCAAGGGCCTCTTACCTCCAGGCGTGATGCACATGGCTTTTACAAGGATACTTCAACAATACGAGAAGGGAGAGAAATTAAAACGTTTCCTTTGAAGCAGTGATAAGCTCTTATCCATCCACACTTGCTCGCGTCCCTGGTATCTCTTGTTTCATGCTAATCTATAACAACTACCATTTTAGCATGCATAGGCTCTGGCCACATCCTGGTCATTTTCCTGAGAATGTGATCGAAACCCATAAACCGTTGTCCTCCTCTGCCCTTAAGCACGCCTTGCACCGGGGTTACTACCTGGCCGCAAGTCGCCCCTACCTGGTGGCTGGACTTCCCTTGTCACTGAAAAACAAGCTCCCATGTTCTCAGGAAGATTGCATCTCCTATCCACAATAGCCTGAGTCGTAAACCCAATAACCGCTAGCATTTCATTTCGACCCAGCTCCTACTGACCATCAGATGATATTGCAGCTGCCTCAATGCAGTTAGCCGCTGTGGCGTGTAAATTCTGCCCCTGAGTGACAGAGCCTGAGAGGCCATGCAAGGCCCTATTGCGAGAAGGAAGCTAGCTGATGTTGGGACCCATTGGAATATGCAGGCCATTTCAAAACATTGTTTTCCAATATGAGGCCAGTGGGCCTCACTCAACATTACCAGAATGGGACGGCGAAGCTTCAAGTTTCAAGGCATGCCTTGAAACATTAATACAGCTGAATGTGCTGTTTTAATAAAATATAGAAAGCTACCATTTCATTTAAGGAGACATATAGAAGCATGTCACATTGACTTCAATGCAGCACCAGACTGTGATCCAGAAATATAAAGTGAAGCCAAGCACTTTGCATTTGTCACAAATAAAACACATACTTTTCATGACTCATATCTTTTAAATTATTTTATTAAATAAAGATTTCATTCCTGCACAGTAGGCCCAGATGCAATACAACGTGTTACATGTTAAACACATCTTTTCAATTTAAAATGCTATCCTTTCAGAATTATGGATACAGCTTGTTTTCCCCACTGAACTGAAAGAAAGAAACATGGACCTCAAGACCTCTGGGCTAGGCCCAGCAAGAAACTCTGGTTTTCATGTTGAAATACAAAAGAAATACGAAGAGTTTGATGAAAATTGTGAAAGGTTTATATAAGACATCCAACAGAATTAACCTCTTGGACTGGCTGGACCCCAATAAAGTGCCCCTCAGAGCCATTAATGGATCTTCAAAGACTGTGTTAGAAACAGACACTACTGATAAGCAGATGTTTGGGTCACATGTTTCTGAGGAAAACAGAACTGGGTGAATTTGCTTGGAATATGAAACTATGACTCTCCATATTATGCCTCGCCATTTGATTAACATTGGACTCCTTTTTCCTTATTAAAAAGGGAATCGTGCATCCTAATGAGCTCATCCAGGGCTCATATTAAAGATCACAAAATGACCGTCAGTACTATATAAGTATTTGAGTTAGGAAGAAAACCATGATGCTGGACTTCTCATAATTCAGAGGAACTCAAAAGTTGGTGAACTGTCACGATCCATGCCCCTGACCCCCTCAGGGATAACAGTCCCCTGGCAGCTGTGGGGTTAAAGCCCTTCACACTGGCTCCAAGGGCCTTAAACCTCCATCAGAAACATACATGGAGTCAGTCCTGGCGCCTTTGGCGCCAGGCTCATTATCAGGAATAAAGCAATACCAGTTTTGGACCTTAATCCAACATGGAGGCCAATTACACAGCTCAGTTCTTTAGAACCAAGCCATGCGGTCTAGTGTTTTGGGTGTGGCTGGGCCTGGAACTACTTGCCTGGAACTATTTTACCTGGGCTATTTAAACCACACCCAAAAGGCAGAACACGTTTTGAGTTATCCAGCACTCCTGCAGCGTAACGCTAATTGTGTCCAGCTCCTGCTCATCTGCTTCTCCGGCGGCCCGATCCTGAAGCCCTAGATCTGAATTCCATTAATAACCTGGAAGAACAAGAACAGCATTAGCAAGCAAGAACACTTACCTGTGAAGTAACCGGCCTTGAATCCATCCTGCGCTTTGCTTACCTCGCCCATCTCCGGAATTCCCCGCAACCTGCAAAGGTAAAGAAACAAGGACAGAATTGATAACAATTCTTACCTGGGCAAGTAGCGAGTCCTGGCAGCACCCTGCGCTTCTCTTACCTCGCCCATCCCCGGGTTTCACCACAACCTGCAAGGGAGAAGGAACAAGGTCAGCATTAACAAGGCACTTACCTGGGCAAGCAGCTCTTCAAATCGCTCATCACTCTAGAACATCACCGCAACCTGTACAAAGAAGAGAAGAGAACACAGGTTAGCAATTAACACCAATAAACAGTGCAGCGCTCCACACATCAATAACTCACTGTGAAAAATGTAGGATCGCTATAGACCTGTGTGCGCTCGTTCCCACTCAAAAACTCGTAAAGAACAGGTTGGCAGCAGGTTATATCCTACCCTCAAGCTTCCCACAAAGCTTGTAAAATTGTAAAATTAGGATACAGAGTTCGGGCGGATATCTTGCGCTCTGACCATATGTTTTTTTAAACTTTAGTTTCAGAAATTATTATTTTTATAAGTCCATCCCTTTTATCCATAGATTATTTCCAAGTCAATCCAAAAAAACCGCTGGCATAATATTTCTCCACAATGAGTGATTTTATTCTTCGAGCAAACACACAGCCGACACGTGTTTCGACCTCTGGTCGTTTTCAAGGCTGTACCAAGTTACATATTCATCACGTATATACATTTGTGTAAGTTTTTTTATAAAAACAAAAATTGCTAATAAGTAAAATTATAATCCATACCATACAGTGTCACATACCAGGGCATGATGTTGGGACAGTCACGTCATATTCAAGTAAATAATTTCCATTTTCAAAGAAAAACAAAATAAAACCTTAAATTAGTGTTGGATTTAGGTTCAAATAAACAGCATTATATAAGCCTCATATATGGTCAAATTTTTATTTATCAATTTGTGTCCCACACTCCATGTGACCCATTCCAGCAGACCCACATTGTGAGTACCTGATTATAAACTAGAAATATATTCAAATAACATATTGATTCGTTAAATACAGAATTTAGGGGGTTTTATAAGATTTATGCTTACCCCAAGTGTTCTCCCTATATCTTTTTTGATTTTGGTTATCAATACCCGACAATTTCATTTGACAATTCTTCTCAAACCTATATAGAGAAACTATGATATATTATATGACATTATGAGCAGCATCTACAGTTCCATAGAACGGTTCTTGTATAGTTGAAAAAAGATTTTTCACTAACCTGGGCAGGTGATTATGTTCTAGTATTGTATCGGTAAATTGTTTCTAGTACCCCAAAGTTCCTGGACCAACTATAAAATAATAATTTGATTTTATAAAGTCATATATAAAATTGTATCCATTCAAGAAAATAGAAAATACATTTCTCCTTAAATAAGTATCCCCATCTTTCTTTGAATCTTGTTAAAGTTTCCATTGTCATTTTATATTCCTCAGTTTCCCGTTAGTAAGTTGGATCACAATAGACTAGCTTAATCCCATAGAGAATCAAAAATAATACGAACTCACCTCTTCACGGGCTCAATCCCAGATCCATTCTTTAATAAGTGCTCCAAAGGGGAGTCACACGAGACTATGCTGATTTTATAAACATCCAAGGCATTCAGGAATGAGAACCGCATCGCAATGACGTCCCGCATACGCGATGACGTCACCCGTGTATAACGTGATGACGTCACACGGGCGCGAACGCAGCGACGCCACACGCGCATGTAATGTAAACAAAGCGCTATAAGTTGAAAGAACATTTCTTGTCACTCGGCATGTCTATTTATATATCTCCCATGCGATACAACTCAATATATGATCATTACTAGATTGATAATCTAATCACGTATTTGAACCTTATACTAGGTTTGTGGGTGGAATTAGACAGAAAGTTATTGTGTCTTACTCCATTGCGGGTAGGGCTGGATAATCTAATCACGTATTTGAACCTTATACTAGGTTTGTGGGTGGAATTAGACAGAAAGTTATTGGGCCTCATTACGACCCAGGCGGTAAGTTACCGCCTGGGCCGTGACTTTACCACCATGGCGTAAACTACGTTTACGCCATGGTGGTTGGCGGACTTACCGCCCCATTCCGAGGTCGGCGGGGCGGTAAGTCCCCAATCCCCATTTACCCTTCCCCATTCCCATTTTTGCCCCATAGGGCATAATGGGAGTGGGGAAGGCGTTAATTACGCCACCGTAAATTACGGTGGCGTAATTAACATCAAGTTCCCTTACCGCCATGGTTTTTTACACCCGCTAGAAGCAGGTGTAAAATCCGCCATGGCGGAAAGGGAACTCGTGATTGGCGGTAAGGGGTCGGCGCAGCTAACGATGGCGCTAACCCCTTACCGCCAGGGTCGTAATGAGGCCCATTGTGTCTTACTCCATTGCGGGTAGGGCTGGAATGGAGTCACAAGTTGTGATTGTTTAAAGCTTTGCCAATTGGTATTGTTTACAAATATTCTATAAGAATATATGCATCTCATGGTCCTGATTAAGTCCCACTATGGTGCTCCTTAAATAACAAATTAATTTGCATTCTTGCTGTCTGAGTTTAAGCCTAAGATTGCCACCTCGTTTCCCCAGCTTGACTTGCATGAGTCCAATAAATCTTAAATCTTCTTGATTATCAAGCTGATGATATTGTTGCCAGTGTATGGCCAATGGTGACTTCGGGTCAGCATTTCTTAAACACGCTAAATGCTCTCTTATTCGTATTCTTAGTTGCCGTATGGTGCTACCAATATACAGCTTACCACATTTACAAATAAGCGCATATATTACATAGCATGTTTTGCAGTTAATAAACTCCTTAGCGTAGGCATATTTACACTGATTACAATTTCCACATTTGAAAAATCCCTTTTTTCTTTTTAGCCAAGTTTCTTTGGTGTTTTCTTCCTTAACATTCAGGAAGGATGGGCTCAATTTTTGTTTGATAGTATTAGCCCTTGTAAAAGTAAACTTAGGTTTCTCAGTCAAAAATGGAGACAGATCTTTGTCTAATCTAAGAATGTGCCAGTATTTAGAAACCATTTTATAGAGTAAAGAAGAGTCCTGTGAAAATTTGGTTATTATGGGAATATGGTCTTTCCCAGTTCGTGCTTTGGCATGGTCAGATAAGAGTTCCACTTGGCTACGCTCTTTATATTTGTCTGACGCTTTCTTTGTACATTTCTGATTATAACCTCTCTCTATGAATCAATCTTTAAGTAGGTCGGTCTCCCTGAGATAATCCTCATCTAGACTGCAGTTTCTTCTTGCACGATAAAATTCTCCCGCTGGAACATTGTCTATCGTAGATCTCTGATGACTGCTTCGTGCATAGAGTACAGAGTTGACCTCCGTTGGTTTCCTATATGTTTTGGTTTCTATCTGCCCATTCTTTACAAAGATATGTAAATCAAGGAAATCCACACTCTGCGAGCTTGCTGTACCAGTAAAACTTATCCCAAAACTGTTGTTATTAGCATGTGTCAAAAAGCTTTCAAATGATTCAGACGACCCTTTCTATACAATTAAAACATCATCTATGTATCTTCTCCATGCAATTAGATTTGTTTTAAACATTTCATGATCATAAATGTGTGTTTCTTCATATTGTGCCATGAATAAGTTGGCCAAAGATGGTAACAAATTTACACCATGTTTGGGAACAGACAATGTACTTGTAATTGAGCCCTTTGCTCCTCTCT
This sequence comes from Ambystoma mexicanum, assembly GCF_040938575.1. Lineage (NCBI taxonomy): Eukaryota > Metazoa > Chordata > Amphibia > Caudata > Ambystomatidae > Ambystoma > Ambystoma mexicanum. The sequence goes on from NC_090922.1 coordinate 421,445,059, forward strand.
CTCCCTCAGGGTCAGTCGTTTTTCAAAGAAACGAGCGGGGGCAGATCTCTGTCTTCGGCTGGGGCCTCCCTTTGGAAATGCCTCCCTGCCACCATGAAACTTGAGGAGAACCATCTACGGTTCCGTAAGCTCCTCAAGACCTTCCTCTTCACCTCTGCCTTTGCCCCTCTTCTCCCCTGTTTATCTGTTTTCTCACTCTGCACTGTCGCACCTGGCCACCCCCTTTCCTTCGGGCCCAGGTACCTGCTCATCCTGCCACCCTCCCGCACTGCCTCCTGGCCATCCCTTGCACTCGGGCCTATATCAGTACTCATACAGCCCCCCCATTCTTATTCTGCACTTATCAGATACACCCTTCTGGACTAACCTTGCACTTTGCCACTCACAGGCTGCACTTCCACTGTTCTTGATCACCTTATTCATTTATTCATTAACTTATTATTTATCTTATTTACTCCTATGCTCTCCACTTTCCACTTTCTCCCCCCCCTCCCAGGCACTATCCCCTTTTTCCCTTTCCCATGCATTTGCACGTTCTCAATGTCACTGGGACGAGTAAGATCGATTGTTTTTGTTTTCTCCCCTGTTCCCCTTGTCTTTGACTGGTTGTGCTCGGAAACACCTGTGTATGAGCGCGATATAAATAAAATATCATATCACATCCAGGCTGAGCTTTTAAATCAAGCCCAGCAAAAGCTGAAACAATTAGAAGCTGAAGCGCAAAATAGCCACGTTTTAGAGTTAAAGCAAGAAAGTCTTATTGAACAGCTAAATGATGAGCTACAAACACAGCAACAAGAAAATGCAGAGTGCGAAATATGGTTTTCTGCACTGTAAGAGAAGCATAAAAAATGTGCACTGCAACACAAATTAAATGATCACGTTACTCATAATCGAGTATTGTTGGAGGACACGATCGCATTCCAACCACAAATAAAACAAATGAAAACTAAAAATTGCAAATTAATTATCAAAGTGATAGAATCCCAAGGAGATTTTGATCAAATGCACCAAAATGTGCAGACCTTCAAACAACAGAGAAAGCACTTGATGAAAGAAAAAGACCTATTGAACCAAGAGAAGAGTGTCCTTCTCAGGAATTACATCAGTTAAAGACAGATGCAGAGAAAAAGGAGTCAGATTCTCAGGAACTGGCTGATGTTAGGTGAGAAAATGCACAATTAATAGAATGTGTGAGGCAAGCGGGGATTGACCTAGCGCAAGCAACACAGTGCAGAACTGCGCTAGAGGAAGAGATTAGTCTCTCAAAAATTAAACGCTGTCAATATGTGCGCACGATACAACCCTCATAAAATGAAAATGCATCCAATTGCGAAGAAATCAAGGGACTAACAGATCGATTAATGGCCCAAAGTAAAGTGCTCAAAGCCACTCAAGCACTTATGTTAAAATTAAAATCTCAGGTCTCTGCATCCCACCAAGAGATAGGAAGCGAGAAAAATAGGTGTTAGAGGCTGGAAAATGAAATAGCCAACTACAAACAGGCTTTGAGGCACCCTGACTAGTCAGGGTATGGAAAAGCGCCATCCAATCATGGAGTGGTGACATCTCTACCAGGGACCGCAAGCCAATTAACCACATCATATGTCCAGAGTGCAGCTGACCCCATGCATACCACTTATCAAGAACAGGGAAACATGGTGCAGCTGGACCCACCCAGGCATGGTTAAACTGAGCGAGAAGGCCAGTCCTCATCAGATATTGATGAATATTAATCTCTACCAAGCAGAAAGGAAGGTGGCCGGACCAGTGTGCTCTGGGAAATCAAAAATACCCTAGCGAGTACTGCTGACCAGGAGGACTCCTATGATGAAAAGATCAGGGAGTTGGACTGGCAGAAAATGAAACTACAAAGGGACCACCTAGTCTGCTTTGTAGAAAGACAAGAGCCAGAGTTTTGGCCCAGAAAGTGCATCTTGAAAACCTCCATACATTCAGGTAGGTGGGGGATGTCCCCACCATACCTGGAAGGACAGATGAGGAAGATGAGTACTCTCCTATGCAGAAAGGGGACTACAAGGCAAAAGACCCTGAGAGTTCACAGCATTATAGGAAAGAGGAGTCCATACCTTGTGACTCCAGGAGGTCTTCCAAGTCTCATAGAGGTAGGGAGTGCACAGAGGATAGGGAATGGACCACCAACAGTAGCAGCTCTGAGTCAGAGGGTGTTTGGACTCAGGTGCAGCGGAAAGGGAAGTCTGCCAAACAGAAGAAAGGTCTTGTGAAAGACCCAATTTGGCAGATGAAGGCCACAAAGAGCTTTATGACTCCCTACCATAGGAATTCCAAATATTTGGCATGGGAGCATTTAGAGCTGTATGAACAAATGCTGACATCATTTGGAACAAAGAATGATGAGAACTGCATGGAGTGTGTCAAATGAACATTCTATCCTGAGTACTCCAGCTTCTTTTCAGGGCTGGTGGATCAAGATCACCATAAATGGTCCACCTACAACGTGGCCATTTCAAAACACTTTTCCACTCACAGAAACCCACAGGAGGCCCACAAGGCAGCATACAACCTGCAGTGTAGGGCAGACCAGGCACCTAGAGAGTTTATGAAGGATTTGAAATTAGCATTTACCCAGACTTCTAGACGGGTGAATACCAATAGTAGGGACTTCATCAATACATACTTCCATGCGCTCCCGAAATTCATTATGACCCAATTAGTGAGCGATGTTCATGAGCATGGGACCCTGGATTGGGTAATTGTACAGGCCACCAGGATCTATGAGGTCCAAAAGCCCTCTGAAAATAAAAATAACCCTAAAACCCCTAAACCATCCAACACACCTGCTGCTGGGAAGGTGGCAGAGGTAAAAAAAGACCCCTCCATTGGACTTGGAGATGGTGGGCCTAAAAATACTCCTTCTGCCAACAAGCAGAAGGGCAGGCAGAGGAGACCCCCAGATTCAGTCCAATTGAGGGGGATACAGACAGGATACCAGACACATGACCCTTCTGACCCTGCCACCCATGTAAGTCCAAAATACAAATGTACAAGACGAATACCCGGTTATATATGGACTCCCCCAGCCCACGGGGGGGGTCCAATCAGGTAAGTACCGTACCAGGAAACCTCCCTCCAAACTTCCCACCAGAGGGAAGTAATACTCCACTTCACAACATGAACTTCTTTCCAAGGTACCCTCCAAACCCTAATTTCCAGAATAATCCTCTTCTCTGTCCCCGCTTTCAGGGCAATAGATTCCTGAACCTGGGAGAAGGGAGACCTAGGATGGAAAGTTATCAGGGAACCTTCCAATACCGGAGCTACTCCGGGAGAATGGACAGTTACACTTTCCAGGAGCAGCAAAGGTATGAATCAAGACATCCCTACCAACCAGAAAAAGCTTCACAACTGGAGTGACAGGTCCAACAACTAATCCATGACCTGGGTTGCATGCTGAGGGCTCAGTCACACCTTCAACTGGAATCTGCCGCCCAGTATAACCCAACATCTGGGACTGATACCCCAGGGGGAAATGACTGAAAGAACATTCTGACAACCAACAGGTTTCTGAGGAGAAGGCCCAGGTGGAGCAGAGATGAACATCCCTAGAGGAAGATTTTTTTCCCACCAGAACAAAACCACTGGAAACCTCTCAGCATGAATATGAGTCTTTTACCACCGAAAAGCTGGAGCCTAGAGAACAGACGGTAAGTAGAAGAAAGCAAAAGAAACCCCAGTTTGTGCAGGAAGTCTGCATCATGCCTTTTGAAAGAGAAGAATCCCTTGAAGATTCGGGTAAGTAAATCTTCTCTTTCAGAGATGGAGGGATCCCTCCCAAGAACAAATGGGTCCCAAAAGATCCTGAATTTGACTGGGTAAGTATGGATACCGACCCAGAGCAAGAATTTCTTAAACCTCAACAATGTTACCCCGATGACCCTGAAATCATAGAGGTATCCCCACCTCCTGGCTGCTATTTATGGTTTAAAATCAGCCTCCCTGTCTGACCCTATCCCCCTGTTCATCTTGAAAGATGTGTCAGGCACGATCATTCTGCTGCTGGTTAGGTCAGGTAATGATTTGTTTGCCTCAGGGAATATCCCTGCTTGCCTTAAACATGCTCTTGTTCTTCCTCTTCTAAAACAAATGTCCTCAGACCCCTCTGTTCTTTCTAATTTTCACCCCATTTCTTTGCTTGCCTTCCTTATGAAATTATGGCTTTCGGCCAGGCCGTGGCACAGAATCTCTCCTGGTGTTAGTTGTGGATGATCTGGCGCAGATTGTGGACCAGGGAGGGGTGCTGGCTCTCCTTTTATTAGACCTGTAGGCGGCTTTTGATACTATCAACCACCCCACCCTGGTCTCCTGCCTCTCCTCCGCTGGCCTATCAGGTCAGTTACAGGTCTGGTTTTCCTCCTTCTTGTCGGGACGCACTCAATCTGTGTCCCTACCTCCCTTCCTCTCCCAGCCAGTGCCCCTTATATGTGGAGTCCTTCAAAGCTCCTCGGTATCGCCCACCTTGTTCAACGTGTATATCCAGGTTCTCCTGGGTATCATCCACACGCACAGGTTTCGTTGCTACTCTTACACCGACGATATGCAGATTTGATGCATCTCGATCTATCACAGCCTGAGATGGCAGGTCATCTTAGGAGTTGCCTTGAGGCCGTGTGGGAATGGATGGCCAGGAACTAGCTGTCTCTGAATGGTGTGAAAACTGAGGTACTGGTGGTTGGAACTGCGTACCACTCTGTTTTGTACCCCAGAGTTTTGGCCCGCCAGGCTTGGCCCTTTTCCTCAATCGGTCTCGTCAGTTAAGGGCCTATGCATTCAGATTATGGCCTCTCTGTCCATGTCTGAGCAGGTGTCATTGACCTGTTATAAAGGCCTCTTTATATCGTGCGTCCTTCATAAAATGTTACCTTACATCCCTACTAAGTTTCATGCTTCTGTAGCTTATGCCCTAGTCAACAGCTGAATTGATTACTGCAATGCGCTTTATATGGCCACTCCTCATTAGTTATTGCACCTGCTTCAATTGTTGCAGAACATGGCTGCTATGCTTCATCCACCCTCCAGCTCCCACACATCTCTGGTTCCCCGTCAGCTCCACTGGCTTTCTGTTGAGCAACGGGTGAGGTTCAAGTCTCTGTGCCTGGTTCAGGGAGCTTTTATTATTAAAAATGAGGTAGAATATCTCCAAGAGAAGTGCAGTCCCTATGTCCCTTTGAGAGTATTGCGCTCTGAGGACTCTCTCACCATGTACATTCAAAGGATTAGGCGCTCTCGGGTGAGGAGCGCTTTTTCTGTGGTTGCTGCATGTGTTTGGAATTCTCTTCCCTGGTCTTTACGCGCCATTGAGGCCCACCTGTCGTTTCGTCCAGCCTTGAAAACGTTTTGTTCTGATTCGGCTGCATTAAGTGGGCATTGTACTTTTTAGGTGAAGCGCCATGATATCTTTGGGTGACCGATGCACTTTATAAGTGTGCATAACATAACATATCATAACCCAAACAGGTTCTGGGAACTGCCTCCAGGCAAAGAGGGGCAGCAAAGAATCAAGGGAGACAGAGGATCCTCCAACTCCATTTTTGTCTGGATGCCAAATCTTTTTTACAGACTCCTGGACATCGACACAGAAAACTGTCCAAGATCACACAGTAATGGAGTTCAATATAAAATATATAATTGCCAAATTGGCATAATACACATATTCTTTGCCCCCTTGAGGAGAGAGAGGGACGATTTTATGCTTCCATCAAGGTACAGGGTCAGTGTGTGTTATCAGCGCTGGTGTATACTGGATCCCAAGCCACCCCCTGTCCAATAAGGCCTTCAACTAACTGAACTCAGAAAAGGGGAGAGTCACAAAATTCCCCTCACACCTCTACCCGGACAACTCCAAAACTTCGATGGGAAGGATATTTCCATCGAAGGGGCTACAGATCTGGAAATAAAAATAGGGTGACACAGGGTGGAAACCTGGTGATAGTTGTGACTCGAGAGGGCACACCTTGTCTATTGGGGAATGACATCCTTCAGAGGTTATCACCCCTGATTGACTGTGTGAACAAGGTACTCTGTCTCAGACTTACTGGCCGATCAAGCTAAAACAAAGCACAAATTATGTGAGTTTGAATGGCACATGCCATGTGATTCAACAACGGTCCGACAAAATAGAACTCAAATTCAGGAACAATCAAGCCCCAGACATCACTGTCATCTCTGTAGGAGAACAAACTGGTGATGGGAACCCTTCTCCATTCTTGAAAATCAACCTCCCTCCCAGTTTTAAGTGGCATTCCACACTGGAGGTAAATACTTTATACCAATCCAAAATCAGAAGAAAACCCAAATCCCATGACAAAAGATGATGAAAAACTAGCTGAAAGTCTGACCGACATCCAGATAAAGGGTGAAGAGATATTTTTCCCCATTCAGATAAAGGAGGGGGAACTGTCTGCTCTCGCCAGGGTATGCCTAAATAATGGAAGAAGCTTCATCAGTGAAACAGTGAAGCATTATTCAAGAAACTCCCTTAAGACCAGACCATTCCTACATTTAAATTTATTGATACATTCATTTATTTTTATTTTATTTTATTGTTTTTTTATAACACGCTCAAGTTTGGTTTCAAAAGCGTGGATATGAACCTCTGTTGCTCTGCATGGTCTTGCCTCCAAGACCAGCACATTGCCCCTGTGCTATTCTCCATTCACATGGTAAGAAGGCCTGGAAACAACAAATTCCAAAGCCTGCCTAGTAGGTATATGCTAAAAATATCCATTGTGACAAAAGCATAGAACATAATTTTTGGGTCATGAGAGATGTCTCTTCAGCCTTTTATTTAGGCAGTGACATTCTCAATCGATACACAATGAATGTGGACCTAATTAATCATAAAGCCTGGTCTCGACTGGGGGGTAGCCCATGGGCTTTGACAATACTGGAAAAGCATTTTGGTAATCTCAATAGCTGCCTTGTGTGGTTGAAGTTCAAGTGAGAGACAAGGTTACCATCCCGGGACAGGGGCGACAATTTACAATTCCCCTAAAAATTAAGTGAGGATAGAACCTCAAAAATCGGGACACCTATATACATTTGAATTATCTCCAACAACAAGGTTTGTATTTACATCCAACACCCTTACTTGACCTAGAAAACGATACCATTCAAATTTTGGTGGATAACCGCGACCCTCAAAGTATCACTTTGGGTGCAGCTGCCTTTATTGGGATGATGGTTGATGCCCAACATTATTCTGATTTAGGTAATGAGATCATTTGACGAATCCCAAATGACTGCTTCAGTATCAACAATGGTATCCCTCCTGAAAAGATTTTCACCAGACAAGGGGGTAATTTCTTGGTGTACTCTTCCTGAGTTTATGGTGTGAAAGAGGTGACCTGTGACATCAGGAAGAATGAGGTGGCATTCTGAGTCAATAATGACTACATCCCATCCTTGGAACTGTATGTCGAGGCCAACACATAACAAGAGATTTCTCCGCCCAACTGGAGGATACCACCGAAATTGCCAAGCCGGAGGTCTTTCCAGGATTTAAGCACATGGTCGAAGAACGGATCAATCTTGGTGATGCCTGTGAGACCGAGGAGCAAAAACAGAAGCTAAAACAGGTGTTTCTCGATTTTCATGATATCTATTCAGAGGACTCATATGACTGTGGACACACAGATATACATTCAACCACCATACCAACGGACCCCGAGATCGCTACAGTATTCATGCAACAATACTGGTTACCTCTCACGTCCATGGAGTCACTCACAGAGATTATTAAAAACTTAGAATCCTGTGGGATAATTTTTCCAATCCACAGTACTTTTAACAACCCAGTACTGGGGATACTCAAACCCAACGGCCAATGGAGACTATGTGCAGACCTGAGGGAGTTGAACAAACGGGTCCGCATGTCAAGAAGGCCACTTGCCTACATCAATCAAGGGCTGGCCCAGATCCAAGAGTCAAAGGTGTACACAGCCATTGATCTGGCCAACGGTTACTGGACAGTACCTGTGAGTAGGAAAGACCAGTACAAGCTTGCCTTTACCTCCGGGGGGGCAGAAATACACATAGAAAGTTAATTGAAGACTACGCAGATGTCACTCAACCTTTGGTCCATTTATTAAAATCTGGATTCAAGTGGGAGTGGGGCCCGGAACAATCTGAGGCAGTAAAACAACTAAAAAGAAGCTTTTCCCAGGCTCCTTGTTTGGCTTATCCCATAAAAAAACAAGGAGTTCTTCTTGGAGACAGGGTTTTCAGATACCTTCCTAACAGCGGTTTGTATCAGAAGCACGGAAAGGTCAACAAAGTAATCAACAATTGTGTAAAGGCACTCCTGGCAAAGGTGTGGGCATTTAAAAATTACCAACCGTTTATCCAGGGAGAGCACATATTTGTGGAGACTCCTCACCAACCCTTGCAATACTTAAAAGGTGACCAAATCCGAACAGAGAACATACGTTATTCCAGAATTACTTCTGGGATTCTGTCCATGCAAGGCTTTCCTGTGGTGGTCAGATATGGCCAAAACAAGAAGTGTCCTCTAGTGCAAGGATTGGCTGACTTGCATGACTGTGCTCAAGAAAACTGTCTCAAGGACGAAAGCCGCTGCCGGTCCTAGGGGGTTTCATATAACATTAGAAATCTTGCACGAGGTTGCATACTGGTCACACATGGGCTGGACCTCGACCTCTGCTTAAAGGGGTGTCTGGTGTGTGCTCAGTTTCAGCCATGTTCTCAAACACACCAAGCTTCCCTACAAAAAAGGGGAATGACATTGCCTTGGTCGGATTTGCAACTCGATTTCATCAGGCCAAGGATTTGCTGCTCTAGAGGAAACAAATTCATGTTGACGGTAACATGTTTGTTTACCAAATAGGTAGAATGTCTTCTGGCCCTGAATTGTAAGGTGGAGACATCTGCCACACTAATGATAAATCACATTTTCTCTCGTTTCGGGTCCCCCAAAGGATTGAGTCGAACCAAGGAAGTAATTTTATCAGCGAGGTGATGACCAAGATGTGGGAGATTCTAGGGGTTAAAAGAAACCCCCACATTGCCTACAGCCTAGCCTCAAGAGGGGGAGTTAAGAGGAACAATAAGACAACTGTGGGCATCTGGAAGAAGTTTGTGACAGACACTGGTCATAGTTGGGACATTCGATTACCACTTGTCTTGATGGCTATTAGGTCCACGCCGTCTTTTGCAACAAAAATGTCTCCATTACGCTCATGGCTGGACAAAAGATGGTGCTACCTCAACATCTGTTCTACAGAACTCAAGAGCAGAAACTGATAAATGTGTTCACAACCCATGAGTATATTGAAAACCTAAGAAAACACATTCGGCACGCTTTTGCTTATACTCAGCGCAATTTAGAAAAGTCAGCAGAAGGAATAAAAACCTACTATGACTTAAAGACTACCAAAAACGGTACGGAGTAGGTCACAGGGTCTACCTGTACAATTTTCAAAGGAACTAGACCAAGGAGCGAAAGTTGCTTCCCTCTTGGTGTGGTCCTTTTGAAATTATTGATAAAATGTCCCTGGTTGCCTATAAGATCTGCATCCCTAAAGGAGAACATATGGAAGAGAAATCGGTCCATATCAATGAGTTAAAGAGCTGTCACCTGTGAGAAACCTGAGGGTGTTCTCCCAAGTAGACCTCAGGAATCCCTTATTCAGGTGGCCAGGTGAGGGCTGGCACCCTGAGATCCCAACCATGGAGGTGGACTAATGAGGGCTGATCACCTGGGTAGGGGAGCCAGGGTTGTGCTTGGGGAAATACCCTAGGAGAGACGCAGTACCACACCGCAGAAGAAGGAGAGGAGGACGAAGTCCCAGAGATTTTCTTTGGGTACTCTAAGTCCACCCCATTTCCCCCCAATAAATCTTCCTTGTCTGAAACCCACAAACCATCCACCTGCGGTAAATCCATTAAGAACACAGATCCCAGTGCAGTGGGAAACTACATCTCCCAGGATCCATGCTTGAATACTCGCACCCATTCTTTGTCACGTCTCTCTGCTTGTTCTCTCCCAAAATCCAAGAATACCACCTTGATAAAACACTACCATTCCCACAATTCCCCCTGTTCTGGTCACGATATTAATCCTGGTCACTCCTGTTCATTTCACAAAACCTACCTGTCTCACCTTTCTAAGGTCACTAAAAGCCCTCGGACTAAGAATACCATTCCTCATGTCACTCCTCCTTTTTCCTATCCAAACTCTTTTTCCCGACATGAAAGACAATGGACTAACCACCTAATTGCATATAACACCTTGTTATACAAAGGTGGAGCACGACAGTACAGTACGAGCATGGTAGACAGCACGACCTGAGAGCCAGTTCCATTTGGCAGTTCAAAAGGAGGCAAAAGACGGCATGAGTCGAAATGAGACGAGGGAGAGAAGTGACCTTACCATTATCTACAGAGACCCGTAAAGCCTCAAAAGAAGGAATCTTAAGGCCGCGGACAATAGCCTGCGTATATTGCGGCAGGTGTCAAGGGGACCCAGGCACCTCCACCGCTGACAGCCAAGGCGGGGAGAGACACATGGCCCAATGGTCCCTGCCTTGACTCTACAGAGAAGAAAGCAAAGCTGTTCATCACAATCAGGGAGCCAAGGGGAGAGCCGATTAGAGAAACTGAACTGTGTTGAACAAAAGTAGCAAGTGGCTAATTGAACTTTGAAGCAAATAACTATTATATGAACTGTGGGGGAAAACCAGCAGAGTCAGGCACCACGTGGGTGTATGCTCATGGTGATTGCCCTATTGATGAAACTACAGATACCAGAAGGCCATAGGAGAGCCACCAGGACAGGTCAAAGTTGTCATACAGGACGTCCAGCAAAAACACTGCACAGTCGAAAGCCTTTGACCTATGAACTGTAGAGAAAACAAGTGAAATGAATGCCGCAAACATTGAAAGCAAATTGAATGTAACGTTGGCGGGAGTAAACCCAAACGAGGGATACCGGTAGAAAAGGAGCATAGTCTGGAGCCCCGAAATACAGTGTGTTGACAAGAGTAAACCTGAACGAGGGATGTCCACAAGTGGACTGTTCAAAAGACAGTAGAAGTGCACTATAATTGTCATTTTGGAGTCCAAGCCCCGACCGAGGGAGAAACCAAGAGACACTGTGAAAAGAAAAAATATCCTGCTTGTCATTTGGGTTCTGAGCCCGGCCAAGGGCGATCGAGGCGTGAAAAGTTGTCACCCAAAGTTCATGGCAAAAAGGAGCTGTTTGAATAGTCGAGTAAGACTGTGCAAGGTCTGCGCCCGGAACAGGTAACCCAGGGGTGAAGGCATCACCCAAAGAGGTCCGAGTCCGAACAAGGGAGATCAGAGGGGTGAATTGCCATCACCCGAAGTTCATGGAGAAAGGAACTGTAAAATTGGTATATTGAGACTGTGAGAGGTCTGCGCCCGGAAGCCATCACCCAAAGCCGTACGTGGAATAGGACTTTGTGTTTCTTAAGAGCATCAGGCTTCGAGGGCAAGAGTTTTTATTGGAAAGAGACTTTAAGCCATTGGAGAACCTGTTAGCTGGAGATGAACTGTTGGCCTGTGCTTGGAAAGCTCGAGTGTGTGCTGTGCTCAGGAGACCCACCTTGTCCTGTGCTGAAAGCGTGAGGAAGGGAGAACCCCGGCAATTACATCCTGACTTATTATTTGATAACACTGCCTTCTTTATTGAAGCCCTATCCCACACTTCTTTTGTATTTAGCGTAAGGATTGGCAAAAGGTTTTTCTTAGTATAGAAATAAAAACAGGTTGAAAAGGTGGGCACCACCCTATAGTTAACTTTAGTTAAATGTTCATTCAATAAATTAGAGTTGCTCTTTACTGAGTAATTTGAAGGAGCAGGCTCTGTACAGCTCATAGACACCTAAGCCCAAGATAAACTAATAAGAAAAGAGGTGGGTGAGTCACACCCAACCATACAGCCGCTCACAAATCTCCTCTCAGGAGGTTAGCATTAGTGTAAGTAGATTTGTAATTATGTAGAAGCTCTCGAACTTCGCGTGTGGAGATGTATCTCTCAATAATTCATGAATAATTTTGTTGCATTATACTTGTCAATGCAATACTTGTAGCAGAAGAACCACAGTTCTCAAGTGTCCTTGTTCATAAAAGAGAGTTATTCAATGTATTCCAATGCATTTCGGAGATACAAGCCTCCTTCATCAGGGTTTACTCTCTTATCTTAACCAGCATTTAGTGTTAACTTGATAATAAAAAGAAAAAACATCATTGATTCATCAAAAACACATCACATGGGAAAATTACAAAGTATTAAAAGTCAATCATTTAACGGTGCCGGTAATGGTGCCAGAGCTGTCAACCCCTTACCGCCCCATTACGAGACTGCTCGCGGGACCCGCAAAGGGTGCCTGGTAAAACCAGGTTCCCTTAGCGGGTCCCGCTAGCAGACCGGGGAGATTACAACAGGCCCGTTGTTAACGGGCCATTGTTAGCTCCCTCCCAATTCCCATTGAGCCCTGTGGGGGCTCAAATGAGAATGGGGATGTACTGGGTCCGGGTTACTCGAATGAGGAATTACCGGGTCCTCCAAGGTTGGAATGCCCCGGTAATTCCTCATTTAAGGAACCCGGATCCGGTACCCGGTAAGGGGGTAACCATGCCACTATTTGCAGCATGGTTACCTCCAAACTTGTAATGACCCCCAAGGTTACAAATTTACATACATACCAAAAATGGTGTTGAGCATAGTGATAAATATAGAGGAGGTGGTAGGAAAAAGAAAAAGAAAAAAGAAAAAGAAAAAAACAGAAAAAAGTCAATCAGAATAAGAAATATCTCATTGAAAAAGTGTCTGTAACTGTTGCAATCAATTGTGTTTCTTTAAACACTGGGGGCCCGCAATGGGCTTGAAGTACTGAACTGGAAAGAAAACAAGGCCTGCTAAGTATACTGTTGCCAATAGCAGTGTTATTGGTACGTTCAAGTTATACATTATTTTCTTAGTATAGACCCTTTTATTTAATGCCACTAGGACTGGCTTCCTTTCATTTGATGATCGACGTTGTTCCGATCTTAGATTTAGGTTAGATATTTTTCCACCCAGCATTCGTTGTTCAATAAACACCCTTGAACTGTGATCACTTGTGGCTGTCTTTACTGTTGCCACCATGAGTTCCTTACACAACCCAGACAGGCTTTACAAACTATTGAGGATCCCAGTGACGGTAGAGCACAGGAACCATCTGAAGAATGAAAGGAAAGAATGGAAACCCAGATGGAGAATATTACATATATACCAGGAGTAAAGTAATTTATACTCATAAAGGATGTATAAAAATCAGGATGAGAAAAATAATGTGTGTAGAAATGTTCATGTAAGGGGAATAAATATCAATGTTTTATGTGATGTTGTTTTGTTTACACATTGTATGCCAATTACAGGGAAAAGAAGTTCTCTATAGTATGCTTAACCTCTCTTTTACTCCTCTCTGCAGACTCAATAACTTCTTACCTTCACAGCCTGGGGGGAGGAGGTTCCAAAAAGGGAGGGGTTCCAGGACCAAAACCCCAAAATCCGAAGACAGTAGAGCGCAGACCAGAGCACCCACTCCAGATGGGAAAAAGGGCAGACATGCTTCAGCGAGGAAAACCATAAATAACCAGCAAAAATAAAACAAAAACCCCACTCCCCCTTGCTGTTTCCTACGAGTAACCCACGTTAAAGAGTCAAGAGGGGGGAATATGTGGGGTGTAAATTCCAACCCGAGTGACAGAGACTGAGAGGCCATGCAAGGCCCTATTGTGAGAATGAAGCTGGCTGATGTTGACATCCAGTTGAATATGCAGGCTTGGTCAAAACATGGTTTTGTAACATGAGGTCTAGTGAATGCAAAAAGGAGGCCCCACTCAACATTACCAAAATGGGAAGGCGAAGGAAACCGTGCCTTAAAACATTAATACAGCGGAATGTGCCCAATACAGGGCAAAAGACCTGTGTGGCTGAAAATGCTGTTGTCATAAAATATGAAAAGCTACCATTTCACTTAAGGAGACAGATAGAAGCATATCACATTTACTTAAATGCAGCACAAGACTGTGATCCAGAAATCTAAAGTGAAGCCAAGCACTTTGCATTTGTCACAAAATTAAAATTCTCACTTTTCAACATTAAAAAAATGACATAATTTAAAAGGAGAGGCCTACTTGTTGTAGAAGTGAACACTGGTTTCCTATGTTAACTGTGGCCTATGTGTGAATAATACAGAAAGTGAGACTCATATCTTTTAAATGATTGTATTCAAGAAAGATTTAATTCCTGGACAGTAGGCCCAGATGCAATACAAAATGTTACATGTTAAACACATCTTTTCAATTTAAAATGCTATCCTTTCAGAATTATAGATGCAGCTTTTTTTCCCCACTGAACTGAAAGGTCTGTGCCTCCGAAACTTTGACCTCAAGACCTTTGGGCTGGACCCACCAAGAAACCCTAGTTTTCAGGTTGAAATACAAAGAGTTATATCAAAATTGTGGAAGGTTCAGGTGAGACGTCCAACAGAATTGACCTCTTGGACTAGCTCAACCCCAATAAAGTGCCTCTCAGAGCCACTAATGTTTCTCAAAGACTGTTAGAAACAGATAGTACTGATAAGCAGATAGTCAGGTCACATATTTCTGAGGAAAACAGAACTGGATGGATTTTCTTGGAATATGAAAGTACGATTCCCCATATTATGTCTTGCCATTTGATTAACATTGGACTCCTTTTCCTTAATAAGTGAGCTCATACAGGACTCATATTAAAGATCACAAAATGACCCTCATTTCTATGTAAATATTAACCATATGTGATGGATAGAATTTGAGTGAGGGAGAAAACCATGATCATGGCCTTCTCATAATATAGAGGAACTTGAAAGTTCGTGAACTGATAGAATGCAAAATTAATGCTTGGATTGAGAAGTGTCATATTTGTAACTATTTCAGCTCAGGAACAAACCACGAAAAAAAAATAGCTTCTCCCAGGAAGGTTGTGGTGAAATAAAATTAGTATTTGTATTAGTATTCAAAAATATATATGTATGTATGTTCATGCAGCTATCTGAAAATTGAAGGTAGTTGCCATGTAGTGAGATTTTGAGAAACAAAACAACATGTAAACACATGTCACTGAAAATGATGCATTTCTCTCCTCCCTTCATCATCCATAATCCATCAGCTGGCAGTGGGTCGACTAATGGGAGGGGGAGAAAGAGAGATGTCAAATCCATAGCATGGGAATATTTATAATATGTAAGTGTCATCAGCACTATATATCAATCCTAAAGGGAGACAAAAGGGAAAACAGAGGAAAGTAGCCTGACAGCAACAGAGAGCTGACAAAAAAGAAGGCTGCCACCCAGGAGAGCAGATAGACAGAAAACCCTGGGACACTTGCTGGGGACTTTTGCCTGGAATCTTGGAGCCCTATCTGAGAGACAGGCCTACAATCTGTCTGTCTGGAGGGACCTTGCTTTGAATAGAGGCCTGAGGTGTGAACTGCCTACCAAAAGAGGGACCCACAATCTGGCTGGCCCCCTGAGCTAAGAACAGAGATTTCCCATGTAAGTAGATATATCCTAAAGCTGTCATTTGTGGGGGGAGCTACCTGACTTAATCCATGGGTGGTGGGGGGGTGGGGCAAAACTGTGTAGACCCTGGCAATATTTGACAAAAAATATCACTTAATTAATTCCCTTAGTAAAAAAGACCATGGTCGTTTCAACTGGAAGTGTGAGGGGAATCTGTCTGTTTTAGCCCATTCCTTCTCATTAGTGGGTGCTCTTTCATTAGTGGAAAGGGGGGAAAAGTGTTATACCCTTAGCTTATTTAACTACAAATATATTCTATTAATTTCCATAGGGTCAGCTACCACAGGGTGATGTTTTTGTCAAAGTTCCAAATTGACAAAGATTATCACAGTGCAGAGTAAATGACTCTAGTGTTTAATGTAGTTGAGTAACTATGCTGTTTATTTGAATGTGCTACTGTCCCCAAAACGAAAATCCCAACACCGTGCATTGCCTGTGAAAGCGAATTGTCCCTACACGTTTGTTCCCATGCATTCCAAATTCCCCAAACCCGCATTTCATTTGAATGTGTGTTCCCAAACAATGTTCCTATTGACTTCATTTCTCAAACCTTGCCTTTCAAATAAAAGCCCAAATTAAATTCCCATTATATTCACACTCCCTGTACCGTGCCTTCAAACTAAGGGGCTATATATAACTGATGCCTGGGGCAGGGGGTTTGCTGGGAGAGGAGATCATTGTGATAACCTATGCAATCACTGTGCGTTTTTAAAATGTCCTCTCTGTTAATGTGTAAAGAAATCCTACGTGTGTTTTGATTTCAAATCTTCAAATCTTAAAATTCAACCTGTGTTTGTTGTGATGACTGAAAGTCTATTAAGAAATATTTGTCAGTCAACTGATGCAAGTAATTTGAAATTGGGATTATTGTGTTGTGCCATGGAGTTGGTGGCTGGTGTTCTGGTGATTGTTTATTATTCATTGTAGAAATGTAAATAAATATACACTCTTATGTTTATACACCGGCCTGGTTTCTAGCTTATTAGTGATACAGATGGTATCTACTGAATGGTGTTATACAGGTTGGAGGCCTAATCAAATTTGAATCTGCTACGCACTTTGTGGGGTGACACCTTAATTGGGAAAGGAACTCCCTGAGTTGAGAATGACCATCCAATAATCTGTGACAATGCCTTCCCTCATCCTTCGACCTCGATCCACCAGCTTCCGAGCTCACACGTTGTTTAGCTCACCAACCCAGGATTACGCAGCCTACACAAACCCCAACTATGAGGGACCCACAGTATACAGCCTTTCCATGTATCCATGTGTTTGCCACGTACCCCTTGTTCCCTAACTGTCCCAAAACACCTGTGTTTAGATATCTGTGTATGTATGTTCAAGACTACCGTGTACCCACAGTGGCTTCTACATTCACAAATCCTCTTTCTCGCCTGTGCATATAAAGCTCCCCATTTCCCATGTTTAGATGCTGTATTGCATGCCACAGAGGTATATGGTATCCGTACTGTATCTGCAGACTTGTCATTATGTTGTTACATGTGTGCTATGTGTCTAAAATATATCAACTATACACAAAATAACAGTAACAGCAACACTCATCCCATTCTTATTAACTACACTATATACATACTAAATTGCAACATCATGCTAATGTCGCGTCTACTCCAGTCACCAATATGGCATTCGCAACACAAACCCTTTTTTCCCATTGAAACATTTATCGACCAATTCCTTGTTCTTTTAAAACATCTCCTATGGGAATCAAGACCCCACAACCATCTCTCATGTTAATCCTATTATGAGCATACTCCTCCGCTGAACAAACCCACCTAGTCCCCCAACGTTTCCGCAATCCCCACTGTTCCACACAATCATCCCAATTTGGTGAAGAACAAAGCACAACACCTGAAATCCCAACCAACCCTGGATCCATTTCTAACTCAGTCTGAGTACTCATGTGATATGAAATGGCAGTGGTCCTAGCCTTGCACAGTTTCACAGCCATCATGGCAGCTGCTTTCGGTATCTTAGTAGAACATCCCAAGAGCATCTGACACCCCTATCCATGACTGTCAGGAGGCCAAGGATGTACCTGTTTTGCAGAGCCATTAGCCTCATGGCAGTTCTTCTTTTATAGCACTGAAAGCTGACTCTGAAGAATTGACAAACAGTAAAAGCTCATAGCGAGTGACCTGAAGCCACTTCGCATTAGCAATAGCTTGAACAACATGAGCCAAAAGAGAATAAAAGACCATCTCAGTTCTGCTGAACAATCTGTTTTGCTCAGGAATGTTCATCAGGGCTTCTGTAGATGTTGGAGATATATAATTAGATTGTTTAGTCCAATTCAACGATTCAACTTCTTCATGTCCAGGCAAGGTCAATGAATTGTCCTTATTCTATGAAATATGGGACTCAAGGGTTACAGGGGACAAAATGGGCACAGATGTGGTTTTAGGAGCCGGCCTGGTAAGTGTCAAATGTTCTTGGGGAACAACAAGTAGATGCACGTGCATACACCTCACCAGCATGGAGGTAATTGTGGGTAAAAAAACAGAGAGCCCAAAACACATCAAGGAGTGCTGATGTACCTCCAGCCAAATCAGCAATGCGCAGTGTATGGCTGCAGTTCCCATTTGTACCAACAGGCACCATGTCATCACCCTTAATTCACAGAGAAAAACATGTAAATAACTAGATCATAACAGGTTTCTCTGGCTCCTTGAGCCATGTCAGACATTTCAGATATGAATTCCAAATATTTCCATAATCCTGATTGATCACCGCTTTTTCCGATAATCCACTTATTCCTCCAGCTCTGCAACTCTTCACCCCTTTGTCCCATCGGTTGTTTACAATAATAGACCCTTCCAAATTCAACTGGGCTCTCTGCGTACAGCGTATATTCGACTGCTACTTGCGATCTTTATTTAAACACTCCTCGTCAATAGGCAGGACAGATGCTGTGACAGATTGCCCTTGAAACTTCCCTCGATTCCCTCACAAGGCTAGGCACACCAGACACAGTGCTTCTGTTAACTCTATCTAGTCAGGAATAAACAGTCTAGGGACACTAGAAGCATGGAGGATAAGACAGAAAATGTAGCAAGCCCCTATAGATCTCTATCTCCCCAACGTCCTCATCTGCCTATACCAAAATATTATCAGTTGCAAAGCCATGCGCATCCACTATTTGATCTAAATTTAAACTGTTGTGCTCTTTTATGAGTTCAGAATTGATAATCCTTGGAGGTCTAAATAACACTTTATTCACATTTACGTTTGTCATGACTGAAGAGAATAACAAAGGAAGTGAGAAGACCATACAATTAAACATCCTAACATTCATTTAAAATCCACATTTCTTAACATTTTCAACAACAGTTCCTGTCTTCATTTGTACCCCCTTCTCTACTGGAGTGAACCGCGAATCTTAGGACAAACTTAACTTTGAACCTGCTCTTGCTCCTGAGCCACTGGAGGGGCACCGGTATCCCTCCGAACATCACCAATATGAATCCAGCTCTTGTTGCCCTCCACCTTCACAGCAGTTGGAGTTGCGAATATCACATGGTATGGCACAGGGAAACGCCTCTCAATCCAGCGTAGGATGAAGGAGCGGATAAAGACTATGGGCCTCATTACACGGAATGCAGTAAGGGTTTACTGGTACCGGTAAGGACACCGGTACCAGTAAACCCTTACCGCCTTACTACGAGGTCCCCTTCCGGGACCCGACCTCAAAGGCTGGTTTTACCAGCCGTTAAGGAACGGGCCCGCAAAGGGACCTTGGTGCTAATTACGGTACCGAAATTTGCAGTACCGTAATTAGCTCCTTCCCCATTCCCATTGAGCCCTATGGGAGCAAAAATGGGAATGGGGAAGTGCCTTGGTAAATGGGGAATTACCGCCCCCACTCACCTTGGAGTAGGGCGGTAATTCCACCATCCACCAAGGCGGACACAGTAAAATACCGGCGGCAACCATGGCGCTAATAGCGCCATGGTTACCGCATACCGTCTAATGAGGCCCTATGTCCACAGGGTGCAACTGCGACTGATGCAGATCTTCGGGTTCTTGGATGTTTCCTCCCATTGGCTGCTCGTGAGAAAACACAAGCCGGTGAAGATATAAGCCTGACACTTTGGCAGTTAAAGGCCCAAGGTATTCCCTAAACTCCTCACCAAGAATCTGAAGGTGAAAGTGGCGTCTGTAGTTTGAGCCCGGTCAGTGTCTCATGAGGACTGAGATAATGTTCCTTCCCTGGCTGATTTCTTAAATTGGAAACAAGGCCCACAGTAAACATTACATCCATTTCTTCCCTAGATCCTTGAAAAGCTTTGACAATCTAACTTTGAGAATTCTTTTTAAATGCTCCATGATCCTGTTGGCCTGAGGGTGGTACACCAAACACAACCTGTGCACATCCCCTTTGCCCAGAGCTCCTTCCTTCTCATCTTGAAATACTCTTTCCTGCATCTCTACTATTTGAAGCAAAGGGACTGCAGTATACAGGGCTGGAAACTCTACCTGCTGGGACACAGTTTCCATTTCCTGGGAATCTGTGAATGGCAAAAACACACCTTCCTTTGCCGCCCTGTTCATGGCATTGTTTCAAAGTGCTATTGAGTCAGTCCGATTAGTATGTACAGCGAATTTAAGTTTTCCCACCTCTGTTGACAGTGTTTATGCCTCAATTAGTCTGGATAACAGTGCAGCATGCTGGACAGGGGGTCCCGTCAGATCTCCTGAACCCTCTCCTATGCCATATTGACAAGCCTGAATGTACATTGGAGGATACATATGTAGAGTCAGAATAAATAGTGACCACCTTCCCCTTGCTCATTTCCAGTGTCTCTAAGTGTGCCACTAACTCTGCCGCTTGCGCAGAGTAATGTGAAGGTAGCCGTTCCTTTATTCAGACCTGGTATTTCCCATCCACAAGGCCCACAATGGCCAGACCCGTATGCCTCTCACCAGTGTCCTGATTAATTGTCGAAGAACCGTCAACAGAGAGTACTTTGTCTCCCTCCAAGGGACAAAGACATCAGGTTTCATTGGTTCAGCTACAAATGTCCCAGGATTGACGAGGTGACACCTTACTGGATGTATGGAAGCATTTGATAGAATAACCTCATACCAAGAAACTCTCGGTGTTGTCAGAGTCGAGTTAGACTTTTCCAAAATTGCAAAAACTACATGCTCCACATACAATGTCACCGGGCAACCCAAAGAATTTGCCGAAGACTGTTGTATTGCAAAAGCTCTGCCACTAAAGCCTGTTTACACAGAAACTGGCCTTGCATAGCTGGGTCTAGGAGTCCACTGTAATAAGCTACAGGTTTATGGCCTAGTGAGGTTTTCTGGGCCAGGACCACTGTCATCCCCTGCCCATCCAAATGCAAGAGTAAGTAAAATGGCTTTATGTAATCCGGGGGTTGCCAAGACTGGAGCATTGCTGATCGCAGCCTTCAGCTCCAGAAAACAAGTCACCATCAATTCAAACCATTCAACCGGTCCTTTCAACTTCTGTGCTCCCTTAAGTCCTTGCAGTGAGGGCCTCATGTAACTAGAGTAGTCAAAGATCCATGAGCTACAGTAGTTACAGAGGCCCAAGAACTGCTGCATCTGTTTCACAGTAACGGGCTGGGGAGTATTCTGCACTGGAGTGGCTCCCTCAGGCATTACCTTTCTTCCTCTGGGTGATATCACTTGCCCCAAATATACTACCTCTGTCTGGCAGTATTGTAATTTTTTTTTGGCCTCTGGGGATCCAGTCTCTGCAAGCAGGGTGTGGAGTGTTATTGAATCTCCTCAACGCTGCTCTTCTGAAATGCTACAAACTAGTAAATCGGCCACGTACTGGATTACTGGACACATGTAAAATTTCCCCAAATCCATTTGAACCACCCTATTGAAGATACTCAGAGATTCACAGAACCCCTGGGGCAACCTTGAGTGCTTAAATCTCTGACCACAATATGTAAACACTCTAAGGTACTGAGAATCAGGGTGTAAGGGGACCAAGAAAAATGCTTTTTTTAAATCAATCACAGTGAAGTGGGTTGGCCCAGTAGGGATGTTACAAAAAGTGGTAGCAGGATTTGGCACCACCAGAAACTCTGCCTCAAATATTATTCAAAGGGCCCAAATCCTGAAACATCCTCCACCTGTACCCCTTTGATTTTTTTACAGGCTAGATAACCGTATTACATGGGGGCATGGAAGGTTGTATTATGCCTGGCTTCAACAATGCCATAATGGTCCCATAAATCCCTTCATCAGCATCTCCAGACATGGGGTATTGTCTCACACATGGCAATATTGCACCAGGTTTCAATTTTGTCTGTACTGCTACAACACTCTTTAATATTCCCACATCATGAGGATTGCTGGTCCACAAATGACCTGACACCTTCTCCAAATGTTCCGTCCAATATGACAATGTAGTTCTAACGATTAACATAGTCTGCGGTACCTTCCTTTGCTCTATCGATATCTGGTAATGCATCCCAATATCAAAAAATATCTTGCCGGTGTCTTGCCGGCATCCTCACACAATTATTCATGGCACACTTCCGTTAGTGATAAGGTCAGATTGATGCACAACACTGTGCACTACTCTGTGCCTTCCCTGTCAGTGCCTGAGAGAACCACACTGTCCTTTTTAATAACCACTGCTTCCAAAAGAATCATAACAATAGTGCCTCGCGCCATCTCCTGCGACTCAGCAGACCGATGCAAAAATAATTCAATTGATATCCGCCATGTCGGCATCTGATTTTAGGGACCCAACCCAACACAACTATCACTCTGTAAAAGAGCAAAGTTGAATGCACATGCAGCCCCTTATAATGCTGTCACCATAACATGCCTGCAAAAGGGTATACAATGTTTATATTGAATCCTGTATATCGAATCCCCATAGATCTAATCTTTTATCTCAAAAACCTTTACAGTGAATGTATTTAGGGTGGGGTAAAGGGTTAAAGAATTTTGGGAAACGGTCGGGATTGGTTTTTGGGGGTAGGAAATAGGGGTTTTGGGGCGCCCCCACCCAAAAAAAGAAAATATAAATGCATTCACTATAAAGGATTTCAAGATAAAGGTTTCAATATATGGGCATTCGTTATATATTACCTCAATATAAAGACATGTAGCTATGCAAAAGTGCTGATTATTTCACTGTATACAAACCTGGAGTCGAGCATACAATACCTTTCCCTGTGAATGCAATTGTTAATCTTGCTTAGGAGATCTCTGCCCAAGAGATTTGGCAGGGTATCTGTGCAACACAACAAGGGAGGTGATTCATTTTGTGTACCTACCTTAATACATAGATCCTCAGTGTAAGGAACTGACAGAATAGCCCCAGAGAATCCCTGTGTGTACATCGTTTTGCCTGACAAGGTGAACTTATCTTCCTTTATGCAATATTTCATGGCCCCTGTATCGATCATGAATAGAACGTTTGATCACCTACCTTTACACCTATCTGGGGTTCCTCTTCCAGATCAGGAGTAACAGACAGGACTGGACACATTAGAGATCTCTGTGGGCTGTCCTAATCCGGATGCCTGTGAGCACCTGGGAGCGGGAAAGGATTTGCTCCAAAAACACTTGCTCCAATATAATGAGGGATACCTTGGGATAAAGAATAATTTTCCCATATGTGAACCGGTGCCAGTATTGGCACTGTTGACCAAAACTTGTAGGTTTGTGCAGCCTCAGATGCCAGGTTCTGTCCAACCCATGCCTGCTGTGATTGTCCAGAGCCTAGGGCATATGGCATGGTCGGGGGTTGCATTTCCTGGGAAGGACTGTATGGGAATCTACCCACTAGTTCACCTCCTTTAAAATACTGTAGCATACTCTGACAATCTCGTGACACATGTCCCATTCTCCTACAAGACCAACACTGGATCCCGTACAGTCCTCCATAATTACCTCCCATTGGTTTGCTGAACTGCGGTCTCATTCCTACAAAGCTGCTAAATGGCCTACCTTCTGATGGAAATCCTCCTCTCCCCCTCTGAAATCCTCCCATTTGCCGTTGATTTGGAACATATCCATCCATCCACCACTGTGCCATATTTGGCTCAATATGTCCATGTTGTCCCAATTGTCCTTGCTTTCCCTCAGTGGAGCTAGTAATTACTGCTCCTACTAGAGCTCATTTTTTCTGACAAGCTTTTTTTTCTGCCTTTTATGCTTGTTTCGTACTCTCCTTTTCCTTTTCCTGCCTTCTTTTAGAAAAATGCACGATGTGCGCCTGAATTTCTGGCCAAGCCTTGGCCTCCATTCCCACCACCTTGTCCAAATCATGCTGACCTTCTTTGGGAAGTCCCTTTTTTAACATGTGGTAGAAAATAGCTACATTTTTATCTCAAGCTACTTCTGTCTCTGCTCTCCACATCTCCTGAATCAACTGAATTTGTGAAGCATGGTCATCATCTAACTTCATTTTTTTAGCTAGAATTGAATGAATGTCTTTCGAATCGGGATACATAACCCGCAGGGCTCCCCGTACCGCTGCCCTGTAATTATGGGTATTTGTATCTAACTGAATTTCTGGATATCCAGTTCGCCCGCAAAGTTCATCTGACTGTTTCCCCATTAAAGCTGTGAACAAGCTTTCATGTCTCCTATGGCCAACCTAACACTGGCAGTCTAGTTTTCCAGTGCATAAACTCCACTTCCCCACCCCTGCAGTGAGCGAAGGGAGTGTCTTCATCAAATTGTTTCGGTCCACGTGTGACCATGGGACATAATATGTTTTCCCTTTTCTCTTCTGGAGCAACAGAAATTGAGTTACTCCCTTTTTTATTGGGGCTTTACCTGTCTTTCTGTTACTTCTTACTATGGCCATATGAGCGCCACAGCATGTCCTAAACCCCCATGGTGTGATTACTGTAGTTGCCACTACGGGAGTGGGAGATGGGGCTGCTGCACCCTATTTTCCCTGCTCAGTATCGATTTCCCATTCGTCCTCCTCGTTCTCTTTCCCTGCTACCACATCCATCTGCTTTTTGTGGGCACAGAAGCATAATCAGCCCTACCATGGTTCGCTGGTTCCTATTCCCCATTTTCAAGTCCTGTGCCTAAAGCAACACTTTCCTCTTCAGGGTCTACTTGATGACTGACCTATAGAGCCTAACGAGGACCTGTCCATACTTCCACCTCTCTTCTCCTACATCTTTTACCTCCCTATTCCCATCTTCTCACACTTTACTTCTCTGCTGTCGCAACAGAACTAAATCTTCCTCCACTAGTCTCAATACTTCTTCCAAATTCCTCCACTCGTTTTTCCACCACCATTCACAACCTATACCCTATTATAGCACATATTTCTTCCTTTTCACACCTTCTCAACCCTTCAACTAAGTTTTTGGTTTACAGGATCATTCTCTCTCGCTCCTCCATCCTTAACCTCTCCGCTAGCCTAGCAGTTGCAGGAGTTATTCTGCTTTCGCCCCCCATTATCTAGTTTTCTGTGGCCCAAACCATTGAATGAGTTACCCTCCCAGTTCCCTCAATATCCCATCTTTCAGAAACTGCAGCTGAAGGAGGTACTACCCATGTCTGTCTCACAACCAATGGAATGGCTGCTGGAGATAATGCAGGTTTGACCTCAGGGTTAGTATACCCCTCTGCAGGTGATAAAGGATAGCACCCATATGGTGGCGGGGCAGGAGGAATCTCTGCACCCTCCTTTCTCTGGCCTTTTTTCTCAATTCTAACACTGTGGGCCTTTCCGCCCTTTTCACACACCCTCCATAATTCTAAAATATTTAGACGCTTCTCTAACTTTGGTCCTTTGTGCCTAGTAGCTAAAAAGTTGTACATGTTTTTCAACATTCCCTTATCATAGGTTCCCTCTTAAGGCCACGAAATAAGCATGTTACCCTTAGTTTCCCACAGCCATTCTCTGTGGTATTTCCAAATCTTTACCTTATACCCTGGAAGCACCTGACACAAATGATCAAGCTGAATCTCCATAATTCAAACCAGCCTAACGCTAATAATTTTATTCCAGAAATCAATCATCTAAACACGGAAGTTGCACCTGTGGCACAACATGTCAAACAAAAGAACCCACTTTTTTCCCTTCCCAATTTCATAAAGCTTCCCCATAGCCACTCACCTAATGCGCTTTCACCACAATCACCTCACTAGCTATTCACTTTTACTTATACTTCCCACTCTTACACAAAAGACAGCATGTTATATAAGAAAAACACAATGCAGGCCCAAATCTTACTACATCTTCATCTCTTTTACAATATTTTCGACTAAAATGTTGTCTTTTTCTTACTATGGAACGATAACCTTCACTCTTTCAACTAACCAAGAAAAGAAAATAACAAACAAGGTAAAAATATATGGAAAAAAAAGGACTTACAACACAGAACAGTTCATCCACTCCTCCAAATCACTCACCCTTTCAACCCACCTAACCGTATCTGACTCCACACATACATGCCTACATTACCCTGCCAAAGAAATGCAAATCAAAGAAAACCCTCTTTTCCCCTATCACCCTGTTGATTTACCCACCAAAGTGCGCTCACGTAAAATGTTCTCCAAAGTGGTGCGCTTCAATTCGCCCTGCACAGTTGGACTGCGGCACCACGCTTTAGGGAGCAGACATGACTTTAACCAATATGGTGCATGTAGACCTCTCCTTTTAACGTTCATGAAAGAATGGTCCCTGTAGAGAAGCGCTGCAGCCGATCTGTGGAGACAGGAAACTCCCAGCATCTCAGGGAAGCCTGGAGATCACATTGGGGTTACCAACTGTGGGTGTGGACCTCTGATCTCCTTACTCAAAGCATGCCCACCTCTCAAGAAGTCAGTGCACGTTTGTCCGTAAAACAAGCTTATTGGGCCTCATTACCGGTCCAGGTTCCTTGAATGAGGAATTACCGGGTCATTCCAACCTTGGAGGACCCAGTAATTCCTCATTCAAAAAATCCCATCCCCATTCCCATTCAAGCCCCCATAGGGCTCAATGGGAATGGGGAGGGAGCTAATAATGGGCCCGTTATTAGCTCCCTGGTCCCCTTGCGGGACCCGCAAAGGACGTCTGGACTGACCAGACGTTCTGAGCGGGTCCCGCAAGGGAACCTCGTAATAGGGCAGAATGGGTTTACCGGCACCATTACCTGTGCCGTTAAACCCATTCCGCCCACCTCGTAATGAGGCCCATTGTTTCCAAACGGCCAGGAGGGGCTAGATGACTCCTTAGAGACTGAACAAACCCAATTCTCCTCGAACACACAAAAGTTACACCTTAAAAACATTATTGCAACATTTAACACACTCCCTCATATTCCATCACAAAGTCACCCCCCCCCGATTCATTAACCCTATACAAGGAAATCTAATCCCTCTCAGTCCCACGTTCTCGTTGGATCCATTCACTTAACCACCATCCCCTTTCGACATACATTTGCATTGGCTCATATTTACAGCACACTCCATTTTTGGGATCTTCCAATAGTCGTTCATTCGCTCCAGTGTATATATGTCTGTCTGCATGTTCAAGACTACCACATCCCTCAGTGGCTTCCCCATCCACAAATCTCCTTTTGCGCTTGTACATATGAAGCTCCTTGTTTCCCATCTTTAGGCGCTGTGTTGCATGCCACACAGCTACATTGTACCAGCGGACTTGTCATTATCTTGCTACATGTGTATGAATCTAAAATGTATAACTATACACAAACTAACACTTATAGTAACACTCATCCCATTCTTATTAACTACACTAGATACATACTAAATCACAACATCGTGCTAACATTGCTTCTACCCCAGTCACCAATATGGCACAGGCAATGCAAACCCTTCTTTCCCATTGAAACGTTTATCAACCACCCCAACATTGTCCGGTGTCCACAAACAATGTGCACTGAATTCCTGCTGCTGCTCTATTTCCAGTTACTTTCCAGCACTTTCTTGCCGTAGTACCTGTCTCGTGACAACAGGACTTGTGGTTTAAATGTTCGCCGCCAAGCTAGCTCCCATGTCACCACGTTCCAAGTGATGGTCTCCTTTCTCCTGTCTACATCGTGGTGACTCAGCCAAAATTCTGTGACAGCCCATTGATGCTATTTCACCACCACAGGAACCAGACGTCATAATAACTACTCCAAACCCTGACTGAGGCAGACCCCCGACCCTCCCGGAGGAGCTGTGATAGCTCAACAGCCTTTTCTTCTCTGCCGCTGCTCCTTGCCACAGTCTTCCTTGGCCATTACAGCTCCCAACACAAACTGCCACACCAAAGGACACTGGCATTCAGATACCTCCGCAAGCGCCTTTCAGTACTGTTCTCCCGCTGGTCCCTTTGTTGTGAGGACAAGCCATTTTGCGCAGGGTCAGACCTGCCCTGCTCCGGAGCGCTGCCTGGCTGCCTCCTCTGACAATTCCATGGTAGCATTCTGCCATCTGCTGATGCCAGTTCTGCTGGGAACCACCATCCTTGCCCCCACCAGCACCAGGGCTGCGCGC
Source organism: Ambystoma mexicanum (assembly GCF_040938575.1). Taxonomy (NCBI): domain Eukaryota; kingdom Metazoa; phylum Chordata; class Amphibia; order Caudata; family Ambystomatidae; genus Ambystoma; species Ambystoma mexicanum. The sequence continues at coordinate 421,473,168 of NC_090922.1, forward strand.
ACCCAGCTGGTCATCCTGCTTGGCCCCCCTCCTCCTGCTAGCTCCTGTCTTGCCTCCGTCCGGTAGGCAAGACACTGGCAGCCGTAACACCTCTGCCAGCGCCTGGTTGGTAAGCCACGGGGGGCTGTTGTGCCAAAGCCCCACTCCTCCCGCCAGCAACACTCTCAGTACTACTCACACACCCTTCCAGTGATCCTGGAGGTTTCCTGGAGCCGCTGGATGTATCCTGCTGGCCCACCTTGTTGGTTGGTGCACATGAATGGACCTTTGGGGGACAGTGGTCATTTAGGCTGCTCCTCCTCACAGCAGAACTAGCTTGTTGCCAAAATGTGAGAGGGTCCTTCCCCTCTGCCAAGTATCACGCCAGGACCAGGTAGTGAGATATGTGCCTTTATTGCCAGATATAAGATGGCAAAGTAAACAGGTACGACCACCGGCATCCAGCACCACAGCCAGCTCAGCTTAAACTGCCACTCCGTAGAACACTCACTCAGGCTAACACTCTCCTATTCCAAAGATGCATCACCTGCACACCAACATTCTGATAGGCAGAATACTCTGCTTTTCTGCAGAGAACAACACACCTATAATCAGTTGGGCCACTCTGTACATGTTCCAAGTAGATGGCTTCTTTTGGATACATAGATATGGTTGCATTTTCTACCTCCTGGTTCTTTGTTATTACCCAATTTGCGTGTTTATTTCTGACCTAATTATTGCTGTACAATTTGACCTTCTTTATTTTTGACCTACTTACCTAAATATGAGGAGCGGGGTTGCGGCAGTGTCCCCCTCCTCATGTTCAGGTATCTGCAGCCTTGGGTGGTTGCAGGGGTGTCCCTCGCATCCTTAACAATGGAAGCGGGGTACAAAAAATTGCTCAGCCCCCTGTTTTCAATGAATGGTCAAAACAGGGGCCCAGGCAGTTTTACTGCAGCCAGTCTGCCTGCGAACAAAACGTTCACGGGCAGATCACACAGATCCAGATCTTGCTCGCCCTCTCAGAGTTAAAGCATTTTGCTTGCCCTCAGCAGAACATGCTGAGGCAATACAAACATCCCTCAGTCACATAGCAAACACAACCGGAGCGGCAGCACTGCACGCATCCCATTTTCTCACACATATGGAAAATTGGTACAGCACAGACAGCAGAAATGCAGTCTTCCACGACCCATGCAGAAGAGATGCCGAACAGACTGCGGGCCTGCATGGCTCCCTCACACAGAACAGGTACATCACAGGGAGGAGAAGTTACACAACTTCGTCAGAATGAAATCCCACCTGCAAAATATGATCTCATTCTCAAATCTGAGACAATCTACAACCCTGTTTAGTATTGTGCTTTGCATGACACGCTTTCAATACACAATGGCCCTCATTGCGACCCTGGCGCTAAGTGAAAAACGATGGCGGTAAATGATTACCGCCATCGTTTTCCGCTAGGTCCGATTATGACCCGTGACCGTTAACTACGAGGCCATTAGCGGCATCGTAGTTAACGCTGCCGCTAACTGCTCCAAGGACGCGCGCACGCGACCTCCCACACCGTAATTACCGGCATAGCGGAAAGGTACGCGAATGCCGACCCAAGCGGACATGCACCTAACGCCATCACCCAGCCCCTTAAGTACCTTACCGCCATGGTGCTAATTACGCCATCGCCAACCGTAAATGGCCATGTAAAGTGAATTCAGCTGCCACAGGTGCACAGAAACAGCACAGGTGGAGGCAATACAGACTCAGAAAGTACAAAAAGAGCACACCCCACACCCAGTCACACTCCATAATGATACCAATACGACTAGCAATGTTGGGGCTGGAGGACCTGATAGCAATGCAAGTGCTACTACTACAACAACAGGCAGCACAGAGGAGACGCAGGAGGAGAAGGAGGGCAAGGCAGGGCCAGCAAGCCCCACAAGCACAGCCAGTGTCACCACGCAGGCAGCCCCCAATCCCACGCATCAGAGCCAGTCCATTCAACCTCACTCCTGAGCAGATCCACACCCTGTACCGTTTGGACCGGGACACCATCACTGCCATCGTAGACATGACACACAACGACATCGTCAGCATGATAGAAACACCAACCGCCATCCCACCCCTACTGAAGGTAGTGTCTGTACTCCACTTCCTGGCCACAGGCACCTACCAGCACACAGTGGGGCACTTGCATGGCATTTCACAACCATTATTCTCACGTACACTTATCCAAGTGCTCGATGCCCTCCTCAAGCACACAGACGACCACATCTCATTACCACGGACTGCCCAGGAGATTGCAAACACCAAAGTGGGTTTCCATGCACTAGCTGGCATACCTGGTTGCATTGGCACCATCGACTGCACCCATGTGGAATTGGTGGTTCCACATGCCATGGAGGGACCGTACCGCAACCGGAAACAATTCCACTCAATCAACGTGCAAATGGTCTGTGACTCCAACAGGATCATCACACATTGTTGTGCCCGATTCCCCGGAGCAACCCATGATTCAATGGTCCTGAGGAACTCCACAATACCACGCTACATGGAGCGACATGCAGGCCCAAGATCCTGGCTACTCGGTGAGTCTAATGTCATGACCATGGAAATGTGAAGTGGGTAGGTGAACAACGTACCAATGCATACTCTACCTGGCTGAAAGGGGGGGGGTGATGCATACTCCACCTGGCTGAAAGGAGGGGGATGATGCATACTCCACCTGGCTGAAAGGGGGGGGAATGATGCATACTCCACCTGGCTGAAAGGGGGGGAATGATGCATACTCCACCTGGCTGAAAGGGGGGGGGGAATGATGCATACTCCACCTGGCTGAAAGGGGCGGGGGATGATGCATACTCCACCTGGCTGTGAATAGCAGAGACAACGGAGCCAGATCATACCCTAAAGCAACCCAAACTTCACCCAACACCAGTAAACCCAATACATGATGTATGCAGCCCTACCATGTGAATGAGGTCGTGTCCCAACCATGACACAACCATCTGCAAGTGCAGTGTACCAATTCAGACCACATTGACTACAACGAAATGCACCTACATGCACGTCACCAAACACCATCAACCGAAAGGCCTGTCCCCCATAACTGCGCACGAAGGAGGCGCATGACGGACAGAAACATCAACACACCATTACACAGACAGAAGGGCCCGCAAAATGTCCCTATCAACATCAGTATTGCTCACTGGGGTCATGATGAGGCCGACAGCAATGTTGCAATGATGTGAGCATTGACATCACAGGACACGTGCCAGGCCACCAAAACAAACGGCATGAACAAACACAGTGGATGGGCACTCACAAGGCACTCGACCCCTCTGCATACATTGGTTGATGGCATGCAAAACAGGCCATGAGAGCCATGAGCATATACCGGTCGCATAGTGTGAATCAATTAGTGCATTTAGAAGTGGTCCAAAGTAACAGTTGGATGCAAGCCATGGTGGCACATCATGTTCTGAGTTAGATGTCATGACTGACACATACATTCTCGCCCACATACAGGTGTGCAGGCTATCCCCTGAAGAGGTGGCTCCTTACACTAGTCCGGAACCCACAGAACCAGCACGAGGAGGACTTCAACCGTGCACATACACGTACCCGTGTGGTCATTGAGCAGGCATTCGGCCTATTGAAGGCACGGTTTCGCTGCCTCAGCAGGTCTGGTGGGGCACTCCTGTACCGCCATGAGAAGGTGGCAAAGATCGTCATGGCATGTGTCATGCTACACAATATGTGCGTCAGACGAAATGTGCCCCTGCCCCCTGACGCAGAACTGCAACCACCTGACGATGAGGATGATGAGGGTGCAGATGGGACCGCACCTCTTGGAGGAGGCGATGCACAGGAGGGGCGTGAAATGCGTCAAAATATCATCGACCAATGCTTCTAGCACACACGGCTGGTGTGTATCACATGGAGACGGCACTTGGGGCACTGTGTGTCTCTGGGTCATGCACACTGTGGACTGAACACCAATAAAGCACACATACGCAATGAAAATGTCCACACATTTGATTTGGGAAAAAGGAAAATGTGTATTTCAATTGGAAATTGTTGTGACACACCCCGTCCCCCTCCCCCTGAACACCCCAACATACCCCCTCCCCCCTGAACACCCCAACACACCGCCTCCCCCTCCCCCTGAACAACCCAACACACACCCTGTGAGTGGCTAAAGATGCCTGTAACAGTGGGCACACGCTATTGCAAGCCTCCTCTCCCGGCCCCCGGGGCACCCCTGCCTGTGGAGCGCAGGTTCCGTCCTGATCGTCGGACGGGGCTGCTTTGGGCAGAACTGGCAGCGGAGGATGTCCCTGGCTGCTCACGTGCATACATGTCCTGAAGGGTGTGGGACAGCTCTGAGAGCGCACGGCGGCAAGTTCCCCACAAATGTCCCTTGAGGTGGACTGCATTGCAGCCCTCGGGGTCTCCGTGCTCTGCTCAATTTCGGCCCTTAGGATCTCCGTAGATTGTTCTATGGCTGCCCTAGCCCCCCCACATTCCGCAGCATGCTCATTGAGGTGCGTGGACAGCTGTTCCTGACGTGCAATGATATCCTCAAGGGACTGTTGCCTCTGCTGGGCCATGCCCATTGCAGGTGGTGTCACGGAGGGGCTGCTCCCCTCCTGTGGACTTTCAGCGGGGCATGGGGTGGATGGACAGTCCTCTTCCTCTGGGTGCCCCTGTGTGGGATCCTCATGGGGGCTGGTATGGGACGGACAGGGGGAATGAGGCAGGTCAGTGGGGCGTCCAACATCGGGCTCCTCTATATCGGAGTCGGAGCATGCTGCAATGGCAGCTGTTTCCCCTATGGTGCTGCTGCCTGCAGAACCGGTGCCTTCTGTGGCGGACAATGTGGGGACGTGTGGTGCTGCTGCTGCTGCTGGCTTGCTGGGGTGCCTGTCGGTGGCCCGTCCTGTGTGCTGGCAGAGGATTTTGCTTGCTGCGGTGTCTGGCTCACTGCAGCTGAGGTGGAGGGTCTGTCCACGGTGGTCTTGGCCCTCTTGGCTTTTTTTGTGGCAGGGGTGTCCTTATCCTCGGGGTTGGATTCTGAGCCTGTGGTGGAGCAAAGGAGGGAGAGCGTTATTGATGGGTCTGCGGACATTGGAATGGCAATGATTGACATGATTTTGGTCACTAGATGAGGCACATTTGAGGCAGGGGCATGCAGGTTGTCTCCTTTTTGTGTGGAATAAGGATGGAGGTATGTGGGTGCCTGCAGTTAGGGTGTGCATGCTACATGTATACAGGGTGGAGGTCGCATGTGGCTGTGGGCAGTGTCCAGCTGATGTGTTGCATTTACACTCTAGGGCAACATTGTGCTACACATGAATGGACTTCAGTGACTATTGCATGTCTTGATTTGAGGCACCTACCTTCATCGCCTGATGTCGGCGCTCCTCTTTCCATCCCTCCTACACCTTCAATGCCTTCCATGCCTATTGTGCTGGCACATATTTCCTCCCATGGTTGGAGTTTGATTGGGGAGTCAGATCCTCCCCCGGTAGCCAGGCCCAGGTTGCGATTAGCGGAGATGATGCTTCTGACGCAGAGCCTCAGGTCATCCCACCGCTTCCTGCACTGCTGTGGGTTGCGGGGTACGGTCCCAACCGCACTGACACGCTCTGCCACCAGGGACCATATGGCCTTCTTTTTGGCTATTGCCGGCCTGGTCATTTGCGTAGAAAATACTACGGCAGCATTGTCCTGAAGAGTCTCAGCATGCATGGTCAGTTCCTCCCGAGAAAATCGGTCCTGGCGCTGCCGATCGCATGCCTTCTTCACTACTTTGTGCATTTTTAGGTAGGTAATTGGGTGGGTGATGGGTTGGGACAGGTCTCAGGGTTGGATCTGGTATGGTTGGGGAGGATGGCAATGGATTGTGTTTTTCAAGATGGTCGCCGTGCTGTTTCCCGTTCCGCCGCGATGACGCTACTTCTGGTTCTGCTTATCTACGGTGTCCGCTCACTACGGTCGCCGCTAAGATGGGTGGCGGTAGTGCACCTTGCGCGGCGTACGATGCCGGTAGGGGCCGTTTCCGCCATGGCGTAATTTACATTACCGCCATGGGTAAATGCTTGTGCGCGATGGGTCGGAATGTGATGCTCTTTCCGCCATCGGTCCACGGCGTAAACGTTCATTACGCCATGGCGGTAATGTCAGATACTTACCACCTGGGTCGTAATGAGGGCCAATGGGTACAGTAAGTGTGACGGGTCAGAAATGAGAGTGGAGACAAATTTGTGGTATTCTCAAAGTCAAACATTTTATTAAAAAATAATAGGTTGTGAAAACGCCTCTCTATCCCTTTTCTAAAGAGGAACTTCCCTACCTAGAAAACTAAAACTAATGATCAGTCTGTGTCAAGTAGTGAGTAACTTAAAACTGTCCTTGTTCCTTGTGTCCAAAACGCCCAAAGCTGACCCTCACACTAAAAACAAAACAACAAAAGGTCATGGAAATATCTCTTACTTGATGTTTAGCAAAAAGTGTTCACAACCAAGAATGTATAACTTTGACTTCAACAAAAGTGTGCTCCAAGGAAAGACCCTTGGATCCAGAGGGTGTTTCCCTTCCCCTGGATTTCTAGATAGAATGGCAAGAGAGTCTTGTTATCCAACAGTTTCTTTATGTCTTCCCTGAACTCACAAAGTCCTTGTTCAAATAATACATTTCAAAGCACCCTTTACGAAACGCTCATGTCCTGATTCCAGGCAGCAGCATCAGAACGCAGGATAACACAATCACGGAGTTCGGCGGCGAGTTTCCCAGTCTGCCCCAGTCTGCTTTTGTTTTTCCTTGGAGGAGCTGCACGACGTGACTTTGCTGCCAGAGCCCTACCTTTGTGTTTACTATTTAAACACCATGTCAGCGCGGAGTTCGGCGGCGAGTTTCCCAGTCTGCCCCAGTCTGCTTTTGTTTTTCCTTGGAGGAGCTGCACGACGTGACTTTGCTGCCAGAGCCCTACCTTTGTGTTTACTATTTAAACACTGTGTCAGTGCGGAGCGCGGCGTGGAGTTCGGCGGCGAGTTTCCCAGTCTGCCCCAGTCTGCTTTTGTTTTTCCTTGGAGGAGCTGCACGACGTGACTTTGCTGCCAGAGCCCTACCTTTTGTGTTTACTATTTAAACACTGTGTCCGTGCAGAGCGCGGCGCGGAGTTCGGCGGCGAGTTTCCCAGTCTGCCCCAGTCTGCTTTTGTTTTTCCTTGGAGGAGCTGCATAACGTGACTTTGCTGCCAGAGCCCTACCTTTGTGTTTACTATTTAAACAATGTGTCAGCGCGGAGTGCGGCGCGGAGTTCGGCGGCGAGTTTCCCAGTCTGCCCCAGTCCGCACCATGACGGACCCTACGAGCAAGAAAACTGGACTGCAGACTCGCCATAAAACACTTCAGCAGCGTCGTATGCTGAATCCTTGGACCGCCTTTCAAAAGGTTGCAATAATGAACAACAAGGTAAGCAAAAAAACTGTTACCTTGACGACTCCGGTTACTCCATGTGAGCTCTTAAGGAAATCACCTGTCAGAACTAGCAGTGGCTTATCCAACGTGCTAGATACGCTTACAGCGCCTGTGTTGAATGCAGGGGGGGGGATTTCATTGTCTGCGGGGGCAGAGGTTGTTCTATTAAGTTCAACTCTGCACCCTGACCAAACTGGCTCATCGGACGCAACCCCTGTGAACATTGAACCACTTAATAACGTTGTGGTATCCCCCGAATATGAATTCAATGGTCTCCCCGCACTTGACCTGCAACAGGAGCCCACCCAGGAGTCTGCACCTTTGCCACCACTACTGAGGCTGTTATCTTTGTCCAACTTAACGCCATTATCACATTCACAATCGATCTGCGCACCTCACGAAATTACATCGAGCCCCATTTCTCCGGAAACGTTCTTTTCTCCATTTGAAATTACGGATGCCGACTTGATGGCAGTGTCTCACGGTGTCTCTGCATCAAATGAGCATGCTGAAATTCCCTTATCAAGTCTAGAAACCAACACTTTCCAAAAATGTTCAGATAATTCTGAGCTGACTGGCCATGTGCACAGCGAGCGGGACAGGCACCGGCCAAGGATAGTGATACCTGTCCTCCTGTGACCAAACCTAATGGATCTGTAAGAGCCACCGCTCAGCATGATGACAAAATAGGTGAAGCTGTTATACTCAAGGCGACGGTCTGTCTGTCAGGCAATGCTCAAGCCTCTATTCATGAGCTACCAGATGCCATATCATCAACAAACCTTCATCAGATTCAATTTCATGCAACTCATTCCGGAATGGCACCTTTTGATGACAAGATGCTACGCTTTCATGCATCAGCAAATCGAAAGCACACTGAGATTGATGCAAATAAAATTGCCAAGTCATCTTCATTCCTGTCTCCTGACCTTCCAGAGCAAATTACTTGTCATAAGTCTGTGGTTATTCCAAGTGAATCATCATTGCTGACGCCAAACCCACGATTGCAACATGTGAAGAACCCGATATTGAGTACGGCCAACAACCGGCCTGAGCTTGATTGCCGACATGGTCTGGCCACAACATCCACCTTGGACAAACAGCGTGATGATATCACCCAACAGCTTGGTCAATCATCACTGGGACTAACAATGCCCTCTGACTCTAAGACAAGCAATGGAAACTCTGTGAATACGAACACACGAAAACCTGAAACACGGACCTCATCCTCAATATCTGAGCACACAAAACTCATTAAAAGCACTCCAACAATGCAAAACAAAAGGAACAAAACAACTACTGGCCTTGAGACGATAAGGAAAGGCCACTTGATGAATGAAACATATGCTCAATCGAATGATTTATCAAGTCTCTCGCCAAGTGGGGGAGATAAAAGCGGGCAAACCCCGGCGAAAGCCAGTATCTCGGCGGCTGCCGCGATGCAAATTCACAACGTCCTAGCCGCTTCCTCTTTGGCGATGATTCCTTTTGTCAAATTGTATGAAGCTCTATGTGAAAAGATACAAGACCAAGGTGCGCTTTTAGCGAATCTAACCCAAAAAATGGGTCAGGTGGAAACATCAAACTTGTATCTCAAAAATATGATCCAGGGAGAAGTGGAACGAACAATTGCCATATCGATTCGTGATATACACATGCTAAATGGAACAACTTAAGGAGACATCCCTGCTAAGCCAACGTGGCATCGTGAATCCACAAACGGCATTCTCGATTACATATGGATTTCAAGTAATCTTGCAACCATGATTGTTGAATTAGAAATAAAACGAATGAAACATAGTGACCACTGCCTGTTACAACTCTGCATGGTGATGGAAATGCCTTTGCCAGATTCCTCAAGTAACATCACTTTGGAAGTAAATTCAGGTGGAAATCGTCTACGATTTTGCGGCAACCAGATCCAAGGGCTCAGCACAAAGCTTATGAACATTCCAGCTAATCATGGGGCAGATTATACTGCCCTGCTGACTGCCTTTAAAAGGCCTGGAGTTGGGTCTCAAACTCAAGGTCAGTCTCACCAACATATTTATTCTAAGGTGCTGCACGATGAGAAAAAGGCAATGCGGAAAGATTTAAGGTGATAAAAGAAACGCTTACCAAAATACGAGGCTCAAAAAGCAATAAAAGCTAGACGTACGCACTACAGAAATTGGGCATGGTCGCAGGCAAAAATAATAGAGCAAGATCATGCGGAACACATGTTACGCCTAATCATGACAAAGAACACTCGTGATATTTGGAAGATACTGAATATGGACTTCTCCAAAAGCATCCCATATGTAATAAACACCATCTCAGGAGACATATGGGAATCGCATTTCTCTTTGGTCTTCCAAAACTCAGATGGTAACGATGTGACAACGCCTAGCTCTGTGGATACACAATTGGACGTGCTAATGGAACACGATGACCTTATTATTGCTATCAAGGCGCTAAAGAACCCACGCGCTGCTGGGCCAGATTTGATTTCAAATATCGACCTAAAACGATATCCAAAAGAGTGGGCAGCTTTTATTGGAAATCTCTTCACTAAAATCAGATTGGTTAAAAAATGGCCTGATTCCTGGAGGACTCGATTATCGTTCCGATTCATAAGCGGGGCAGTTGGGACGACCCAAACAACTATCGCCCAATTGCCCTGCTAGATACGATCGGTAAAATATTTGCCGCAAACCTGCACATCAAACTTGCCAAATGGGCAGAAACATTGCTAATAAATGACATATGGCAAAACGAATTCACAAAAGGTGTTGGGGTTGATGTTAACTTACTCATCCTAACAATCATAAAATTGGAAACCATGAAATCAAATGGCAAACTACATCTTGCCTTCATCGACTTGAAACAAGCTTTTGATGGTGTAAATCGCAACCTGTTGTGGGCAAAACTACGGAAGTGGTGCTGTCCTGCAACTATCTTGGAACCAATAATGGCGTTACATGCCCATACCTCAATCAAAGTGAGGTTGAATAATAACGGGCTGCTTACCAACTCCATCATGACCCAAAAAGGTGTCAAGCAAGGTTGCCCCTTAGCCGCAGAGCTATTTAAGTTGTTTCTGGCAGACTTACCAACCTTTCTCATGCAAATTCCATGCTTCACCCCCAAAATAAACCAAACCGCAATCAAATGTATCGTATATGCGGACGATTTGGTACTGATGGACCGAACGCAAATTGGGCTGCAGAGGCTACTAACAGGTCTGCAAAAATATATGGATCTAAATGAACTAACCATAAACACCACAAAAACAAAGATTGTTTCAATTGGAAATGTCAAAGGAAAAAAGGATAAATCCTTTAGGTGGAAAATTAAAGAAGCTATTATTTCATCTGTTGACTCAATAAGATACTTGGGTATACAATTCAATAATTCCATCAGAGAACAGCAATGGGTGACAGAACTAACTTCTAAAATGAAGAAATTAACACTGCAAGCTGTAAAAATTAACAGGAACTACGGTAAATTTTCTCTGGAACCTGTCATTAAATTCTATCAGCAAAAAGTGGTGCCAGTAATGATCTTCGGGGCTATTGCAGGTTGGAATATAAGTGAGCAAACCTGGCATGTTTTAGAAGGTCACTTTTGGCGCAGGGTTCTGAAGCTCCCACAGTCCACTCCTATTGCTATTGTGAGATATGAACTAGCCATTAACTCCCTACACATGAAAATGGTATGGAACTCATTAGCAACGCTGCGTAAAATGTCCTTGGAGGCGCCGGCACCCGCATACAAATTGTTTGCTTTCAACCAGATGCCAAAAAAGTCCGATCTTCTTAATACTTGGTTTTGCAAATTAGTGGTGTATCTATCTGCAGCAAGCATCAGCAATGAAGAACTCCTACTTCGGCCACAACATGCAAAAAAGAAATTTGATTATTGGGCATGGAGCATCAATAACGACAAAAGAAAAAAGCTGAAGTCAGCAAAAGTGATGGATCATGACTCTAGGAAACTTAACGAACCAGCTCGCTACCTTTTACATTGCCCATCCCGCTATCATAGAGCTCAATTCTTACGGTTTCGAGCCAACATCCTCAAAACCAAGGAAGTCCTATGGCAAAGAAGGGAGCCATCCTTAAAAGACAATCTGTGTCGTTTTTGTGAATCTTCGATAGAAACCACTAAACATCTACTAGTTAAATGTCAGCGAACAACTATCCAGCAATCGTTGCATCTGGGTCAATTTGCACCTCTGGATGATGACACAGAGTGCAACTGTGAACTATTTTGATATGATTTTGAAACAGATATTTAATGTCAAATTTTCCTTCCTTCTTTGTTTCGCCTCTGTTCTCTCTTCTTTTTAGATTGTTTTGATGTGTTTGATTCTGATTTGATCTGTTGGTGGTGGTTCGAAAGTTAATTCGGCTGTTGTGAAACAAAAGTTTGTAACACAATTTCAAACTGTAGTTTTTCAAATAAAAAAAAAATACATTTCAAAGCAGTCTTTTTTGTATCTCTTTAAGCAACAGTTCCTTTGTAGGGTCACTAGACTCACAAAGTGCTTGTTCAAACAATACATTCCATCTGTTGCTCTTCTTGTAACTTTTGTGGTATACACCCCTGCATCCTTCTATGGGTTTTTCAGATCCCCTGCTATACTCCCCTGCCAGGTAGCTTCCCACAATGTCAACTGCCTGGCGTATCTGCTTGCCAGGACTTCTTTCCACTATACCACAGTAGTATATACCCTGAGGTGCTCAGTATATTTGCTTATGGTAACACTTGTTTCAGCTTTCCCCCACATTGGCATCTCATACATTTGTACTTGCTTGGGGCTTCTTGCTGCAATTTGTCTTGTTTGCATTCAAATATTCTTTGTATTGGACATTGAATTGCTATTGGGTTTGTCTGCATTCATACTACTTTGAATATTGTCCATATTAGCAATCTCATACTGTTTCTTTACTCGGTTGCATGCATGTTAGTAAACCCGTGGCCCCCAATGGCTTTGGGCAGACTCAGCAGTTGTTTCCAGTGTCTTTGACTCTTGGCGTGCCTCTGCGATGAAGCCTCCTCTATGGTTTGGCTTCTCACAATGGGTGGACGTTCCCTCCTCATCTCCTGCAGCTCTGCGATCACTTGCTGATTTCCCTCCTTGGCTTGGTCCGGAGAATGCTGCTTCTCAGTATGACTGTAAATCCAGGAGCTCCTCTGTGGCTCCCAGTGCTTCCACAGTCCTTTGGATGGGCCTGCTGCATCTTGCCCCGCTTCTTGCCATACCGGTATGTGTGTCTTGCGTTTGAGTGCCGACACCGGGATGTTCACGTCTTTTCTCACACTGCTTTCTCCTGCACGATTCTCTCCCATTCTGCACTCTTCATTGGTGAGGATAGCATTTTTAAATGTCATGCACACTTACGGTCTAGGAAAACAAGTAGCCTGCACTTTAGGTTTCGGTTTCTCGTGATCTGCATAAACTCTTTCCTCCTCTTCCTCGTCTCAGTACTTGAGGATTTATGGGAGTTGAAGTCCATAGATGTTGCTGGATTTCTTGGTTGATTTTGTCTATAGGTTTCATTAAAGATATATCAGAAATAGAAGATGTTATGTGTGGGTTGTGAATGCTTCAGTTATACATGGGGGCTTGACTAGAATAACAATAGGCTGTGAGGGATTTGGGTATTATAGATCTTCCTCAGGGGGAAGGGGGGAATACCGTGTCTCATCTGATGGATTCACATCTTCTGCCCATTAGTTGTCTCTTCCCATGTGATCCTCCCTTATATAGCTGATACAGCCACCCCCAGGGTCAGGATCAGGTAGCGGCTGCCGTCCCCTGGCCACCTGGGAATCAGTGATGACTCCCCTTGATTCATCACATCCCTTCCCCTAATGCTACTTGTTCTCTCAGCATCTATTGGAAAACGGGAAAGGAAGTCCACATTGCCTTCTTTTCTTCCTTTCATGTGCTCCATGGTGAAATAATAGGCGTGTAAATATAAGAACCAGCTCATGACTCTTGCAATAGTGTCTTTGCAAAGGCTCCTCCAAGCCAATGGGGCATGTACTGTGACAAGTCGCAATGTTATACCTGTCGGATAGTATTTGCGGTAGGTTATAGCCCACTTAATTGCTAGGGCTTCAAGTTCAGAAGTTGCATAGTTTTTCCCTTGTGGAAATAACTTCCTGTTTAATAGAGGATGGGATGTTCTCTACCATCATGATCTTGTGAAAGAACTGCACCCAGACCAATATGCGAGGCATTGGTTTGCAGGATGAACTCCCAGTTTAAATCTGCCCCCTTCAACACAGGCCCAGCACAAGCCCCTCCTGGGTCCCTTAATTTTATGATTGAGAGGCCCGGTGTGCCTCCTGGTACCGGCGCCCATGTGGTTGTTCTCCCCGTTCGCTTGGCTTCCCATTCCTCCCCTCCCTCCTCCCGCCTCCCAGACCACCCACGGCCCTTGATTGGATTAGAGGCCGTGTGTACAATGGCCTAGAGACCTCACTCGCCATGCAGACGCCATTCCACCAGCCGCTGCACAGGTGAGTGAGGCCCAGCACAAGACCCTCCTGGGTCCCTTAATTTTATGATTGAGAGGCCCGGTGTGCCTCCTGGTACTGGCGCCCATGTGGTTGTTTCTCCCCGTTCGCTTGGCTTCCCATTCCTCCCCTCCCGCCTCCCAGACCACTCCTCACCTCGATTGGCTCACTCTATACTACTAAAGCCATCTCCCCAGGGCAGCCCTCTGCCCGGTAGCCCCCGCAGCGAAGGGCCCCAAGGCCAAGGGCGGCTCCAACAGAGGCGGCTCGACAAAGTGTCTGCAGGTGTCCGCAGGAGACGCCAAGGAAGCCAGCAGACACCAACACAACTGTAAGTGTGGCATGGGTGGGGTGTAGAGAAATTACTCAACTCCAGAAAGCCCCTGTCACTCTACCTTACCTTCCATAGTGTAGAATGTCATAGACTTTATTAATACATACTTAGGAAGACTTGTAACCACTGTAAATGGAATGTAAATGTTGCCTTGTGATGCATATGCTAGTGCCACACATGTACAGAACGGACCTTTAGCTTGCCTCGCATCTAGAGAGAAATGTGTTTGTTAGCATGTGCCACACTTAGAATTCTGCCATAGACTCACACCAGGTACACTCAGAAAGATTTGTGAACACCCGACTTAACTTATTCATGACAGGATTGTCGAAGTTGCCTTGCATTACATATCAACATACTTGTCAAGGTCAACAAGCGCCACACTTAGATGAAACTTCAATATTAGCATGTCCACACTTAGATAGAATTGTGAACAGTAGCATGTTCAGACTTAGATAGAATTGTGAATACTAGCATGTCCACACTTAGATAGAATTGTGAATACTAGCATGCCCACACTTAGATAGAATTGTGAATACTAGCAGGTCCACACCTAGATAGAATTGTGAATAGTAGCATGTTCACACTTAGATAGAATTGTGAATAGTAGCATGTTCAGACTTAGATAGAATTGTGAATACTAGCATGTTAAGACTTAGATAGAACTGTGAATATTGGCATGTCCAGACTTGGATAGAATTGTGAATAGTAGTATGTTCAGACTTAGATAGAATTGTGAATACTAGCATGTCCACACTTAGATAGAATTGTGAATAGTAGCATGTTCAGACTTAGATAGAATTGTGAATATTGGCATGTCCACACTTAGATAGAATTGTGAATATTAGCATGTCCACACTTGGATAGAACTGTGAATACTAGCATGTTCAGACTTAGATAGAATTGTGAACATTGGCATGTCCAGACTTGGATAGAATAGTGAATATTAGCATGTCCACACTTAGAATTGTGAATATTGGCCTGCGTCACACCTGGATAGGACTTTGAATGTCAGCATGCCCGCACCTAGGTGAAAACTGAATGCTAGCATGCCCGCACTTAGATAGAATTGTGAATATTGGCATGTCCACACTTAGATGGAATTGCTGATGTTGGCCTGCGTTGCATCTGGATGGGACTTGGAATGTTGGCATGCCTGCAACTGGGTTAAACTTTTAGAAGTTGTGGAAATTGGCCTGCGCCGCATCTGGATGGGACTGTGAGTGTCGGCATGCCCACACCTGGAGGGAATCCTAAGTATTGGCCTGCGCCACATCCAGATAGTTGTGAGGGTCAACAGGTGCCACATTTGGATAGAACTGTGAATGTTAGCATGCTAAAGGTCAGGTAACCCACTAACCAATATAAGCTCAAACTCTGCATACTTATCTCACTCAAAAAACTCACACAACCATCTGTCGCACAGCAAGCCGCACGCACTTCACAACACTGCAACAACACATAAGCCAGAACAACAGCACACGTGGACTGACACCGATCCAATACCCGCACCAAAGCTCAGTATCTGGTGTATACCGAGCTGAAGCTGCCAACAGAACACCCCTCCTCTCACTATCCTACTCCCACTTCACCTTACTAACCCATCTCACCTTATCATTTGCAGATCTGCCAGAGCGCCTAGGGACCAAATCCGTTGGTGACGGTGCGCAGGACAAATACCTTTAACATTTAACATTCTAACCCTTTCCTTCTCTAATCCTTCTAACTCCATTCTGAGAATAACAGGAGTGCAGGGCTGGTGTCTTGCCAGCTGCATAGCACATTCACGTTTTTCCGTACATTAATCACACGT
Source organism: Ambystoma mexicanum (assembly GCF_040938575.1). Taxonomy (NCBI): domain Eukaryota; kingdom Metazoa; phylum Chordata; class Amphibia; order Caudata; family Ambystomatidae; genus Ambystoma; species Ambystoma mexicanum. The sequence continues at coordinate 421,489,288 of NC_090922.1, forward strand.
CACTACCCGAATGCACTGCAGATTTATAATGCTGGTTCTTGAAATTGCCTTTTTTAGAATACCTGCTTTCTGATGGCTCAGTCCGCCATCTTGTGGCCTACATCTGAACGACCATTTAAAAGTCTTTTTTTGGTATGCCAAAGCCAAACACTTCAGCATTCAGAAGCCCGTACATCTTTCTCTCAGTAACCACACCGCCTAGTTGCTGATCATTACTGCTTTTTTAATTTTACTATTAGGTGGTGCTAGGGTGCCACCTATAAGCTAAAACTTTTGCATTAGAGTACAGCTTGCAAGAAACAGCATAGGAGGAGGCAGACAAACTTTGTAGGTGTTTGGTTATTTACCAACTGATTGACTTCCCATGGTCATGCTAATCCCTCTAGCCATTCCCACCATCTTCCTGCCCCTCTCTGCCCAAAACACTACCTCCTAGGATCTCTTTGAGCTTGTTTTATCAGGCCTTACCATCAAACTTTCGGCTCAAAGTGTCTGCCAGTGTTTTCCAAAGCAGTTTTCTTACAGTTAATGACTTAATTGCAGTTGTAACCCTGCTACTAGTGTAATAAACATTTCTTAACCAGGTCGGCCTTCAGCCACTCTATTTATTAGTACTGTGTGTGTCCTTCACTGAAGTCCTGCTAAAAAGAAGCATTGGCAAAGGCAACAATTTTGGCTTGTTTAACAGTATTAGGCATTTGCCAGGCGCTGCTTTTATATGCCCAGGTACCTGCACCATTTTGCAGCTGCTGCAATTGATGCTTTTTCCATGCCTATACAAAAGCCAAAACTGTTGGAATTGCCAATGCTTCTGTATGTTGGTGTTAAGAGGGCACAGACGAAGGAGAATACCCTTGTAGCCACAGCTATGCACATACAGTAGTTGGCAATGGGTTGCTAATCTGTAAGTCTAGGAATTCACACAGTGCCCAAAAGTGGCGGATTGTATTCCAATTCGCCTCTTTCCGCTATGAGGCAAATTTATTTATTTATTTATTTTATTTATTGTGCATTTTTAAGGCGCTTATACATCAAGTACATTGTGTTTCAAAGCGCCCCCAGGGCAACTGGGAGGGAACATGGGGACGAAAGGCAAATATACTAAAAATGAAGAGAAAGAACGAGGGGGACCTGCTAGGTCTGGTGAGCATTCATAATGTGCAAGTCCAGAGAGGGAGAAGGGACGAGGGAGGGGATAAGTGCTAGATGTTCCACACAGGGAGTGCTAGGGAGTAGGTTGCAAGCTTCTGTTAAGTGCCTCACAGAGATTAGGTGTGAGAGTGGTCAACCGCCAATAATAAGTGCAGACCTGAAAGACAGCACAAGCTGGTTCGGCGCCCAGGGGTAAGTGCTGGGAGTAGGTGTGGGCTGGATGCGATTGGTGGGCAGGGGGAAGGACCCAGAAGGATAAATGAGGGCCCTGGACACCAATCTCAATGACTGTGGTGTTTAGCAAGGGAGGCAGAGGGAGAAGGAGGAGGTGAAAAGGAAAGTCTTGAGGAGCTTCTGGAATTTGAGGAGATCAGGCTCCAGACGTAGAGGAAGGGGAAGCTGTTTCAGAGGAGGGAGCCAGCCGAGGAATGAGATTGGCCACCAGCTCTCTGTTTTGAGAAGTGCTTGACACGCAGAGAGTTGGTGCCAGAGGAGCGCAAGGATCTGGAGGGAGATTATTTAGTGAGAGCAAGTTGCAGATAGCATGGCCTCAGACTGCCTTTTAGATGATGCAGAGGGTCTTGAACTTGATCCTAGCAGCAACCGGGAGCCATTCGAGAGATTTTAGGGCTGGAGAAATGCGGTCCCTGGGTTTGAGCCCAAGGATAAGTCTTGCAGCTCTATTCTGGGCTGCAATTTAGAAAAGTGGGTGAGAAACCCGAATGTGTCTCCTAGTCTAGTCCCCGTGGATCTGTCATCCAGGTGGCCAGGACATTGCATTGCTTTTGGATCCAGCTCCTGGGGGTGGACCACTGCAGAAGGATGATCTAGATGGGGGAGTCCTGGGGAGTGGGAGTGGGACACCAATGAGTGAGACGCAGTATTCCCCTGTTAACACCTTTTCCCCATATAACCACATAGGATATTTCAAAACACTGCCCCCTCTTTTCCAACACGAACACTTTTGCAACAGCGTGAAAGACAACGGACTAACACCAGGGCCGTTTACCTGACATGTCCCAATGCAAGGATCAGGCAAAGTCAGGCAATTGACCAGAATCACACACACCTGATGCCCTTTCCCTTCCCCACAGGGATAAAATGTGGAGCACAAGAACACAAGAAGAGCAGGGCAAACGGCACAATGAGACAGCTATTCAGACCCGGCAGTTCAAAAGGAGGAGAAAGGCGACAAATATCGAGAGGCTGACAAGGAGAGTTGCAACCTTGCCCTTTTCGACTCAGATCCGCAAAAACCTCTGCAGAGGGGATCGTAAGGCCGTGGACAGTAGCCCAAGTGTGTTACAGCAGATATCAACAGTACACAGAGTATGTCTACACTGATAGGCCGGAGCAAGGGTGACTCCTGCTACTGTGGTACTGGCCTTGACGCCAGACACAAGGAACGCCAAGCGGTTCATCACACCCAGTGAGTTGAGGAGAGAGCCGATAAGAAACTGAGCTGTGTTGAATGAAAATTGCAAAGTGGCACTTTGAACAAAGTTCATGAACTGCAAAAGTGTTATGGGGAAATCCAGCTGCAGAGGGGAGCCATCAAGACGGGTCAAAGTGGTTATAGAGGAGGTCTAGCAAAATCCCTGTACAGTCAAAAGGCTTTGACCAAAGAACTATAAAGACATCTAAGTGAAGTGAATCCTGCATGGTGAAACGAGCGCATGAACAATGTGTTGAAAGGGGTTAACAAGGAAAACCCTGGTGATTGGTTTAAAAAGACATTAAGATTTGTGAACAAGAAGGATTGGGGATCCGAGCCCAGCCGAGGGGATCCTGCGGTGACAAGCCACCACCCATAGTTCATTGAGAATGGAACTGTTTGAATAGTCGAGAATGACTGTAAGAAGTCTGCGCCCAGAAGAGGAGGACCCATGAGTGAAGTTGTCACCCGAAGCCATACATGGAATAGAATTCTGTGTTTGTTTGTTGAGAGTATCAGGCCTGGAAGGCAAGAGACTTTGATTGAAAGAGACCCTCAGAGAACCCGATAGCTGGAGCAAAACCGTCGGTTCATGCTGGGGGAAAGCTCGAGTGTGTGCTGTTTTCAGTAAACCCACCTTGTCCCGTGCTGAAAACGTGGGGAAGGGAGACCCCTGGCAATCACACCCTGATGTATTATTTGAGATCACTTCCTTCTTTATTGAAACCCCTATCCCACACTCTTTCTATAGTTAGCATGTAGTTAGGATTGGCAATAGGTTTTTCTTAGTATAGGCCCTTTTATTTTGACATAACGGCAATTGGACTGCCTTATTTTCATTTTTGATGGTAGACGCTTTCTCCCATCTTAGATTTAGATTTCCTACCTGCACATTGTTTAAATAAACACCCTTGAATCATGATCACTTGTGTCAGTCTTTACTGTTGGCACCATGAGTTCCTTACAAGTGTCATTCTCCCAAGGAATAGCACTTTTCTTATTTTAGATTCACTTCAGAATCAGACCCGCTTCCGCCATTATTACTAATAAATCTCGATATCTCTATCTGCCAAGATGCAATGGTCTTCCACTCGTACCAGAGAACATTGTACTTGCGTGGCAAGGTGGCAGCTTACAACACTGAAGAAGAAAGGGGTGAGTGACATCAAAAGAAGAGTGTTTCGCAGCACACAATAAGAACTCAGTTGTGCAACCAAATAGTCAAGACAGTGTGCAAACAGAAGCAACTACATTTGGAATGGCAGATGATATCTAGGAAGACGGGAAACATATTCTACTGAGGGAGTCCAAGTCACATTGGATAGACAGCGAGAACGAAGGACCAACCACAAAGTGCCTGCTTCGGATTTCAGGCTCCCTGAGCCAGTGAGCAATTATTCAGCAGGCAGGGGGAGAGGCAGGACACCACTGAACCGGAACATCACCTCTAGTCTTTATGGAAGGAAAGGTTAGTGTCTCAGCTCACTATAACCTGAAGTACTATGGACAGCACTTAGTTTCAGATGCCAGTGGACCACAGGATTCTTCAATGTCCACTGCAGAGCTATTGAAGCCTGAAAGGACCATCAGTAATTTTCTTTGAAAAGTAGCTTTTATATATAATGAAATCAGAGGAGAACAATTAGCTGTCAACCTGCATTTTCAAAACTTCGTTTCAACAGCACCAGGGACGTAGGTCAAACAAGCCAGTGAGTTATGGCTTGGGATCTTTTATGTATTGTCAAAGTACCCTTTTCTGTTTTAAAATAGTTTGGGAAAATCTGGAATGATTTATTGCTCTCCAGTTTTCACAAAAAATATAAAAAAAACAAAGGACAGACTAAATATCTGCTGAAAAGATGTATACCTTATTGAGGGCCTCGCTTTTCCAAACACACAGAGCCTTGTCACAGAAAAAAATATCTTTTGCTATTACTCCTATGTGAACCCATAGCAAATATTGGAGGAGAAAAATTGACCAGCGTAACCAATAAAGCACAAATAATGAATTGGCTTAAACAAATAATGTGTACACTATAAGTAGTATGAACCCTGAAACTCCCCCCTATCTATATAGCTCCTTTCTGACATGATGACTATTTTCTGGAGGACCATTGCAAAGAAGTACATTTAGACTAGGTTGAATGCTCTATTCCTGTACTTCAGCCTGATGAATGCCTCTGGACACTGTCATGAATTGACAAGAAAGAGCAGAAACACTATGGGCCTGATGCATGGAATTGTTTGCACGGTGCAAAGTGACTTTCCACTGGTGCAAAGTGACTTTGAACTGCTCCATGAATCAGGGTGTTTGTTGGCAGTGCACATTCACTTTTCACCACTGAAAATTCACTTTGCACTGTGCAAAAGATCCATCAATCAGGCCCTATGTTCTTATGCATTTATGTGATGTTTTAAACTGGGTTGGTGTGGGGTACATTTTTCCGCCCAGCAGAACTCCTCTACATCACTAAACTGCATTTTCAGCAGTACCAGCAGAAGGATTCCACTGGCTCTGTTGTGCACCATTGCATTGCACCAAAACTGCATTTTGCAGTCCCCGAAATAATGGCTGTGCTGTCTTTGCCAAGCACATATGGGGCGAGATGGAATATGCAACACCCCGAGAATGGCTGCCAGTGTTTTCCTTATGTGCACCAAAGAAAATAATTGAAAAGCAGCACTGCTATGCTGCTAGCTCAAAATTTCCCATTGAAAAAGGAAATATTTTGCATTTAAAATGACTGTGCCGTGATGCTCTTTTCCACCGTTTAAACAGTAGACAGTTCTGTTCCAGTGAGACCCAGCTATTTCCATCCATATTCAGGTTGTGTCCAACAAAAGGGGACCTTTATCACTGAATGACAGGCTATGTCAGGCAAGATCTGCGAAATAACAAAAGAACTTCACTCCAAGCTGTACGGAAAAACGATTGACTTTTTGCAACAAAATATCACAGCTAAACTCTTCACAAGAAGCCCTTTCTCTCTGTGCTTCTGTCAGTTTCAGTGAACCCTTTCCTTGAACAGATTTCTGTGTATGAGAAATTGACTAGGGCTACAAATAATGTTTAGATCTAGATTTAAGAGAAGACCGCATTGTGAAGTGACAGCAAAGGAAAATTAACCACGTGTAAAATAGTGCTTTTTACAAACAAGGAAATGTATGTTTAAAAGAAAATTGTTGAATTAAGGCCCTGTCCTTGCATAGAAGTGTTTGCTTTAAAACATATGTAGGATATATTTTGCTTTCTGGTTCAGGAAAGAAGAAAAATAATAAATATATACATTTGCTGAAGACACAGAACAGGTTTTCCTGGCCTGGCTTCAAAGGACTTTACTTCCTGGGAACAGAATCTGCATCCCTTTAAGTGGACCAGCCCCAGGGGCATGTGAATAGGCAAGGGTGGTGGATCCCACACCCTCATCAGACTCTGTGGCTGTGGCAGTGCTCCAGCCTGGTACAACGGATTTCTGGGACACATAGGTGTGACTTTTTAGCAGCACCTCCCCTCAACCCAAACTGGGGAGCTTCAAAGGCAACTCTAGAGCAACATTGGATTCAGGCTGGCTAAAGCCTGACCTTTAGCTGGGGGTTGGGAAGTATGCCCTTATTTGGAAGACAATGCTGGCCCTTTTGGGAAAAAAGACTGTTCTGAATTAATAAACATTAAGACTTTTATTTCTACAACCGTAAAACACAGTAATACAACAGTTTTACAGTTTAAATGTAATTTTGTTGGAATTAAAACAAGACATTGTAGCTTTCCCTAGCATGTAAAGCATGGGGAAAGTATACATGGTATAACTTTGAAATTTAATGCAAACATGCTTTGTGATAATAGGTACACATATCTAAAATTGTAGAATGTTAGGTGAAGTGGTTCCTACTAGAAATGGCAAAACATTATTAGAACGGTGAAACGTTATTGTATAAATGTGGGAATTGGAATGACGTGTTCAGTGTAAAATCTGGAATCTGCTTATGTGATTTTCAAAAGTGCTACAACTGTAAACATGTGCAAATTATGTCATAACTGATTTTGGCTAAAAGAACTGTGGGAGGGCCATAGGCCTTGTAAGCACACCCCATAAAACGGATTGTCAGTCTAGAAAAATGGATACCTCTCATGATTGACGGCAAATGTATTTTGGTGGCCGAAGGCCAACTGTCTCATGCACGATACGATAGAAATACAGGTTTCCGAGTTTACCAATGAACGGCCATTTTGATGTAACAAGGATCGCCATTTTGTTTTCTAACAATTGCTCATTGCTTTCTGTTCAAATTGCTTCGCAGCATATTTTCTGCTTACACTGCTTGACTGTTAATATTGTTGTCTGAACGTGAAAGGACAAGGCCGCAGGGCCGCGAGGCTAATAAGAGTTCGTTGAAACACAACGTAGGCAGCGCCGGGAAGGAATGCCCGGCTCCCTCCCGAATGTAGCCTTGAAGCAGAGCCACAGGGCATTTAATCATTTCAGAGCTGCCAGCCAGTCTCGTTATATGGTAGAATATGTTAGAATAAAGCAGCTAAAGGCTTGAATTATGCTCTTCTTACGGCCCCCCGTTACCGAGCCCTGTAGAGCGTGTCGGCTCCCAGGACACGAATAGCACCTCATAGATAGCAAGGTCTGGAATGTGACTCTTCCCCCGTATGTTGCTTGCTTCCAAGAACAGAAACAATGTGTTCTGTTCAACAAGTAAAAGATGTCTCCGCACTTGCAAAGTTGCATATTGTTACTAGAATAGATATTTGAAGGTGTCATATTCGTCGAAAGTGTCCATCATCAAACAAGTTCAAAGAAACCCAATAAAGGGGGATGTTAAACATGTCACAGCTGATTGTATGATATGCATTTTGTATATATGTAATTGATGTACGCAATTCGCTCTCTTGCGTCCCTCGAGGTCTAGAGATGCACGTCGCGGGGCGTGAGACCGAGTTGGCCAACTAAGACTATTTGCTTTGCAATAAACCCTAGCTTTGGGAATACAACCTTGTGTCTGGCGTATCTATCGTGTGTGGTGACTTGCCTTGTTTCCATAGACGTGAATGACCCCTAGGGGCCCCTTTCAAGATCCCCCACTTGTTCCATCATGTACGTTGTAATTGAGTAAAGGCGGAGAACGACGAGGACGGGACGATCGAGCCGGGATCAAGAGGTGTTCGGGGCGCCCTGTAGAAGTGATGAGAGGTTCCTTTGCAGATCTGCACACACCTGATCCCTGATCGACGTATCTGGCTAGAGAACAAGGAGGAGAAGGTCCCGAAACGAGGCGGAAGACAAGAAACGCAGACACAACGTCATTGGTTGCATCAGTATACAGACGAATTGTGTCCTGGAGGACAAATTGATTTATCAGGTGAGTCATTCCCCGATTCAAAGTAATCCTGATATTGGTTGAGCGTTGACTTTGCAAAATCAAACTCCCTAGGAAAGGTTGATTAATCAGGGGGAAGGTTGAAACATGCCTGGGGTATTGTCCACCCTAGCGGGGTTTTTCCGCTGTGATAGACAATCTTTGGAAGATGGCGAAATTGCACCACCTGGGGGAACGCCGGCATATGAGATGTATGTAAAGTATGGTGTGGGAGCGATTATATTCTGTGAGACTTGGCATAGGCAAACCAGAAAGCAACAAGACCATCAGTGGCCGATAAATGGTAGTTTTGAGATAGCGAGAATAGATAATTTGGAAAGAGTGTTGATAAGAAAGAAAGCGTGTCCCGCAACATTTGATATTGTTAAGGACTGGAGAAAGGAAGCAATGCTCCGATTTAGAAGTAGAGCGAAGCATGCGCGCAGGAATAAATCAAAAGGTGAAGTAGCGGAAGAACAGGAGGAGGAGGAGTGGACTGAGAGTATAAGAAGGTCAGGTAGACGTGACCAGTTAAATATAGAAAAAATATACCCACAACGAGAATTGAACATAGCAGATGATGTAATGGAAAATGTATTGATCCATACGAAACAAGGCCCAAGATCGGAAGCGAGGCCAAACACGTCAGTAACTATTGCCCAAACCCCTCCCGAAGCTCAAACTCTCCCTCCCGCAGCTCAAGCCCTCCCTCCCGCAGCTCAAGCCCTCCCACAACCACAGACCGTGCACATAACAATTCCTATTAGCCAACCAGGCCCACAGCAGACTCTCCCCGGTCCCATTGTCCCATCCGCACCTCCCGCCTTAGATACAGACTCGGTACCGTCCGTCCCTCCAGGGGTTGAAGTTGAAACCACCGGGGCGAGAGGCGGGGCTGAACAAAGTGGATGCACGAGGGTAACTCGCAGTGTGATCAGCAAAGAAAGGAAGGTGGAATTGCAGCAACAGGCAGAAATGTATATAGACGGGAATGATGGGACGGCAGCATTGGCTTCAATGTATGACTTCCGAAGAAACAACGAAAGACAGGTAGTGTTGGAATGTATGGGTGAATATTTGGTGAAGAGATGGAAACAGTTAATTGGGAAATTACCACCGCAGCGATTGTTAGACTTGAATACATTAGCACCTTGTAGACAGAGAGATGAAGAAGTGAGGGAACATGTGTATGGACTTTTTGAACTTAAAAATGAATTGGATAATGAATATGCTGAAATGTTTACTGCACCTGGGTATAGGGGTAAGGATATCGGGAGAGATAGGAAGGAAGTGCTAGGGCCACATAAACGACGGCAACAGTTACCATCGCCCGGGCGAAAGGCGATGGTGGACGAATTATTGTTATTAAAACAGGTGAGGGAAGACTTGAGAGAATGCATTTTGAAAACAAGGGTGTTACTGCAGCAAGTAGCAGGACATAATAAAGGAAGAGGGAACGCACATGGGAGGAGTAATTTGAATATGCATGGGGGGCCATTGGGACCAAATCAGTGTGCATACTGTAAGGAGGAAGGACACTGGCGAGCGCAATGCCCACATTTACAGAATAGAAATCGATCTGGTCAGAGAAGACAGCACAGAGGGCACCAAGGAGCGAATGGACCAAATAGGAATAGTATGCAGCAGCACCACAATAATGAAGGTAATCAAAACCAAGGCCAAAACCAAAGTACTCCTAATCAGAGTCAGGGTCAGCAAAACCAACAATATGGGAATCAGAGTGGGGGAAATAGAGGAAAGAATGGGAACATTTTCAATACGCAGCCAAATACGTATTATAGTAATAGTAGTGACTACACATCGGACGATGTGTTATTTCCCCAATAGGACAGCCCAGGGCTTGGGTTGGAACCAGTGTCCATTCCCGTGAATCAGAGAGGACCCTATGTAGAAATGGGAGTCGGGAATAAGGAGCACCGCTTCCTTATAGATACAGGAGAGTAAAAGTGTTCAATAGACCATCACTTGGTTCCGGATATACCACTGTCAGAGCAAAAGAATGTTTCTGTAGGGTTCGCAGGTACACCAGTCATAAACCCAGTGTCCCAACCAGTCCCAGTTAGTATAGGACCATTCACTGAACATTGTCCTTTCCGTTTAACAGACAATTGTGGGTAGAACTTGTTGGGATTGAATTTATTGAAAAAGCTAGGTGTGATTATACATTGTACGTCAGGCAAGGGGTGTTTCTAACGATTTGGCCACAAAATGCCCCAGTGTCAGAATTCATGTCTGAAACCTTGCCAGGAGAGTTAAGAGAAGTGCCAACCTGTATATGGGTGATGCATGACAACGATGTAGGATGCTTGAAGATAGAGCCAGTGAGGATCATTTTGAAAGAAGGAGTTACACTGCCAATAATTCCCCAGTATAAAATTTCAGCTAACGGAGAGAAAGGATTGAAACGTATTGTTTCAGATTTGGTGAAATTAGGGGTAATTGAAGAAATTACAGATAGTACATGTAACAGCCCGATTCTTCCAATGTTTAAGAAAGGAGGCAATGAAGTACCATATCGTTTCATAATTGATTTGCGCGCGCTAAACAAATTTCCTTTGGTACCAGACGTCACTAGAATATTGACAATGATACCTGCCTCAGCAGAATACTTTAGCGTAATTGATCTAAAAAACGCTTTCATTAGCATTCCGGTGGACAAGGACAGTAGATATTTGTTTGCGTTCACATTAGGGGGACGATCATTCACATTCACGCACATTCCACAAGGTTATACAGAAAGTCTGAGTGTTTACAGTAGAGCGTTAAAAGAGCAGCTAGACATGCTAGAATTACCAGTGGGGTGTGTACTATTGCAATATATAGATGATCTGTTGATCGCTGCTGATACAGAAGAGATTTGTAAAAAGAACACCGTATTACTACTGTCACACCTAGCGGCACATGGCCATAAAGCTAGTTTGAAGAAGTTTCAATATAATCGAAAGGAGGTACCACGATGTTTGCGATCTGTCGCGGCGGCTGCTGCATCGGTGAAACAAACAGAAGGGATGATATTGGGGCATACTTTAATTCTCATGGTGCCACATGCCATAGATGTCCTATTAAATAGGACACAGACGCAACACCTCACCTCCGCTAGACTGACAAGATATGAGATTATCTTGTTCGCGCCCAATATCCAAATTATGAGGTGTAGTGCTTTGAATCCTGCAGAATTAATGCCACTGCCCATAAAGTAAATTGGTGACAACGAATCAACACCCCATGATTGCTTAGTGGTCACTGAGGAAGAAACGAAGGGGAGAGTTGATTTAAGTGACGCCCCACAAAAAGAGCCAGATGGAGAGTTATTTTGTGACGGGTCTTGTTTTAAACTACCTGATGGCACGACAACTGCCGCTTACGCTATCACTACCCTAGAGAAAGTTGTAGAAAGCAAAAGAATTCCCTACAACTCGGCACAAGCCGCAGAAATAATAGCATTGACCAGAGCCTGTGAGATTCCTGAAAATTTGAACGTGAATATCTATACTGATAGTCAGTATGATTTTGGGGTGGTTCATAACTTTGGTCGACTCTGGGCTGAGAGAGGTTTCTTGACATCACATGGGGCCAGAATTCAAAATGGCCCTTTGATTGTACGATTGCTGTCTGCACTCACGTTTCCAAAGCGCCTAGCAATAGTGAAATGCGAGGCACATAAAAAGGTAACATGCAAAGTGGGAGAGGGAAACGCATTTGCAGACAGAATTGCGAAACAAACCGCCACTGATTTGAATAATAAAATGATGACAGTTCAGACTGAGGAAGTACCCTGTATGATAGAAGATGGAATTGCCACTGTCAAAGAAATGCAGGCCGAAGCCACGGCCGATGAGATACAAGGATGGACAGAGGGCTCTGCTGAGTTAGATTTAGAGGGTTGTTGAGTGGACAAGGGAACTAAAAACTGGATGTTGCCAAATTCTTATGTGACTGCAATGGTCACAATGGCTCACAGCCCTACTCACATCTGTGCGAAAAAAATAATACAGCACCGATCTACGGTATGGCAGAATGCAAACATAAAGAAAAATGCAGAGAGGTTGGTGCAGAACTGTATCAAATGTTTACAACACAATGTAGGAAAGGGAACAGTGACTACAATAGGCAGTTTTGGCCCGCCCTCTATGCCTTTTGAGGTAATCCATTTTGATTTCATAGAGATGGAGAGGTGCCAAAACTTGAGGCATATCCCTTAAAAGACTGCACAGCAATGAGTACGGCAAAAGTAATGCTTAAAGAATACTTTTCCTGTTTTGGCTTGCCCCGTGTCATATGGTCAGATAATGGTCCACATTTTGTGGGTGCAGTGGTGTTACAGATATGTGCGGGTCTTCAGATTGATAAGAGATTTCATAGTTCAAGGCATCCGAGTTCGGCCGGTCTTGTTGAGAGGCACAACGGAATCATCAAGTCAAAAATTAGCAAGATATGTGCAGGGAGCAAGTTGAGTTGGGTGGATGCATTACCAATAGCGTTATTGTGCATGCGTACGTCTGTACAGGCTAGAACTGGGCTCTTCCCGTATGAGATTGAAGTGGGAGAATGGAAGACCAGGCTCCCGTCCTTCGCCTCTCGCGCTTGGCCTAGAGGGTCACGACCCAAACACCCGCCACGAGAAGAGTTTGTCCATTTACCAGACGACCAGATACCTTGGTACAGGAACATACGGATGTGTCCATCTGCTTGCCCAGCAGCCCGCACTGGCCATGCCGACACCTGCGGCACGGATCAATTAGACTAAAATCTACACGTCGTTAGAGATGCCATGACGACCTAGACAACGGGAAGCACATCTGTACGAATATACACACTGGACATTCCCACACCAACCTACACGAAGAATATACTCAGTGCTATGACGTAGGCGACAGGCATATTCACGGACGTGCATCTTTATTATTTTTATATAGGCTTTCAGAATGCAGAAACGCAAGACGCGTCATGAACTTTTTACTAGCTTGCTCACGCTTCTCTTTGAAACCAGTTACCGCCACGAGAAGTATAATGAAGACAATACTGGTTATGGAATTATATGCTCCTATAACCTAAAGCACCTGTACACCAAACAGACAACTTATGTACCAGGCCCAAGTAGGCCTCAAACAAGAGCTCCCGTGGACATCAACAAGACAAGAGTCAGTTGCTGATCCTGCAGAATGAGCTTGGCGAAGCAACCAGCCAAGGTCGCAATGTTTCAAACCCACGTTCCAAGAGCAAATCATCAAAGGCACGATGTTGCAACCTCGCACTCCGCGCACCAACGTTAAAGTCAGACCGACAAATTAAACCAGACGCGCAGTAGAAAAACAATATTAATTGTGCAGAATTATGCCTCTTTCACGGTCCCTCCCCACGTGACCAAGCCGAACCTGACGAGATGCCAAACCCGGGAGAACAGAGGCGTCTGGATCCCTCGCTACGAGACACTGGCAGATACACTTGAAAGGCTCAATGGACATCTGCAACAGTGGGAACGGTACCCCGTCTAGCTATGAATAAGTCCTCACATTGTTTGCATGTACCCATAGTGAAACATTGTTGCAACTTACAGGTACACCGAGAGCTGGGAACGACGGTGGTCCCAGGCTGGGAAGCTCACGGGTGCACCAATCAGAACATGGGGCTCTTATCACTGACGCCAGCACATTTAGCCAATCCTCAGGAGTCTTCATGTAACAATTCTCATGTATCTAATTGTAGGGACAACCCAGATATACCACCTGACTACACCTTGTCCACTAATATCTTTCTCTATATGTGTGCTATACTAACCCTACCACTCGAACACCCAATTAAGAGTGGCGATAGGTTTTTTGTTAACTTTCTGAAGTGACGCAAGTAGCGCGTCATAATACAGTAAAAAGGGCCTGCGAGCCCCACGATCGAGTGTGTGTCAGGACGAACGCGTGCGCTCCTTGACCCATCCCTGCCGTTTTGTCTAATAAACAGCAGAGTCACTTTGCTCCTTGTGTGCGTCTCATACTCTATCTCATCTTATCTGGGATACACACGGGAGGAGTTGGGGCCTCCCTGCCTGGAGGTCTGCGGACGGTCCGGCCGACCCCGGCAGAATTTCCCCCCCGACAAGTTGGAGGCACTGCTGAGATCTGTTTAAGATCGACTTTTATTTTTACTTTTTCCAGGCACTCCCGTTGCGAGGAGGCCCGGCGGCGCGGCCCCCTCTGCCGTTGCCCCCTTCTGAGGACTACAGGACCATCGCGGAGCTGCGAGAAGACCGGACAGCGCAATCCGGATATTGGCCCTCGGGAGCCGGTTGAGAAGTATCCCGCCCGCGGTTGGCGAGTGTCCAGACGTGGTCCAGACGAGGGGAGGTGGCGAGCCGCTTGGAGGGGTGCACGCAGTCGAGCGGCCCTGCATCGAGAGAACTTGGTGAGCATGACACACACAACGAGCAATGCGAAATTGTGAGGGAGGGGGGAGGATTTAAATAAGGGAGGAGGGAGGTGTTGCACAGGTGCGCGGCGAAGGTTTGACAATATAGTGTTGATTATGGAATGAAAGGGAGTGAAAGGAGTGAGAGAACAGACGATTACGTAACGCGAAAGAGGGGGGCGGAGCACGAAAACATCACGTGTGGCCGCTCGTAGACACTGATTGGCCTAAATTGCGACTAACGTATAGAGGTGGGCGTGTTTGGTTTCCTACGATTTGGCATTATTGATCAATGAGTAGATGAGGTTTCCTATTTTTCGAGCAAGAAACTCGATAGGTAGATGAGGTTCCCTATTGTTCGAGCAAGAAACTCGATAGGTAGATGACGTTTCCCTGTAGGGGGTAGCTAGTTACATAGTTGCCAAATACGGAAGATAATTGGCTGGTTAAACCCTCCTGTTGAGGGGCGTATCACACGCGAGGCGACGCAGCGTGTGCAGTCCGATTATATTATTGATGAGATTACCTTGTTCCAGGAGAGACAGGAAGACAGCTTTAGGGTTTGCGGGGGTAAATTGCAAGTGTATTTTGAAATTAATAATGAGAATGTACTAGTAGCGTAAAGACATCGGTGACGTCACCAGTAGGGATTTTATAGGATATCACAAGCACAAGGAACATTGAGTTTAGAAAGTGGTGGGGAAGAGAAAAATGATGAGGGAGCGGATACGAAGATAAACGATAAACGAGTGGATCGGAAGAGGAGAAGGGGAGAGGGACGTGGCTGAGCACGGAGAACGCCGGCCACGGCAAGCGTAAAAGGGGGAGGAGAACGAGGAATAAGGACGACTGTATAAGATCGTCATAGAGGGTACGCAGCCAGAGGGGGCTGCGTGCGCATTGGCCGCAGGGGGCCGTAGAGGAAGGAATGTAAAATACAAAATTATACATATATATATATATTTGTGTATGGTTATTTTTTTGTTTGTTTTTGTTTATTAATTATTATTATTGCATAATTTGTTAAGGATTGTCGTAAGTCCCCACACTTACGGGGCCAGGTAAACAATATAAGGTTGTAAATATAAGGTTGTAAATTGCAAACTGATAGTGAAGGGACGAGTAACAAGTGGGGCACAACTATGTCATATGGGACAGGGTTGGGACGGTGGGGGAACCACCTCACTACCCCACTACAACACATATGCACCACACTGCCACCCCATAGAGAGAAATTAATTAAGTACAGCATAGAATGGACCCAGGGGACGGATAACAAAATGTTAACACCATGGCCGCCTAATGGCAGCTTCGATCCATATGCCCAACATTCATTGCTAAACCATCTGCACAATACATACAAGGGGAAGAAGTTGGCGAGCCATATGGAGATGTTTAACTTATGGAGGATGTTCCAGGGATCCCGACCAGGACAAAATGGAATGTTCTCTATGGGAGAAACACCGGAAGTAAAGGAGATTAAGAAACAGGGAACGGATGGGGAAAAGGGGTGTGAAAGGACAAAGAATGAGAAGAATGAAGGAGAGGGAGGAGAAAGGATTGATAAATTAGAAAACATAAAAAGGGAACCGAGCAACGAGATACCCATAACACCGGGAGTGAAAACAGAGAGAGAAGGGTTGTACCCTTTAAGAGAATTAGGAGAAATAGAAGGACAGTTAAGGGCGGCTGAAGGATACTCGAACCCGGCATACAGCCCTCCACCATATGTGGCTCACAGGAAGATAGTGGGGGAGGGGAGGATTGGAGAAGAGCAGATTGTAGAGATAGGACATGATGAGTGGGTAGCTGCACAGATATTATTAAAATTACGGGGTTCACTCAAGGGAGAAGAAAGGGAGGCAGTAAAGAGAACAGGCGAGGATAGTAGAAGGGAGAGTGAGATGAAGGGGGAGGAGCTATTACGACAAAGAGAAGAGATTTTGGAGGAAAAATTGGAAAAGCTAAGGGATGAGCAGAATGAATTACTAACACAGCTTGAGAAGGGGGAAAAAGAGAGAGTGAGGAAAAGGAAAGAGGGTAAAAACGAATTGGACAAATTAAGGGAACGAAATGAGGAGCAAAGGATAGAAGATGGAAGGGTAAGAGCAGCAGCAGAAAGGGTGTCAAGAGTAGTGTTGAGAGAAAAAAAGAAGGAAGAAGAGGAGAAGGAAAGGGAATTGGAAATATGGAGGAGGAGGGTAGTATCAGAGGCAGCTAAGAAATATGAAGAAGAGAAAGCAATAGAAAGAGAAAGGGTGAAA
Organism: Ambystoma mexicanum; assembly: GCF_040938575.1. Lineage (NCBI taxonomy): Eukaryota > Metazoa > Chordata > Amphibia > Caudata > Ambystomatidae > Ambystoma > Ambystoma mexicanum. The sequence continues at coordinate 421,505,923 of NC_090922.1, forward strand.
TGGGAAAGAAAGAAAGAAGATGAAAGAATATTGGAAGAGATGAGCAATGAAGTGATGGAGGAACTAAAAAGAAAAAGGGAGGAAAATAGTAGGGAAATGGAAGAGAGGAGTGAAGGGGAAAGAGGAGGGAGAAATAAGGAGAGTGAAAAATGGGGGGATGTATATAGAAGTAGAGAAGTAGCAACAACATCAACACCAGGGGGAACAGTTGGTAACAAAGGAAGAGGAGAAATGGAGCTAATAGACTTAGAAACAGTAACAGTAAAAGGGAAAAAAACAGAGTGGGGGATACCATCTATGACTGATTTTTGCAGTGAGGAGGAAGAAGGAGTAGAGAGGGTAGGAAGAAAGAGTGAAAGGGAAAGCTTAGATAAGCTGTACCTCACTAGAACAAACATAGACTCGCCATGGATCCGTAAGAGAAGGGAGGAGCTGGAACAAAGTGAGGAGAGGGTGCAACAACTAGTGGAAAAACAAACCACACCATCGCCATCTCCATCACGCCCTCCCCCATCGCACCCTACATGCTCAACCACCACACGCACGCTGCGCACAATAAAGCTTGCGCCCTTCATGGACGAAGTGACTCCCTATGCATACCGGCTTAGAGACCTCCCTAGCCGCAGGCAAGACAGACAAATAAACATACCCATATTAAACACAGGAGATGACGAAACAAGGGGACGGGATGGAGAGGTAGGTAGGAGGAGGGGTAGTAAGGAAGAATTTGAAGTGGTAAAGGAAACGGGGGAAGAGGAGGGGTGTGAGGACTCAATATTATGGAACATAAAGGGTGACACAAGACACAACTTAATGCCACTATTGGAGAGAGGAGGGGTTAGACCACAGTATGTACCATGGAAGCATACGGATAAAGAAAATATAAAATGTAGGCTCCCGTCACTAAGTGGAGGTGCGGGGAAGTGGATATATGAAATGGAAAAACACACCGCAGGGCAGAAACTAGCAGTGGGAGATGTGAAAGGCCTGTTAATATCAATATTAGGGGATAGAGCGGACGACATCTGGAAGAGAGCGGGATTCCATGGGATAACAATAACGAACACATCGCATGATGGGGCGCCATTTGCAAACTGCAGACATGCACTATGGCAGGCACTGAGAGTACAGTACCCAGACACATCAGACATAGGAGCAATTACTTCCCGTAAGATGCGCGAGAATGAGGATCCTGTTGATTATATCCAGGATATTCAAGAGAAGTGGCGCATGGAAACTAGAGAACAATGGGATAAAACACCAGCCATATTTTATCATATACTAGTACAAGGGCTCCCAGAAGGAGTTCAGAAACAACTAAAGAAAGTAGTAGGAATGGAAGCAAAACCATGGCCTGAAATACAGCTGACAATAGTACATCACTGCAGGATATGGCAAGGAAAAATGAAACAAAAGGAAGAGGACAGGAAAACAGAAGAGGCCAAACTAGTACAGAAAAAACTAACTAAATACACAATGGAAGGGGCACTAATAACTGCACCCACACCAATGGCCCAAAGCCCCACACAAGTAGTGGCTGCACAAGATCCAGCTCCAATAGCACCTCCACAAAGTATAATACAGCAAGTGCCGCAAATACAATTACACGCACCAAACGTGGGAGGAGGGTACCCAATGCAAGGAGCTGGGTATTATGGTTATAACAGGGGGAGAGGAGGATTTATGAGAGGGAGAGGATACGGATATAATACCCAACAGCAGGTGGGGGGAGTTGGAAGTTCCTACCCCACAGGGCAACCGGTATACCAGGACAACACAGGGAGCTTCCCATGGCAAAACAGAGAACCACCAGTGTGTTGGAGTTGTGGACTACTAGGACACATGTCACGCACGTGTAGGGTCAGGCCAGGAACACCAGCATGGAATGAGCAGACACAATTTAGGCCACCACAAGATCAGCAGGGCATAAAACAACAGCAATTAACACAACAACAGCCATTGCAACAACAGCAATTAACACAACAACAGCCACTGCAACAACAGCAATTAACACAACAACAGCCACTGCCACAACAACAAGTAGTGATAACACAACAACCCCAAACTGAACAAACGCAATTGGGTAGGGTGACGGTATTGGGACACAACCCTTACACAGGAAATGGCCAATCATTGTACCCCCAATAGGACAGCCCACAGACGGCCTTGGTGTGTCCCATCCTGTCAGTAACACCTAATAGTGCGGAGGAGCCACGCATAGAGGTAACGATAGGTGACAAAAAATTATCATTTCTTGTTGACACCGGGGCAACCCGGTCTTGCATAAGGGAAGGTAAATTTAAGATGTCAGGCGAAGCCATGAACACCCAAGGATTTTCTGGGGCTAAAGGATTGGTTCCTTTTACTGATAACGTTCCCTTATCTATCGGAGATTACGATCTGTCAGTCCCACTTTTGTATTATAGTGCCTCACCTGTAAATATACTGGGGAGGGACATAATGAATAGGTTAAACATGACAATCTCCTTTACAGAGGATGGTATAATTTGCTCTACTCCAGGGATTAACATGCTAGCAGCACGACAGATTATGCAAGCATACTGTGGGCAGACAGCAATTAGGGCGGAACCAGTAGATGGCGAGATATTTCAGTATGGAACAGACATGGCATTTGCATGGATGCCAGGGATAGAAGGGAAAATATGGAGGAGGCCAGCAGCTTATCTGTTCCGACCAGAAACACCTGTTAATGAACAAGAAGGAAAGGTGTTTGCAATAGACATTGAGAGCATTATTACAACAGCTGAGTATATTGCTGTGCACGCCCAAGACAAAGAAGGAAGAGCATGGAGGGCAGTGATAGCACTAGCAGAAGGATGTAGGTTGACCCAGGTGTCAGATGAGGAACTGTTTTCAGAAGAAAAGGAGGAGGGGGAAATGGTGTTCATGATGAGTGTAGAAATATGGTTACGAGTGGCTCACAAACAAATAGCGCAGAAAATTGCTATGGCACTTGAGGCACCTGCATGCACCCCAGTCCCTTTCTTTAAGGAGGATATGTCAAAGGTGCCCAAATCATTATGGACCATTAGCCCTTATGACGTAGGATGCATTAAAAGCATAGGGGGTGTACGGATAAAATTGAAAAAAGGTGCAATACTACTAAGAGTAAAACAGTACCTATTGTCAAAAGAGGCAGATGAGGGCATATATGAAACTATAACGGCCCTTATAAACAATGGCATATTGGTCCCCTCAGAATCACCATGTAACACAGCTGTGTACCCGGTGCGCAAGGCTAAAGGGGGGTCTTGGCGCTTGATACAGGACCTCAGACCCTTGAACAACATAGTAGAAGCAGAGTATCCAGTAACAGCAAACCCGGCCACAATATTGTGTGGCATTCCAGCAGAGGCATCACGATTTACAGTAATAGATCTTAAAAATGCATTTTTCTCAATACCATTACACCCCGACTCACAAGATTTAACAAGTTTCACTTACCGAAATACTAAATGGAAACATACCAGGTTACCACAAGGGTATTGTGAATCACCCTCAATTTTCAATAGAGTAATACAGATGGATTTGGGTAACGTTGAGGTGGAAAGCACAGTGTTACAATATGTGGATGACATAATAATTTGCAGTATAAACGAAAGTAAATGCAGAGAGGACTCGTTAAAAATGTTGACTATATTGGCTGAAAAGGGGTACAAGGTAGACATGGAAAAAATACAATACTGTCAGGAACAGGTACTCTACATTGGCCAACTGATATCCCAACACGGAAGAAATATTGCACCACAAAGAGCACAGGCCATCTCAAGCACTCCCATGCCACAGACTGTGAGAGAACTGCAGCAATTTCTGGGGTTATGCAACTACTGTAGAGCATGGGTATTTGATTACAGCTCATACATAGGACCCCTGCTTGAGGGTTTGAAGGAAGCAAATAAAGGGGAGAAAAAGTTGGGGTGGACTATGGAAATGAGGGAGGCATTTGACGAATTGAAGGACGCGATATCGACAGCTCCAGTACTGGCATCCCCAGACTATGAGCGACGCTTTTTTATATTTTCACATTGCGACTCAGCGGTAATGAAAGCAGTATTGGCCCAAAAAACAAGCATGGGCTATAAACCAGTAGCATTTTATAGCGGTCACTTAGACCCCGTGATGTTAGGCCACTTCCCTTGCGAACAAGGCCTCGCTGCAGCTGCTTTTGCAGTAGAAAAGGCATCAGCAATAACCATGGGGTGTCCAACTACACTGTTTGTGGAACATGCATTATTTGCAATACTGAATAAACCCAAGTCCACACTAACAACACAAAGGGCATCAGGTTATGAGATCATTTTGTCTAGGGCTGAACTAGCGATTGTTAGATGTAGCACTGTTAACCCTGCAAGATTTCTAGCAGAAATAATTGAGGAGGGAGATTACGCCCACGACTGCACCCAACTAAATGAAATATATTCATGTACTAGAAAAGTTGAAGAGAATGCACTAGAGGGAGGTGAGCTTTTGTTTATTGATGGGTCATCAACTATTGATCAAGGAGATGGGATACGGAGAACTGGGGCAGCAGTGGTAAAAATGATGGAGGCTCCGGTGTGTGTGGCTATGAAATGTGTACAGCTACCACAGCATTACTCTGCTCAAGCCGCTGAACTAGTTGCACTAATATTGGCATTAAAAGAAAGTTTTAACAAACGTGTAACAATATATTCCGACAGTGCATATGTTACATCCACTGTCCACTCAGGGCTAACAAAATGGAGGAGAAGAGGGTTTAGGAGAGCTGACGGCACTCCAGTGCAACATGCCCTCTTGTTGGCTGAATTAATTGAAGTAATAAACGACCCCCAAGAGCTAGCCCTAGTAAAATGCACCGCACACACCAATGGTGAAGATCACGTCTCAAAAGGGAATGCAGCAGCAGACGCACATGCGAAATATGCTGCATATTTTGGTGAGATATGGGACCCCACAGACTCACAGAGAGGGAGAGGGAGGGGAATAGCTAGGGAGATGTTAATAAGAGAAGGGTATACCCATCTCCCAGCCACACAGATTATGGAATTACAAGCAGCAGCACCAATGGCCGAAAAGGAAATATGGGTAAAAAGAGGATGTACAATGTCACCAACCGACGCACTATGGCGACAGAGTGGTACTGGGAAAGTTGTAATACCGTTGGCACTTTTAAATACCGCCCTGAGCCAATTACATCACCCAGCCCATACAGGAAAAGAAATAATTGCAGCACGAATTAGAGATGATTGGTTCTGTCCCGAGTTAAATTCTCATGTGTCAAATTTTATCAGCAATTGTCTCACATGCCAACAGTTTACGGCCGGTCATACCTTAAAAGTGATAAGAGGTACCATACCCCGGCCAGAAGGACCTTTTCGGCACCTCCACATTGACTATGTTGATATGATCAACATATGTCAAGGTAATAGATACATGATTGTAGTAGTATGCCCATTTTCTAGGTGGATTGAAGCAGGGCCCTGTTCACACCCAGATGCATTTAGAGCAGCCAAATTCATAGTAAGGGAGGTCTTCCCCAGGTGGGGAGTGTGCGAGGTATTAAGATCAGATAACGGCCCACATTTCGCAAACGAAATGTTCCAACATATCACAGCCCTGCTGAACATAAAGCACAAATTTGCATGTGCATATCACCCACAGGCTAACGGTGTATGTGAACGCCTAAATGGCTTATTGAAGGAGGCAATTGCAAAGATACAACAAACAACAAAGAAAAGTTGGTTGTATTGCCTTCCGTTAGCCTTGTTTGAACTGAGGAACAGGCCAGGGTCCGACCACCACCTCACCCCACACGAGGTGGTTACTGGACGTCAAATGCGCCTTCCCCTAATGCCAACGTCAAGGGCATTCACTGACCACGAAAGTTCAGCGAGTGTACTAGGTGATGAAATGTATCAATATGTGTCTTCTTTGATTACTAGTGTCGTGTTTGTGTCTCAACAGCTCGAGCGCACACGGGGCGGGTCCACCAGAGATAAAGAAGAAGGCGCCAGTACAGAATTAGAAAAAGAGAACTTGTGCAAACTTGCCAAAGGTGACCACGTGCTACTTCGCAATTTCAATAGAAAGTGGAACGAGAAAAGGTTCACCGGCCCACATCTGGTAGAAGACGTATCAACAAGAGCAGTAAAACTAAAGGACAAGCGTGCCTGGAACCATCTACATGATGTAAAGATATACAAACTGCAGACCCGCCCCAGCGCCAACGACAGGTCCATCGGAACAACAGCAACAACACCCCCGACAGCGGAAGGAAGTTCTATCACAGACAACGACCCAATTGTTGCCTTACCTTCTCACTACCCAGCCACCCCAGAGACAACAACTGACGAAGAAAGGGGTGATCACTACACTGCCCACCCCATGGTCACACGTTCAAAGAGTAAAAATAATTACGCCAACCCCCCCCGCCCATTGACTGCAAAGGACAGTTGTAACTTAAACTGAAAGACACTGGCCGCACAAATACACATGTAAACACGTGAATGTTCTCTTTTTTCTTTCGCACATACAGGAACTGCGCATTATTGTATTGTTAAGTAGAAGGCTAACTAACAAAGTCCACTGTCCAGGCGTAGATGGTACTCCCAAACGATAACTACCCAGAAGAATTGTCACACCAATTTGTATACGAAATAAAAAGGCCAACATACCTGAAAAGAAGAAGGGTACGTGTTTACTACACAGCCTTCCTCCTGGCCATAGAATATTACATGCCCCACCTCCGTCCATACTTGCCGGTCTTAAGAGACCAATCACTTAGAGTAGCGTGGGAGCAGCTCTTCGCCTGGGCACTGAATGACTATTTGATAGGGAGAGCTTAAACAAAACAAAACTAACATTTAAAAACGAGCATTTCTGAGAATTTTTAGGCGGGCAACTTTAACGTCGCAAGAATAAGCTGCCAGGACTGCAGCAAGGTAAGAGCAAAATGCCGGTGAGATTAGCAATTGTAATAAAATTAATAGGGATTTTGATGATCACCGGATTTTTGGCTGCTTCTGTATGGCAGTATAGCTGTGCTATCAATTTTGTTGCTGCACCCAAACCTAATATACCCCCGTTCCCTGCTGCAACAGGTGTTACGTCAGGTGGTAGTAGTAACATTGCACCCAAGAAAAATAGAGTTAAACGCAGCACATACTCAGACAATAAAGGTATTGATAATTATGTACAAGATTCAGCACACGTCACAAACAACATATGGTACCAACACATGACCCGCATTGGTAAGCAGACAACTGAGGATAGCTGCTACGTCTGCTCATTAATACCATACGCCATGAGTGCTTCACGAACATTTGTTGCCACAGAAATAAATGAGAAGATAGCGCAGTGCATAATATACTTGGCACTGTTCCAGACGAAAGGAAGATTCCAAGGAACTGTAGTGCACATGACATGGAAAACACGAGACTCATACCCATATGAAAACAACTTCCTCAAGACCTACTTGAGTTATCACAAGACCAGTTTACATGCTGAAGCATTCAGATACATAACAAGTGGCCCTGCAAAAGGAGAAACAAAGAAGGTAACACTGCAGTATCTACCATGTGATTGGTACGCCACTGAAGTTCCAGGTAAACAAGGATGCTGGGAAAGGTCGCTACTGACGATAACAGGAAAGGTGTATCTGGGCAGCAGCTGGGAGATAGGAGTGATTGGCAGCAACATGATGACAAAAGAAACTATCTCAACCATCGAGACACACAATCATCGATGTTGGACGACGTGGATCAAGTATGTACCAATGCTCACGTGGGTAGAAGAAGATGAAGACCCAATAACGATACTACCGTTGACTGCGCCCAAGGTATGTTACCAGCATAAAGGAGAGGTGGACGTAGGATATAACAGCAATTGCGCAAGTGTGACGGAGTTACCTGAGGGGGGAGCGGGAACAGCAGTAATAATGGACCATTATTGGGCCTGTGGAGAAAAGGCATACCATACACTGCCTCCCCTGTGGAATGGTGTGTGCACAATGGTACACGTCAATGTACCATCACTAGTGGTACCTAAGAAGCACGTCGATGTGGCAAAATTTCCTAGAATGAATGAAGGGGATAAGAGAAGAAAAAGATCTGCACCACTTCAGGAGGAGCAAGGGAACAAGACCAACAGCAATGACACTGTCCTAAATAGAAGAAAAAGACAAGGAGAGCCGCTGACAGGAAATTACCTATGGGGAAGGTCGGAAACGGCACTAACATCAATACCGCCAGAACACAGACTATTCAGCAGAGCAGCAATGTTCTTCTCCTCAATAATACACCCGGGATTACAGGCTTACGCAAACGCAAAATGGCTCCAAATAACTAGATGGGAACTAATGATGACCATCAATTCTACAGTAAATGGGTTCAACGCAATAAAAGAGGAGCTGCGAGCTGTAAGGATGGTAGCACTACAGAACAGATATGTATTGGACCTTCTCACAGCAATGGAAGGAGGAGTTTGTGCAAAGATAGGACAATCATGCTGCACGTTCATACCTGCCAATGATGCTGACAATGGTACACTGACAGAAGCAGTTTCACAATTAGCTCAGATGCACTCCAAAATGACGGATGAAAGCAATGGTGTGAACAAGGATGAGAGCTGGTTTTCACTATTATGGTCGTGGATGCCATCCTGGCTGTCAGATGGACTGAAAATAATAGTTGGCTGTACTATATTGGCTGGAGCTACCCTGATCATAATTAGATTTTGGAAGGCACGAAAGGCACGCACTACTGACGAGTTGCTGGAAATGGTGGGAATGCACCCCTTGATGCCAGCAGATGACGGCCAGCATACAGGTGTAATAATACAGTAAAGGGAGAAGCTGCGCACCCAAATAATTACCAACCATCTAGACCCACCATCAGTAAAGACCGAGAACCCAAGAAACCCCAGGAGTTACATAGGAAGATGGGTATACTGTACTCCTGGGGGTACCTGCGAATATATGTATTGGTCTTTTGAAGATCATGTAAACTACTATGGACATCTCGGAGGAATAACTAAGATATGGCGAGTAAGAGGAGATAACGAGAAGGATATGTTTGTGGTCGACAAGTCGACCAGAGGGGGGACTGAAGTGGGAGAATGGAAGACCAGGCTCCCGTCCTTCGCCTCTCGCGCTTGGCCTAGAGGGTCACGACCCAAACACCCGCCACGAGAAGAGTTTGTCCATTTACCAGACGACCAGATACCTTGGTACAGGAACATACGGATGTGTCCATCTGCTTGCCCAGCAGCCCGCACTGGCCATGCCGACACCTGCGGCACGGATCAATTAGACTAAAATCTACACGTCGTTAGAGATGCCATGACGACCTAGACAACGGGAAGCACATCTGTACGAATATACACACTGGACATTCCCACACCAACCTACACGAAGAATATACTCAGTGCTATGACGTAGGCGACAGGCATATTCACGGACGTGCATCTTTATTATTTTTATATAGGCTTTCAGAATGCAGAAACGCAAGACGCGTCATGAACTTTTTACTAGCTTGCTCACGCTTCTCTTTGAAACCAGTTACCGCCACGAGAAGTATAATGAAGACAATACTGGTTATGGAATTATATGCTCCTATAACCTAAAGCACCTGTACACCAAACAGACAACTTATGTACCAGGCCCAAGTAGGCCTCAAACAAGAGCTCCCGTGGACATCAACAAGACAAGAGTCAGTTGCTGATCCTGCAGAATGAGCTTGGCGAAGCAACCAGCCAAGGTCGCAATGTTTCAAACCCACGTTCCAAGAGCAAATCATCAAAGGCACGATGTTGCAACCTCGCACTCCGCGCACCAACGTTAAAGTCACACCGACAAATTAAACCAGACGCGCAGTAGAAAAACAATATTAATTGTGCAGAATTATGCCTCTTTCACGGTCCCTCCCCACGTGACCAAGCCGAACCTGACGAGATGCCAAACCCGGGAGAACAGAGGCGTCTGGATCCCTCGCTACGAGACACTGGCAGATACACTTGAAAGGCTCAATGGACATCTGCAACAGTGGGAACGGTACCCCGTCTAGCTATGAATAAGTCCTCACATTGTTTGCATGTACCCATAGTGAAACATTGTTGCAACTTACAGGTACACCGAGAGCTGGGAACGACGGTGGTCCCAGGCTGGGAAGCTCACGGGTGCACCAATCAGAACATGGGGCTCTTATCACTGACGCCAGCACATTTAGCCAATCCTCAGGAGTCTTCATGTAACAATTCTCATGTATCTAATTGTAGGGACAACCCAGATATACCACCTGACTACACCTTGTCCACTAATATCTTTCTCTATATGTGTGCTATACTAACCCTACCACTCGAACACCCAATTAAGAGTGGCGATAGGTTTTTTGTTAACTTTCTGAAGTGACGCAAGTAGCGCGTCATAATACAGTAAAAAGGGCCTGCGAGCCCCACGATCGAGTGTGTGTCAGGACGAACGCGTGCGCTCCTTGACCCATCCCTGCCGTTTTGTCTAATAAACAGCAGAGTCACTTTGCTCCTTGTGTGCGTCTCATACTCTATCTCATCTTATCTGGGATACACACGGGAGGAGTTGGGGCCTCCCTGCCTGGAGGTCTGCGGACGGTCCGGCCGACCCCGGCAGAATTTCCCCCCCGACAAGATCGTGATGGGGAGACCGGCAAATGTTTGGTGAGCACCTCAGCCAAGACGACTGAGTGAAGTGGAACATCCTGTACTTAGCACTTATTGTGGCCTTTTAATGCAGAAATTGCGTTTGATTCATCAGCAGGTGCAGGAGGCTCTACCCGTAAGATATACTGTTCCAGGGCACGCGGTGGAGCCAAGCGACTGGGTGCTGCTAAAGAACTTTGAGAGAAGATCGTTGTTAGCACCCAGGTGACGCGGCCCCTATCAAGTGCTTCTGGCAACGCAGACGGCAATACGGGTGGATGGGAGGAAGTCGTGGATCCATGCCACCCATGCCAAAAAGATCTGATCTCCACTGAAAGATTTGCCCAATCCGGATGACCAGAAAGAGACAGCGGTCCCAGAAACGAAAGAAACTGCTGCCAGTCCACCGCCGCTAAAACTGTCCGAGCGGAAAGTGAAAATCGAAACAAAGCCTGAAGAGATTGCCAAAAAGGGGGAAGGGCAAAGAGTGCCCCAACGTTGCCCAGCAGAACCTATATCACTGCTGGCCTGCACGAAATCTGCATTGCAAATAACGTCAGATACAAAACGTGTAGCCCTTTGTCGCCCACCAGCACTTGCCATTGCGCCAGAGCGAAAGACCGAGTCCGCATCAATCTCATGGCGCACACCAGCATCTGTCATTGCGCCGCAGGCTGACGCTCAGCCTGGATTTGGAAGTGCATCGGCACTGTTCACGGATCACACAATACCAGAAGTGAGGCGATATGATTTGCGGCCTCGAAAGACAGAGTGATCCACAGTTCTTTGGTGTTCATGCTAACCTCTGGTTCCGCTCATGGACGGAGAAGGAACCAGAGGTGTAGAGGAGAGAAGCATGAGAATTGTGCAAATCGGACAATTCAAGACTCGCGGCTCCTCGGTGCGATCATAAAAGTACATGTCTCCTGAACCAGAGTGGACAAGCTGGGCGCACATGGTACTAAGGCAATAGAGAACTGTTCAGAAGTCCTCTGAGCAGTATGAGAGAATAAGTGATCTTGCCTAGAACGAATAAGCAAACCAGGCTGCAAAAGGCTGGCAGACTAAACTGTTGACACTTCCTTTGAACTTATCGACATCCGGACAAGTGCGACGAAGAGAGATAGCCACGACGAACGTTGTCAGGAAGAAGAAGGACGGTGAGAAAAATGTCGAGACCGGTTTCAGCCTCCTCCTGCACCATGGCTGAGAATGAGTTATTTATAAAGACTGTAAACTCAGGGAAAACGCATGGTAAAAAAAATGGTATGCTGGCTTTGACGATAATAATGTGCTTCATGAGTGTGGTAGCACCAATAACGACAGCGTTGGTGTTATGGTATGTGGAATCTATACACCCATTGGGAATGTTTTTACCAATAGTTAATATATACACTACTGAAAGCCCGGTTCAGGTGATTACTTATACCTTGTCCCCAATGGAAGAAAGACACAGAGAAGGGTATGGGAACAATACACTGTTACGCATCATGAATATGACACATGTAATTCTAAAGAAAAATAATTGTTGGGTATGCGCCCATTTACCACAGCATGCAGGGAAAGGAACAGGGTGGTATGTACAACCATTGCCATTAAGTTCTGCATGCAGTGCATCTTTAAGTGCAATGTTCTATAGAAAGTGGAATAAGAGTAGTACGGGTCAATTAGACAGAACAAACATGAATGAGTTTGAGGAAATAATTATGAGGCCTGTGGGTTGTTCCATATTCCATAAAGCACAAGTGATGACCCCAGAATCTACGAGAAAAAGTATGCGAAAAATAACACGACAAAATAGACAAGATAGATTGTCCCCACCAATTAAAACATCTGTGATGACGTTTTGTGTAAGAACAGACGGGAACAAAGATGCAGTTCCCCTTCTTACACAGTGAATTATAACCCGAGGACTGTCCCTTTTTGTCTAAAAAAGAAAGGCTTCTATTCAGTAGGAACATTTACTGGATGCATGAATACAGTGGTATTAAAATGGGAAATAGAACCAGTATATGTGGGGGATCCAGTCTATTTTATATGTGGAGAGAAAGCATATCCTTGCTTGCCCAGAAACTGGGGAGGTACATGTTACCTAGGTCTACTGTTCCCGGGAGTGTTCCTCTTAGAAACAGCAGACATGGTCAGACTATCCAGATCTAGAACCAAAAGGAGTAGCGAAGGTGTTTTGATAGCGACTGACGTAGCCAAATCATTCATTCCATTCTTGTTCCAGATAGTGAACTCCTATAACATAAGGCAACTGTCCAGAATACTAAAAGATACCATAAACACAACGACAGATATACTATTTAACATGACGTTGGAAGAAAAAGGAATCAGGTTAATGACGCTGCAAAATAGAATGGCTCTCGATGTGATCCTGGTTGATCGTGGGGGAATTTGCAAGATTGTGGGATCAGCGTGCTGTGTATTTGTAGATGACTATTCCCCTACGATTTTTGAAGCAATAAAGAAAATGCATGTCCTAAGCTCCGAACTCCCTACTGTAGAAGGGGGCTGGGGAATACTGCGTTCTTGGGGATGGAAGTTGATCTTGATATTAGTAGTGGAGTTTGGAATATTCATAACGTGCTGTTGTTGCATACACTGCCTACCGTTAGTTTGCACTGAGGTAACGAAGGGATGTATGCATATGATAACAAAAAGAAAACAAACTTATGGCCGAGATGACAGAGACACACATGAAATAAAAACAGTGAAAGAATTAATGGCTATAGATATTAATGAAGATGATGATGCTTATAATAGCATGCAAGATTCCGACATAAGTGCTTCAGACTTATCGTCATCAGAGGAGGATACAATAGATGAATGAGATGTTTGGCATAAAGGCCAAAAGAGGGTTTGTCAGTCTAGAAAAATGGATACCTCTCATGATTGTGCAAATTATGTCATAACTGATTTTGGCTAAAAGAACTGTGGGAGGGCCATAGGCCTTGTAAGCACACCCCATAAAACGGATTGTCAGTCTAGAAAAATGGATGCCTCTCATGATTGACGGCAAACGTATTTTGGTGGCCGAAGGCCAACCGTCTCATGCACGATACGATAGAAATAGAGGTTTCCGAGTTTACCAATGAACAGCCATTTTGATGTAACAAGGATCGCCATTTTGTTTTCTAACAATTGCTCATTGCTTTCTGTTCAAATTGCTTTGCAGAACATTATCTGCTTACACTGCTCGACTGCTAATATTGTTGTCTGAACGTGAAAGGACAAGGCCGCAGGGCCGCAAGGCTGATAAGAGTTTGTTGAAACACAACCTAGGCAGCGTCAGGAAGGAATGCCCGGCTCCCTCCCGAATGTAGCCTTGAAGCAGAGCCGCAGGGCATTTAATCATTTCACAGCTGCCAGCCAGTCTCGTTATATGGTAGAATATGTTATAATAAAGCAGCTAAAGGCTTGAATTATGCTCTTCTTACAGCCCCCCTTTACCGAGCCCTGTAGAGCGTGTCGGCTCCCAGGACATGAATAGCACCTCATAGATAGCAAGGTCTGGTATGTGACTCTTCTCCCGTATGTAGCTTGCGTCCAAGAACAGAAGCACTGTGTTCTGTTCAACAAGTAAAAGATGTCTCCGCACTTGCAAAGTTGCATATTGTTACTAGAATAGATATTTGAAGGTGTCATATTCGTCGAAAGTGTCCATCATCAAACCGAGTTCAAAGAAACCCAATAAAGGGGGGTGTTAAACATGTCACATCTGATTGTATGATATGCATTTTGTATATATGTGACTGATGTACATAATTCGCTCTCTTGCGTCCCTCGAGGTCTAGAGATACACGTCGCGGGGCGTGAGACCGAGTTGGCCAACTGAGACTATTTGCTTTGCAATAAACCCTAGCTTTGGGAATACAATCTCGTGTCTGGCATATCTATCGTGTGTGGTGACTTGCCTTGTTTCCATAGACATGAGGGACCCCTAGGGGCCCCTTTCAGGATGTCATATCCCTTAAGTCCAAACGACTGACAGGAAGGCAGTAACAGTACCCTGTGACCAATCCAGTTGTCAGAGGCATGCCAAGCCAAAGGTCTGCCCCCATAGTAAATCATGTGATGTCACCCGCCTTATAAAAGGTGGAAGCTCACAGAGACAAAGACACTCTTCTGAACTTTCCAGCTCCTACGTATCCAGATATTCGATATCCACTCTACAAAATTCCAGATTTCAAAGCCAAGCCAGAGCATATCTGACCCAATCCAGACAGGACCACTGATCCTAAAAAAAAACCACTAAACATCCCAATAACTCAGGGAGAAAGTGGAAAGGTGGCTTAATCCTCATTGGGATTATCCAGTACTATCTGCTTGCCGTGTTACCCGCTTTATCCAGCTGAGGTGCTGCTCTGCCGTGACCAGACCCTTGCCCAGCTGTTTTCTTCTAGGAGAACCTGCCGCTGTGACCAGTGACCAGATATTGCCACACTGACCAGAAACTTGGTCCGCTGTCCAAACTACCCCATTCGAGTGCTTGTTGTGGGTATTTCCCTTCCCCAACAACCACAAACTGCATCCCTTGCTCTGTTATATTGTATTAGGTCCAATACCATAGAATTCCCATAGCTGCCTTAGCAGGAATCCTTAAAACTATCAGAACCCTCGGTGTATCCTGTTCATTGATTTCCAAGTGTTAGTGCCATTCTTCCACTCATTTCTGTCTTCCACTCATTTCTGTCCTGTGTAAGTCCTTAGTAATATTTTGATTAAATAAATTAATTCTCCCTAAAAGAGGCACACAGTGTGAAGGGGTTAAAATTGCAGCTTAACCTTTCTATTCACAGGTGGCATTTCTCTTTTCTAGCCACAAAAATCTAGTTCAAGTGAAACTGAATTTCCTTTCCCATTGAGAATCTCATTCTGTCATTAATTTAGAGTCACTCTTTTACTTTTATATTATCCCTGTGATGTGCATCTGTCATTCAACATAAAAACCGCATTCCGATTTTCCCTCTTCAACCCGTTTTTCAAACCATTTCGACATTTAAACCCGTGTAAATTACCAAATGCAATTACTACACGTGTGATTTGGCTGCACTGTGTTTTCACTTCCAAGTCGATTTTCTGAACTGTATGCCCATTGTTGGTACATTGCCTTGTAGATTGCTAGTGTTCTTAGATCCCTGACACTGCTATAACTCATCTTTACCTCATTCATTCAACACACACATAAAACAAATCTTTACTAATTCCGAGTGCTATTTTGTTCAATTGCAAAGGGTTTTGAATCAGATTTTGCCTCTCATTTTGTGGGGTAGGTCGGATTTTAATTCTGTTTGTTGCCAAGTATATCTGACTCCTTGCTACCCACACAACATTTGGTTATTAGGGATTTGGGGGAGTATTGGAGGGGGAAATCTTAACTGGGGTGCTATCTACATGAAAAGTAATATTGCAGTCATTCATTTGTGCTTTGTGTATGTTATATTAGAAGGTCAAACTAAGTGTATTTCATAAATTTACCTTGTAATTATCACCCCATTGGTGATTGCTGCCCAATATTAAATTTGTGCGATATTATTTGAATTTTAAATAAATAAATATTGTATTACCACCCACCGGCCTGGTTCATGGTCCATTGTGACCCAGGGTATTCGTAAAAGGGGGTGTGAGACGGGTTGGGTGCCATCTCAATCTGAATTCTTAGGAAATAAAGTAAAAGTGTTTTAATTGTGCGCTGCAACCTAGGCCAGTGGCAAGAGTCCTGGGGTGGTGTGTGATGCCCGATTAGAATCCTTAACAGATTGGGGGCTTGTGCCAGGGATTGAGAAAGTGTTGCCACCCGTGACAGCTTAACACAGCAGGCTAACCTTCAAGGCAGTAATCTTTGTGGGGTTAGAACACTGTGTTACACTGCAGAAGAGCCTTCCCAAAACATAGACCCTAAGTATCAGGTCTGTGTGTAAAGATAAATTAAAATCAACCCCGAACTAGACAAAAAGTAACAAAATACAGGTTACCATTTTATAAATAAATTAATAAAGAAACAACACTCTCCATAATGACCACAGTAGAGATAAATTTGGCTAGGCTGCACCTTCTGCACAACTTATTTGTCAGAGGTCTGGCTAGGAGAAATGATGCAACGGGTCACTGCCATGGACATGGATGTGTGGCAAGATGGTAGCCTGTTACATCAAGCCTTAAGTGAGTTCTACATGACTCCAAATCTTAAAGAAGAACAGATTAAAATGGTACGAATCATAGCCTACATATATCCCCATATGGGGATTATGCAGAAAAAATCTGAAGAAAACAGAACTCTTGCACAAAATCAATCTGAACTCTTAACTCAAATCCAGACTGAGCTGAAACTAGTGGAAAGGAAATTGCAAAAGAGCCAAGTTGAGAACTACATCAAACAGCTAAAAGAGGACTTGGCTCTACAACAGCAAAATAATTCAGACCAAGAGGCCTAATTAAATGCATTAAGAGTGGAGTGTCAAGAAAAGGTTGACTCTTTGGAAGAGAGTCAACTGAAATTAAAACAAGTGAGATACAATAACGCCAGCGTAGAGCAAATGGCCACTTTACAGAATCAGATAAAAAAATTGGAAGAAGAAAGTAAGAAACTAATTATGAAACAACTCCACCCTCAATCAGAATTTGATGAAGAGCGCCAGAAATTAGGTGCCATAACGCAACAAAGGGATGACCTGGCTGAACAAAGGGGCGCTCTGTATCAGGAGAAAGAGGCCCTATACCAGGAAATGTGCAATTTAAAAACCAATCTGGAGAGAAGGGAGTCAGACCTTCAGGGACTGACTGGCATAAAAGAAGAACGTGAAAAATGAATGGGACATAGGAGACAAATGGAACTCGAGTTAGAGCAGGTCATAGAGGATCTAAATGGTCAGAAAAAGGAGGTTCACCTCCTGCAACAGAAATTGTCTCAGTGTTCCCAGACCATACAGGTAGCTCAAAGAGACAATGAGGCCCTCTGTGAGGAGAACAATGGACTCCACAAGCAGGTGGCAGCTCAAGAGCGGGTCATAGAGGCCAGTCAAGCCCTGATAGCAGAGCAAAAAGCTCAGACCTTTACCTACTATCAAGAGATAGGGGCTGAGAAGGAGAAACTAAGGAGGTTGGAGAAAGAGTATGCTAGGCTACATCCAAACTTGAGAGACCCCGAACAAGTAGAGAGGGGCAGGGCTACCCCTGATCTCAGTGTGATGCCCTCTTTACTAAGGGACTCAAACCCGTTTAATACTTTGTGCACTGCTGACTTCATGTCTACTGTTTCACATGAGCCAGAAACCATGAGGCCGTCAGAATTAAATAGGCCTAGCATGATGGAGCTGACAGGTCAGCGCCTCTCAGAAATTGATGGACGGCATCCCTGTATAAATACAAAAATATTATGGCTGATGTCTCTGACCAGGAAGCCTCCTATGAGAAGAAAGTCAGGGAATTAGATCTGCAGAAGCACGATCTCCAAAGGGACCATTTGGTTCGATTTGAAAAAAAAACTGCATGAAATGAGGCCCAAAAGAGCATTCTGAAGACCGTCACCTGATCAGGGCAGTGGGGGTGGGGCCTCTGCCAACCATGGAAGCAGGGAGGAGTCAGAAGACTACTCTCCTGTGCGCCACAGGGGAGAAGAAACTAGGCCCCACCTTTCTGCGAGCCCCTCATAAGCTCACAGAATCAGGGAGCACCTAGAAGATCATGAGAGGACCTCAAACAGTAGCGGCTCTGAGTCTGAGGGCGAGTGGACATAACACTGTACCACGAAAATGCAAATTATTCTGTCTGGGAGCATCTGGAACTCTATGAACAAATGATGGACCCTTTTCACATCAAAGATAGCCAGAACTGCATAGATTATGCTAAATGGACATTCTCTACGGAGTACTCCAGCTTCTTTGCTGGACTGGAAGATCAAAACCATTCAATGTGGTCCACCTACAAGGTGGCCATCTTGAAGCACTTTTCCGCCCACAAAAACACCCAGGAGCCTTGCAAGGCGGCCTACAATTTTTAATGCGGAGAAGATCAGGCCCCAAATAATTTGTCCAGGAGCTAAAACGCACCTTAGCACAAACTAACAGGCGGGTGTGCACTAATTCCAGAGAATTCATAAACACTTTCTTTCATGCGCTCCCAAAATACATAATGACCCAGCTGGTGAGGGATTTTCATGACAAAAGATCCATGGACTGGGTAATAGAGCAGGCTACCCAGATCTATGAGGTCCAACCTGCAGCAAATAAAAACCAGATGAAAAAAAAACAACCAACACCCCTGCTGCTGCTAAGGTGGCGGAGGTGAAGGTTGCCCCCATTTTAGACCTAGAAATGGGGGGGCCTAAAAACAAACCGTCCCAAAATCAGCCAAATCAGAGGCAAAGCAGGCCATCTGACCAATCAGCAACAGGTGGCAGTCAGGTAGGTAACCCCACCAATGGGACCCCTAACTATCCTGATTACATCAGTCCCAGATATAAGGGTAACCAACCTATCTTGGGGTATGTATGAACTCCCCCAACCCAAAGGGAGGACCCAAGCAGGTAAGTACTGCCCCAGGAAAACTCTCTCCTAACTTCCCTCAGGAGGGCAGTAATCCCCCAAACACTGGGTTAAGTTTCTTTCCCCGGTATCTACCAAACCCCAACCTGAAGGACAACCCGCCTTTCTTTCCCTGGTTACAGGAGTCCAGACCACCCAATCCAGGAGAGAGGAGGCCAATGGTGGAGGGTTACCAAAATCCCCAATACCCACAGTACTCCAGGAGAAGGGATAGTTACCCTTCCCACAAACCACCTAGGTATGAAAAAAACACCACCGTACCAGCCGGAATGGGTGTCCCAACTGGAGCACCAGGTCCAGAACCTCACGCAGGATCTGAGTCGCATGTTGACGGCTCAGCATAACGCTCAGATGAACATGCGGCTCAGAACCCTGCAAACCAAGAACGATGACAGGGAGAGATCCCCGACAACACACCTGTCCCAAAGGAGGAGGCATGGGAGGAAGGGGGGTGTAAAGCCCTAGAGGAAGCTTCCTTCCTCACCTGTGAAAAGCCCCTGGCACCCCCGGAACCGGAACTAAAATCTCCTGCCTCCGAAAATCTGCAACCCAGGGAACAGAGGGTGGGTAGGAGAAATGAAGACATCAAAAAGGCCCATTTTGTGGAGGAAATTAGTATCGTCCAGTTTGAAGGGGAAGAATCCTTAGAGGACTCTGGAAAGAGAATCTTCTCCTTCAGGGACAGAGGAATTCCTCCCAAAGAAAAATGGGTCCCAATAGATCTGAATGAAGACTGGGTGGGTGTGGGGACTGATTCAGAGACACCCATATCTTAACCCCAGAATTGACATCCTATGAAATAAATATTTATGGAGGGATCCTCCCCACAAACTGGTTCTAGTGACTACCACCAGGTAAGAGGGGGCAGCACAGAGCTAAGGGAAAAATGGGGTACTAAAATCCCATCTATTTCAGGATGAACATTTTTTATTACAGATTCCCAGACTCCGGCAGGGGAAATTGTCCAAAACTCCACTGTCGGAGTTGAAAATAAAGAAATTGGCCACCCAACTTGCCTAAAATGCCCATTACCTTTGCCTGCTTGAGGTGAAGGAGGGGAGATTCTATGCCCCTGTTCGAGTGCAAGGGCAATGTGCATTTTCAGCACTGGTGGACACTGGATCCCAAGCCACCCTTCTGTCTAAAAGGGCCTTCCAGCAGCTAAATTTAGGAAAGGGTTATAGACAACAGATCCCTCTCACCCCTCTTCCTGGACAACTCAAGAACTTCGACGGGAATGAAATTCCTGTCGAGGGGACTGCGGATCTGGAAATAAAAATCGGGTGACATAAGGTGAAATGCCCGTTCATATTCGTGACTCCAGAGGGAACCCTGTGTGTATTAGGGAATGATATCATTCGCAAGGTTGTCTACCCTAACAGACTGTGTGAACAAGGCCCTCTGGACTCAGACTAACTGGCCAATAAAATTAAAACAGTGTCAACCATGTTAGTTTAAATGGCAATTGAACAAAAATCTGATCATATTGGGTTTCATTTCCAAAATAATCAAATACCTGACATTACAGTAATTGCTGTAGGACAACAACTGGTGATGGGAACTCCTCTCCATTCCTCAAAATCAACCTTCCTTCCAGTTTTAAGTGGCATTCCACACTGGAAGGAATTACTTTGAAATGTTATACCAGTTCACAATCTGAAAATCCCAATTTTATAGTCAAAAGTGATGCAAAACCATCTTAAGGTTTAGCTGACATTCAGAAAATTAGAGAACAGTTGTTCCTCCCTATTCAGTTAAATGAGGGGAAGGAGTCTGTTCTCGCCAGAGTGTGCCTGAACAACGGAAAGAGCTTCTTCAGCAAAGCCATGTTCAGAAAACTTCTATAGGTGATAAAAGCATAGAGCATAATTGTTGGGTCGTGCAAGATGTCCCTGCTGCATTCTATTTAGGCAGTTATATTCTCAATCGGTTTGCAATTAATTTGGACCTTATAAATCACAAGGCCTGGTCCCGAGTAGGGGGCAATAACATGGGCTTTAATGATTCTGAAAAAGCATTTCGGTCAACCCAATTGCTGCCATATGCAGTTGAAGTTCAAATTGGAGAGGAGGTCACCATCCCAGGACGGACCCGATAATTACCACTTGAATAAAAAATTAAAAGAGGACAGAAACTGCAAAGTTCTGACGCCTATGTACATCTCGATGCCCATCTCCAACAGCAGGGGTTGGGGTTAAACCCAACACCATTAGTTAATGTAGAACACAACACCATTCCAATATTGATGGATAACCGTGACCCTAGGAGTATCACTCTGGGCGCAGGCACCATTATTGGAATGGCGGTTGAAGACCAACATTTTTCCATGGATCTAGGAAACAAACTGATAGGACCAATTCCCCAGGACTGCTATGATAATGGCAATGATGATGAGATACCACCAGAAAGGATCTTCACCTGGCAAGGGGGAATTTACTAGGTGTACTCTTCCTGCCCTTACGGGGAGGAAGAGGTGACCTGTGACATCAGGCAGGGTGAGGTGTTATTCCAGGTCCACAATGGCTTGCTCTCCTACCTGAAACCCTCTGTCCAAGTCAATACTCTAACCAGAGACCTCTCCACCCAGGTGGAGGAGGCCGCTGAGGTAGAGAAACCTGAAGTCTTTCCAGGCTTCAGGCAAATGGTTGAAGAGCTGGTCAACCTCGCTGATGCCTGTGAGACTGAGGTGCAAAAGCAAAAGTTGAAACAGGTTTTCTTAGATTTCCAAGATATCTTTGCTGTGGACTCGAACGGCTGTGGTCGCACCGAGATACATACTACCAAAATTCCCATGGACCCTGGAATGACTCCAGTATTTGTGAGGCAATATCGCTTGCCTCCCGCATCTATGGAGCCCCTGACAGAAATTATCAAAAACCTTGAGTCCCATGGGATAATTCGTTCAGTCCACAGCACCTTTAATAATCCGGTGCTGGGGATTTTAAAACCAAATGGCCAATGGATACTTTGCGCAGACCTTAGGGAGCTGAACAAATGGGTCCACATCTCCCGATGGCCTCTCCCCTACATTGACCAAGGGCTGGCCCAGATCCAGGGATCAAAGGTATACACCGCTATTGACCTGACAAATGGATACTGGATCGTGCCCGTTAGTAGGGAGGACCAATACAAGCTGGTCTTCTCCCTCGTGGGGGGGCAGCAGTACATGTGGACCCGGACTCCCTTTGGATACATAAACTCCAGCAACAAATTCAACATCTTCTTACACAGGGCCATGCCTGACTTGGGTGAAAGGGGTAACCTGGCCTATGTGGATAATGTCCTGATCAAAAGCTCAACTGTGGAGGAACAAATAGCAGAAATCAGTTATGTTCTGACCCAGTTGAGGGTTGCCGGAGCAAAAGTGTCCTTCCTGAAGGCACAGTGGTGCAGGACCCGTGTCAACTTCTTGGGACATGAAATAACTCCTGAGGGTCTCTGTCCCCAGGAGAAGAAAGTGGAAGCACTCCAAAAACTAAAAAAACCCACAACTCTGCGTGAGCAAAGGAGTCTCCTTGGACTGACTAATTACAGTAGGAAGTTAATTAAGGATTACGCAGAGGTCACAAGATCACTGATCCATCTGTTGAAGGGGGGGGGGTCAAGTGGGAGTGGGGTTCAGAACAAGCCGAGGCAGTAAAACAACTCTAAAGAAGTCTCTTACAAGTGCCTTGTCTAGCTTACCCTGTCAAAAACAAGGAGTTTTTCTTGGAGACAGGGTTCTTGAAAACATGCTTGACAGCAGTATTATATCAAAAGAATGACAAGGTCAATAAAGTCATCTCCTATGCAAGCAAGACTTTATCCTCTGTGGAGTAAAAATTCAACGATTGTAAGAAGGCACTCCTGGCAATGGTGTGGAACTTACCGCCCTTTCATCCAGGGGGAACACATCATAGTGGAGACTCCACACCAGCCTTTGCAATACCTCCAAAGTGACAGAATCCGGGCCAGAAATGTGAGTATTTCCAGAATTACTTCCTGGATTCTGTCAATGCAAGGCTTTCATGTGAAGGTCAGATAGGGCCAAAACAAGAAAAGGCCCATCGCGCAAGGTCTGGCATGATTGTGCCACAGAAAAGGACGAAAAACTCAAAACCCAGGACAACATGGAGGCGTACTTGAATTCCCCGCACAAAGTCTATGAAGAAGACAAGTGTGAGGGAATGCCCACATTTTATGTAGACGGGTGCTCCTACCATGTTAATTACAACAGGGAAAAGGAACTGGTGGCTGGCGTTGGGATTGCCAGGGTGAATGATGCCCCAGAACCCTCTGCTGGGTATAAAATCGGTCCCCACAGTAGTCGGGTGGAGGAGTTGATGGCAGTTCATCAGGCCATCCTCACTGCCGTCCAACACCATCTCCACGAACTGGTCATAATCACTGACTCAGATTATGTCTGGAACGGGTACGTGGAGCACCTGGTTAATTGGAAAACCAGAGGCATGTTGTGTGCTAATAACAAACCACTTAAACATGGCAAGATAATACAAAATATTGATGATCTGGCCACCTCTAATGGGATGACCATCTATTGGAAGAGGATTCAGGGTCATTCCAGGATAGAGGTAGGCCAGACAAAACTGGGAATGATCTAGCTGATCAGCTGGCCAAAACCGCAGCCATCCAAGGGGATCTCCTTGAGATCGAGTCCCTGTTGGGGGAAATCCAGGTCACTGGTGTCACTAGGTCACAGACAAATGCTCACAATGAACTCTCAACTGCCCAGTGGGGTTAGGAGACCCAAGATGCTGATTTAATCACGGCACACAAAGGGGATCTGATTATTGGGAAATGTTATCAACACATTGAGGACCCTGAGAACTTTCCTCTGACGGATATCGATTACATTGTTACAGTGTATTCGGTCCAACCCCATAGAAAACCCATGACTGCCTTAGCAGGAATCCTTAAAACTATCAGAACCCTCTGTGTATCCTGTTCATTGATTTCCAAGTGTTAGTGCCATTCTTCCACTCATTTCTGTCCTGGTGTAAGGCCTTAGTACTATTTTGCTTAAATAAATTAGTTTTCCCTAAAAGAGGCACACAGCATGAAGGGGTTAAAACTGCAGCTTAACCTTTCTATTCACGGGTGGCGTTTCTCTTTTCTAGCCACTAAAATCTAGTTCAAGTGAAACCAAATTTCTTTTCCCATTGAGAATCTCATCTTGCCATTAATTTAGAGTCACTTTCACTTTCATATTATCCCTGTGATGTGCATCTGTCATTCAGCATAAAAACTGCATTCCGATTTTGTCTCTTCAACCCGTTTTTCAAACCATTTTGACATTTAAACCCGTGTAAATGAGCAAATGCAATTTCTACGCGTTTGATTTGGCTGCACTGTGTTTTCACTTCCAAGTTGATTTTCTGAACTTTATGCCCGTTGTTGGTACATTGCCTTGTAGTTTGCTAGTGTTTTTACATCCCTCACACTGCTATAACTCATCTTTACCTCATTCATTCATCACACACATAAAACAAATCTTTACTAATTCCGAGTGCTATTTTGTTCAATTGCAAAGGGTTTTGAATCCGATTTTGCCTCTCATTTTGTGGCGGAAGGTCAGATTTTAATTCTGTTTGTTGCCTAGTATATCTGTCTCCTTGCTACCCACAGAAATCTCAGTTAATAGGGGTTTGAGGGAGTATTGCAGGGGGAAATCTTAACTGGGTGCTATCTACCCGAAAAGTAATATTGCTCTCATTCATTTGTGCTTTGTGTATGTTATATTAGAAAGTCAAACTAAGTGCATTTCATCAATTTACCTTGTAATTATCACCCCATTGGTGATTTCTGCCCAATATTAAATGTGTGCGATTTTATTTGAATTTAAAATAAATAAATATTGTATTACCACCCACCGGCCTGGTTCATGGTCTATTGTGACCCAGGGTATTTGTAAAAGGGGGTGTAAGACGGGTTGGGTGCCATCTCAATCTGAATTCTTAGGAAATAAAGTAAAAGTGTTTTAATTGTGCGCTACAACCTAGGCCAGTGGCAAGAGTACTGGGCTGGTATGTGATGCCCGATTAGAATCCTTAATATTGGCGATGGTCCAAAACCAGAGAAGACATTTTTCTGTCTTTGTTAAATACATAGACATTGGGTCTAAAACTGAGGAGCAAGATTATATTATTGATTTTTTCATCCTTTTTCAAAATAACATATTTATAAATGATCTTTAACAACCATCTTCGTTTTGTGTGCCTTTCTTTTTTACCAAGGATCCTTCATGCATGGTGCTTCACACTGTGTATGTGCTTGTGTGCTTTTCTCTGTATTTTTCTAAACAATAATACATGAGGAGGAGTAGTAATTTGCAAACTTTGAAAAGGTCATCTCTGTACATGAAATATGGGGAAAAGAGAGGTATTGTGTATTAAATACTGTGTGGTCCAGAATCATTTAACCATGCATTTAATGTGATCGGTGACTAATGGGCTCAATCAAAATAAATAAAACAACTGAAAGGTGTTTTTTTATCAAGTGCCTTCCTGAATTTTCTTGTTTTAATGCAATGTTCACTAGATCCATCCGGGCGTGTGCAGGGTTGCCCTTGTTTTTGTACATTTCAGGATAGTTTGGTTCAGTGAAGTTTCTGATAACTTCCCTTGAGGCCTAGAAATCACCCATCCTGGAAATGTCAAAAGTGTGCCAGCTTCAGTGCCCAAAGAATTCTGAATTCCATGGGAGTATTAAATTGATTCCACCAGCAACAGATTTACAAAAGGCGCTGGATGGCTCCAGTACAGGACCACAATGTTGTCCAGGATGTTATGTTATGATAAATTGATTTACACTGCGCACCGCTGCCACCCAAGGGCAGTCTCCAGGTGCTCACGTTGCTCTGCAAGAGAAGAGAGCGTGGTGTGTTAGTGAGGATAGGATAATAGGATAGGTTCAGAACCAGGAGGAACTGGCCTCTGTGAGCATTGTCTTGTATGTGGGAGTTGGTTCGAAGGCCCTGCATGTTGTAATCCTATTGCTAGGACTCAGTGCCTCGGATGTGTGCTAGTGATTGTGTTGGGTGTGTGTGTCATAGGATTTTAGCCTGGGGTTTTTGGTCGTGCGCACTGGTTAGTTGTATCCATAAGGGGTCCAGAGTCACGGATGACTTTTAGTTGTTTGATTGTAGTATTGTGTTAGTGTGCATTTGTGTAGTGTCGATGGAATTATGGATTATGTGTGAGGGTGTTCCCTCTAATGCTCTTTCTAGAGTCTCAGAGAGTTGGTTGGCTGCAAGCATTTGATTAGTTCTCAGTGTGTCTATGTATAGTGTGGCTAACCGCTAGTCATGTATAGTGGTGTTGGTAATGTTGGAGGAGCAGGAAAGGGGGAAACTGATTAGTAAATCGGTCGGTTTGACAATGCCTCTGACGTGCGTCTTTGGTTGCCACTCGATGGTTTAAAGAGCTTCATAAAATAACAGGCATTGTCCAAAATACTTGTGTCCTTCCAGCCCCTTTGATCCATTCAGCATCGCCACCGAGGGAGAAGTGAGTAGAATGATTCCCGGTACCCCCTCCGTCAGTTGTCAGGATTTAAAGAGTGTCACAGTGCATTGGTCTTCTCTTTTGCCTACTAATGTATGTGGTGGTCTCTGGGTGTTAGGCATTTTCCTCTGCCTATAAACTGTCATACAATAGTCTATTCTTCTGATTAATACATGCCATTGATGCCCCTATATAGTGTCTTTGACAAAGGAAAGTGTTATAGGAAGTAGGAATAGGAAGTATCTGGGTGGTGACTGAAAAAAGCATATATGTGTGATCTTGCACATATTTCACATGAATAAATTAACAAGGTCCACTGGGTACAGTAGGCCCATGGGAAAACATAGGGTTAATTTAATTAACATTTTTTATAGTGCTTATCACTGCATATTGGCCTTCTCCTTAGCCTTCTCACCTAGAAAATGCTCTTGCGGTTCTCTGTGCTTTGGGCTTCTCCTCTGCCTACTTTATGGATGTGGGGTTGTCAGTGCTTTGGCCTTTTCCTGTGTCTAGTAAATTCAGATGGGGTTCTCATTGCTTTGGCCTTCTACTGCACCTTCAAAAACATGTGACTTCTTTGGAGTTTGTCTTCTTCCCTGCCTACTGTCTTCACCTCCATCTACTAAATGCAAGTGGGGTTCTCATTGCTTTGGCTTGTTCCTCCACCATCAAAATGCATGTTGGTTTTTGGTGCTTTTGGCTTCCCCCTCTCCCAACTGTGTGCATGTGGGGTTCTCAGTTCTTTGGCCTTCCCCTATGCATACAAAAAGCATGTGGGGTTTTCAGTGCTTTGGTTTTCTCCTACACCTACAAAACGCATGTGTTATTCTCTGTGTTAGCCTTCTCCTCTGACTACTGAATGTTAATGGGAATCACAGTGCATTGGCTTTGAACTCCACCTACTAAATGCAAGGGACGTCTCAGTTCTTAGTCTTTCTCCTCCACTACACAAAGCACATGGAGTCCTCAGTCCTTTGGCCTTTTCATCAGCCTACTAAATTAATGTGGGGTTCCCACTGCTTTGGCTTTCTTCCCTGCCTACTAAATAAACATGCAGTTCTCAGTGCTGTGGCCTTCGCCAACGCCCACAAATGGCAAACAAGGTTAACAGTGCTTTGGCCTGTTCTTCTGCCTACTAAATGCATGTGAGTACTCAGTGTTTTTACCTTTTCCTCTGCCTGGTAAAAGCAGAAAGGGTTTCTCAGTACTTTGGCCATCTTCTATGCACACTTAGTGCAGTTGGGGGTTCTCAATGCTTTGACGTTCACCTACTCCTACTAAAGGCATAAGCGTTTCTCAGTACTTTGACCTTCTTGTATGCCTAAAATATGTAAACCAACACACAATAAAACATTTAAATATATGGATCTGGGGCTCTCAGTGCGTTGGCATTGTCCTCCGGAAAAAAAATTAGAGACTCTCTTCAGACCTTCCTCACACTACCCCACCTATAGATTCTAAACCCTGCCGACTGTACCGTCATCCCATCATCCGTTGCCTCTATCCCCCAATTTAGACACACAACTACTGATGAGGTCCTATCTCTACTAATAAAGGCTAACCCTTCTTGTGCCCCATTAGACCCTCTTGCTCCTCAGCTCCTCAGCTAGCCAAGCATATTGCCTCTTTAGCTGCCTTTCTCCTCGCTGAATTCTTCAACCTGTCCTTTGACTCTGCTTGGTTTCCCTCTATTTTCCAAAGGGAAACAGTCATCCCTCTCCTGACCTGAACCTACTGACTAACTTTGGCCATGAGTCTCTTCTTCTGCACTATTCTAAAGTGCTTGAAAGGGGTGTGTTCAACTGTCTTACACATTTCTTAGACATCCAAAACCCTTGTGATCTCCCAGATTCAGGTTTCTACTCATGTCACTCAGCAGAAGCTACTCACATGAATGTCTCCAACTTCATTACCTCTGCTAAGCACTCCAACTCATTCTCTATCCTAATTCCCCCTTGACCTGTCCACTGCCTTTGAAACTGGCAATCACTCTGATACCATGATAAAGCCCTTGCCTGGATTAAATACTACCTGGCACGTCACCAATTCCCTGTCTCCTGGATCAGCAACAACTCTCAACTCACTCCTATAACTGTTGGTGTTCCACAAGGCTCTGTATTGGGTCCTCTCCTCTTCATGCTTTACACCTCTGCTCTTGAGGCACTAACCTCCACCTTTGGGCTCTCGTACCACCTCTTCATGGGTGACATTGACGTCTTCTTCTCTTTTCCTAAACTCCCCTCTGATCTCTCTATCAAAATGTCAGATGGTCTCTCTACCATTAAATGCTGGGTGGCTTTGCACTCTCTGATTTTAAGTGCTACCAAAATAGAGGTGCTCTTTTTGTGTGCTACCAAAATAGAGGTGCTCTTTTTCCCTGCCAAATTCTCTCACTCATCTCTTCGCCTGCCTATCTAGTTCCCACATAACCCTCTCCCTTACTCTTCTTTAGCTAGAAACCTCAGCATCATCTATGATTTTCTCACACCATCAGTACTGTAATCTCCAAAACTGCAGCGGTGGCTCACCTCAACCTCTTGAATATTAGGAAAATCAGGCACCTTCTTCTTTCAACACCACCAAGCATCTCCTAACCACTCTTGTCCAAACTGGACTACTGTGCCAGCACCCTCGTTGGCCTCCCCAACTAAGCATTCTGTCCTCCTGACAAGATCATTAACATTGCTACCAGGACTCTTTTTGAACTCCCTCACTTCACACCTACTTTCTTGTACCGTCACCAGGCTGGATGGCTGATGATGCAAAACAGGGCCAGATTTAAATGTCTTCTCCTGGTTCATATATCTAGCCACAGTAAGGCACCACCATATCTATCCTCCTCTATCCAACTCTACAAGCCTTCTTGTAATCTCTGCTCTGCCTCCTCGACTACTTTTGTGTCACCTCGCCCTCCCTTTGCTTCCCCTCGCCTCCTCTCTTTCTCTCTTCCTGCTCCACTTGCATAGAATGTCCTTCCTGCGGACATCCAAGAAACAGTCCACACTGATTTGTTAAAAACCAAACTAAAATCCTACCTCCTCGCCTCTGAGTTACCCTCTCACCCTACCTCTAATTTTCCTCCTAGCAAACGGTTTTCCCTCGCCTCTAACCTGCCTATGTCACTCGCTTTCTTTGCCTCCACTCTAGCAGCCCATCATGGTCACATCACTAACACAGCTTGTCCTACTACCTACCTGTACTTAGAAATGTCTCAGGTTGGTTGTCCTTAATCTATGTTTGCCCACACGTGTTCCAGTTACTCCCCTCCACAACCTGGTCAGAATGTCACTCAAATGCATCCCATTGTAAGAAGCTCAATGCTTCATGTAAATTCTGATTTCTCTTCTATTGAATGTTATTTTGTGATCAAAAGAGCATCGCTCCGCCCTGTGTAAATATAAACATATATGTATAATAAAATACAATAAATACATAGTAAGTACACGTAGGGTTCTCAGTTTTGTATCCTTCTACACCTATGTAATGCCCCTGTGCGTCTCAGTGCTTTAGCCTTCTCCTCTGCCTAGCAGAATAACAAGGGTTTCTCGGTGCTTTGGCCTGCTAAATGACCATGGGTTCTCAGTACTTTGGCCTTTTGCCATGCCTACTAAATTAATGCAGGGTTCTCATTGTTTTGGCCTTCTCCTCTGCCTACTAAATACACGGGCTGCTAAGTGGTTTGGCCTTCTCTTACACCTACTAAAGGCACTTTTTAGTTTTTTTGTTTTGTGTAGGGTTTATTCAGTGCTTTGACCTTCTTCTAGACCTATTAAAGGCACTTGGAGGATCTGTGCCCTGGCCTTCTCCTTTGCTTACTAAAAGCAGGTGGGGTTTTCAGTGCTTTGGTCTTCGCCCATGCTACTAAAATGCATGTGGCTTCTCAGTGTTTTTGCCTTCTCTGCTTACTAAATGGACCTGGGGTTCTCAGAGCTTTGGCCTCCTACTCCTACTAAATGCACCTGGGGTTCCCAGTGCTTTGGATTTTTTACCATGCATACTAAATGAATGTGGGTTCCTTAGTGCTTTGGCCTTCTCCTCCACCTACTGAAAACAGTGGTGTTCTCAGTGCGTTAGCCTCCTCCTATGCCTATAAAATGCTTGTGGGATTTGCAGTGCATTGGCCTGTGCCTATGAAATGCACATGGGGTTTTCAGTCCTTTGGCCGTGTTCTATGCTCGCAATATGGATTTGTGGTTCTCAGTACTTTGGCTTATCGGTTGTATAGTAATTGACATTTTCACAGTTGACCTATTGATCTTCTCCTAGCTTAATAAATTTATACCAAGTTCCCAGCGCGTTGACCTGTGTCTACTAAATTTACAAGGGCTTCTCTCTGCATTTGGTGTCTGCTATATCTATTAAATGAACGTGTAATTCACAGTGATTTATCCTTCTCCTCTGCTCAGAAAATGCGTGTGGGGTTCTGAGTGTTTTGACTTCTCCTATGGCTACTAACTGCATGTGGGGTTCTCAGCTCTTTGGCCTTCTCCCCTGCTACTAAATGCACATGTGATTCTCATTGCTCTCTGCATCTCCTATCTCTAGAAAATGCACATGGGGTTCTCAATGCGTTGACCAACACCTTTGCCTACTAAATGCAAATGGGATTATCAGTGCTTTGGCCTTCTCCTCTGACTACAAAATACAGTTTGGGCTCTCATTGCTCTTGCCTACAAAATGCACATTGAGTCATCTGTGCTTTGGCTTTCAGCACTGGCTTCTAAATGGGGAAGGGATTCTCAGCGCTTTCACCTTCCTCTATATCTACTAAATGAATAAGGGATTCTCACTGGTTAGGCCTTCCATTATTCCTACTAAATACATATGGTGTTCTCAGTTATTTGGCCTTCTGCTTTGCCTACTAAACAAACATGGGTTCGCAGTGTGTTAGCCTTCTCGTCTGCCTACAAAATGCATGTGGGATTCTCAGTGCTCTGCCCTTCTCCTTGCTGATTCCAGCCATTGGCATGTTCTGCATGGCTGGCACGATTATTGTTCTGCCTTGTGTACTTTACTCCCACAGTATGCATAAACCCCACATACCCCTTGCCACCTCTTTCTCCCACCTTTGACGGTCTTGTGGGTTACTCTCGGCTGTCTACACTATTCCATAGCTTGCCATTTTAACCTCCTAAAGCGTGAACTTTCTGAGAGTCAAAATAAAGTTTAAACATCTGTTGAATTGAATGTATGCTTTCGTTCTGCTGTGTTCACTCTAGCATAGCCAATATATGGAAATAGAAAGGTTCCAGGCCTTCTGTTCACTCATGCACGTCCACCTCATAATAGGCAACATAACTTGATAAAGCCACAACACCTACTCAGTGGATTACATTTTAAAGCAAATTAACACCCTGTGCCCAGGTGTTGGTGCACCATTCATGACCTGCTGACATCTGGCACCAAGCAAATGAGGCTGGGGTCATCCATGTCTCCTGGCGGCCTACCCTTTCTCCTTTCCCAGTTCGTTGTGGGCCACCTGCAAAAATACAAGCACCACAAGTGAAGGACTTGTCACAGCAGCACTATAGTAAAAGCACAAACTGAGAGACCACACACTGCCCTGTTTCATGGCACATCCGGATAGCCCCGAACCAGAAGACCATGCAAGCCTCAAGAAAGGGGCCCTGGGTTGGGGGTCATGTGCAGATTTGCTGCTGTCTTGATCTAGTGCTACCGCTACAACTACTGCAGTCTGACTGTGTCCCATCCCTAGCGTGACCGAAGCCAGAAAGTCCAAGCATAATCCATCCAGTTCAAAGCATTCCCTTTTCTGTCCTTGCAATTTGCAAATGCAATGCAAAAATGATCCATTAACAGTGTGTCCAGGGTGTGAAGGGTAGTTTCAGGAATATTGCAGCACTTCTCCACTGTGACCGTCTCTCCAAACCTCACAGGTAAGTGATGGGTCTCCAGTGGATTACAGCCAGTAAACACCAAGGCTTCCGATCTTCCAATTTTTTAGTGCATCATGTAAAATAAAAATGAGCTCTGTGCACATTGTGCTAGCTACCTGCACCCATTTACTGTGACACCCTAGGCTAGTGCCTAGCTAGCCCAATACTTGTACAGGCCCTACTGAACTCCCTTTTTGTCACTTTCCAACGTGTCCCTTTCACTTTTGTATTCTTGTACCTTTTTTTATTTATTGTTCTCTCATGGTAGGACATATAAAGATTAAACATTTGTATTGTGTAATTTCTGTTAGGAGGTATTTTCAGAACTATCACTGTGTGGGGGTTCTGAAAGGCCAACCATAAGTGAGCAGGGGCTTTTCACACTTGTGCTTACCAAATTCTCTCGGTAGTGCAGGCTGAGCAGTAAGACTCAGGTATTCAGTTTGTTATGTATGACAAATTAAAAACACTTAGATACGGTTGTGGCATAAAGGTCCACACAGTAGCAGAAAAATATACTATTGGGTCAAAAATACATTCAGGGAAAACTTAAGGATACTATATACTGCTATCACACTCATACAAAGTGAGGGGGCAACACAACACTTAACAATAATACACATTTATAAGCAATGATATCAAGCTATGGCACAACAGTTGCAAGTAAAGTTGGGAGAAGCAATGTGGTTACACAACCGTAAACAATATACCTTGCAGGTATAAGGTAGTTGCTATAATAACTTAGCAACTCCAGCCCTAGTGGGGTAAAGAGGAATTCCAGGGTCTGAACAAGAAATGTCCACAGATGGGAATTTAGAAAGTCTTAAAATGAGCCTAAACCAATGGGTCCATTTATTACAAATAAAGCACTTAGAATAGTTTCTCCCAAGGTAAATGGCACACTCCCAATTCATAAACTTTGAGGAGGTCATAAGGAGGGACCCCAGGCCAGAAGTACAGCACCCATGGCCAGGTAAGCATAGGTTTAGTGTTGGAATCGTTGCTCATGCAATCCTTATGGAGCAAGACCATCTGCATCGTCCACAAGGCTTTCTGGGGCCTGGGACCGCTCTATCTCCAACTTTCTCTTCCAAAACATCTTCCTTCTTGAGCTCTCTGCTCATCCACCTCCAACTCTCTGAGCATCAGGCGCTTCTCAAAGCAGAGAGTTGAGGACAGTTTTATCTCCTCGGCTGGGCCCTCCCTCTGTAACAGCCTCCCTGCCTCTCTCAAAGTTGAGCAGAACCACCTCCGGTTTCGAAAGCAACTCAAGACCTTCCTTTTCACTTCCGCTTTCTCTCTTCCTCTCCCCTGCTGATGCACCTGACTGCTGCGCGCCCTGGTCACCATGTCCAGTTGCCCTTGCACTGCCTGCGGGCTCCCCAGCACTTAAGGGTCTGTATCTGCAACCCTACAATCCCTTCTCCCTGCACTTACGAGCCACCTGCTGGCTGCAATTGTGAGTTAACTGCACTTACCCCTTCTACTGGCCAGGGGAGCACTTTTCCCTTTCCCTCTTCCCCGCACTTGCGCGATCTGAATGACACAAGGCCTAGTAAGATCATTATTTTGTCCTCCCTTTGTTTCCCCCTCCTTGTCTTGTCGGGCCTAGAAATACTTGTATACAGGTGTGTTATAAATGCCACATCATATCATATCAAGGGGGAAACAAGCGTGGTGTAAACACTCGGCCCTCAAACTAACCTTCTTAAAATAATAACCTCCAGTTGCGTCTGAATCACTGGGGCCACTTCGCTGTAATGGAGCGGTAGGGCCGGGGTGCATGGTGAAGTGCAGCGCACAATGAATTACAGACACGCTGTTGGTACTTCACAAGCTCCGCTTCCGTCTGCCAGAAAGGGCGCAAAGCAGTCCTCCTTATTCCTCTATCCGTGTCATGACGTTACACATGATGCTGCAGGTCACGTGACACCACACTCCTCCCAATTTTTATAACAACAGACCTTTGGCCTTCAGTACAAGTCATAAAGAACAAAAGTGCAAAAACTGGGTTCAAACAAGCACACAACTCACAAAAACCTACTGCATACTGAGCGACTCCCAGTTCTCGCCAGGTGGGATTTCTGTCCACTGAGTGTTCCCTTTTCAGGTGCTCAGGTCATAGTCTTTCAGATGCAACGGAAGCTCTCTCGACTCTCTGGCGGGGTAGCGCTGTTCTGTCTCGCTCGCAGGGGCTGGTCCTGAGTGCTGTCTGGATTCTCTGGCTGTTGGTCCGACTGCTGCCTCTGGATGGGGATCTCCTGAAATGTCATCACCCATGTCACCTGCGACGTGATGGCGAAATGTGGCGTCCATATCTTGTCTGTACCAGTTGGTCTGCAGCCGAGGCATGCCTGGTAGCCTCCTGAAAAAGCTGGAGTTTTGTGTAACAAGCCCGTTGTCTGCGGCTGTTACTTGCAAGCCTTGCACTCGCACTACCATGAGGGTTGAAGGCTCGTGTGTGAGGGTTAGTTTTCCTTCTGAGTGGCGAGCTTTTACCAAGACCATATCTCCCACGGCTATATCATGTTTCTTTAGCCCTCACCTGCTGTTCTCTTTCTGGATTGTTGTTTCCCTGCAGGGCTTGCACGTCTCCATTATCTATTGTTCCAGGATTTCTCCTCTCCAGTTTGGGTAGAAACGTGCGCAGACATCTTCGGAAGAGAGGTTCTGCTGGAACCACTCCTGTCGAGCAGTGTGGGGTTGTCCTATATTCGACGAGGAATTGGAACAGGGATCGCTTTTCAGATGATCCTTGTTTCTTGCTATGCAGAAACACTTGTTGAGCGTGCGCATGAAGTGTCCTGCTTCGCCATTAGCATGCGGCCACACCAGTGTTATTTTTCTGTGACTGATGCATCATTTTGCCAGAAACTCTTCTAGGCTCACACTCTGGAATGGGGAGCAATTGTCGGAGTAAAATTCTTTGGGGGTTGCAAAACATTTTTCCATCACTAGAGTAGTGTTTGGAGGGTCAAGGATGGGACAAATTCGACCTCTGGGTACCGGGACTGCTGGTCTACCATCACTAGGAAGTGTGAGTCTCTTTGTGTTGATCCGAAATCCATGTGGACAGTTTCCCATGACTTTTCACTTCTGGGCATGCACTGGATGGCTGGTTCTCTGATGTGAGGGGCGGCGGCCTGACACCACTTGCAGGCTCTGGTAAAGTCTTCTACCTTTTATTCCAATGCTGGGAACCAGACCTTGAGTCTGAGGCGGCTTTTTGTTTTGGCTGCGCCTTGGTGGCCGTGGTGCACAAGAGCTATCACTTAGTCGGTCATTTCAGTAGGGATAACTATGTGAGGCCCGCTCAGATGGAGTCAGTCGTCCATGAAAGTAAGTTTGCACCA
The DNA here is from genome assembly GCF_040938575.1 of Ambystoma mexicanum. Lineage (NCBI taxonomy): Eukaryota > Metazoa > Chordata > Amphibia > Caudata > Ambystomatidae > Ambystoma > Ambystoma mexicanum. The sequence goes on from NC_090922.1 coordinate 421,541,895, forward strand.
TATCTTCCATAGTTGTTCTAATGTGTGTTTGACCTTCTGCGTCTTGGAGCCTAGGTCTTCCAAAGCAGACTTCCATTTTCCTGATTGCATGGTGTCACACAGGATTGAAGACACCCATTGCTTCCAGAAGCTGCTTTGATTTCCGCAATGTCCATTGAGTTGGGGACAGAACTCTCTATGATGAGCCGTAAGTGCTCTTCTGCTGCTGCAACCTCCTCGGGGAAGATTGTATTTGACAGTTTGGGGTCGAGACAAATAGTCTATGGTGTTATTTTGTCCTGGTCTGTATCTCAGGTCCACGCTGCATTCTTGGAGTACGAGCATCCACTTCTCTATTTGTGGAGGGGGGGTTTGCTGATCCGCCTGTCATAGTAGGAAGAAGGGGTTTGTGATCGGTGACCACTTTCACCGGTTTCCTGTAAATATATATATGGAAATGGTGGCATCCCCACAGTACTGCCAGGGCTTCACGCTCTATTCGTGAGGATCTTTGCTACGTAGGCGAGAGTGCCTGACTGGCCTATGCCAAGGTGCACAGTGTGCCATCTTTGTTGGCTTGGGTGAGGATAGCTCCAAGTCCAAACAGGCTTGCATTCACGATTATTTCCGTGCTTTTCTGGGGGCCAGAGAATGACAGTATGCATTGGTCAGACAACACTTTCTTGATGTTGTTGAACGCTGTTTATTCTAGGGTTGACCATCTCCAGGTCGTTGACTACTTGGTGAGGTTCCTCAGGGGTTCTGACATGCCACAATAAGTGCCCATGCCCAGGAAGCTCCTCACCTCAGATGGTTTGGCCTCTTGAATGTCCTTGACTTTTGCTAAGTCAGCATACATGCTTCTTTCCTGGAAAATGAAGCCGGAAAATGTGATCTTGTTTCTCAAAAATCGCATTTCTCACGGTGTAGGGTAAGGCCCAGGGACTGGATCCTTTTCAGGACTTTATCTAGCCTTTCCAGGTGTTCACTTTCAGATCTGGTATGTATTAGAATGTCATCACTTACATGCTGCATATGACATTCTGAAACACCTCTGTGGTGGATGAGATGCCAAAGTTCAGCCATTTGTACCTGTAGAGGCCAACGTGGGTGGTGAAAGTCGTGATGTACTAACTGTCCTAGTGAAGTAGGAGCTGGCAGTAGCCAGATCGGAGGTCAAGCTTGGAGAATACCGATGCCCCTTCCAGCTCTGTGATGATGTCATCCAAAGTGGGCGTCAGGTGTCTATCCCTTATGATTGCCTTGTTGGGCAGCCGCATATCCATGGAAATATGGACCTTGTCCGGTTGTTTGGGCTTGAGGGCCATGACAATTGGGGAAATCCATGGGGTCGGTCCTTCGACTCGCTCAATGATGTCGAGGTCGACTAGGTCTTGGATCTCTTTTTCTACTTTCTTGCGGAGTTGGAAGGGCACTCTCCTGTGTTTCAGAGCTACCGGCTAGACTGTACTGACGATATGGATCCAGATTGGTTTTCCTTCCATCTGCCCCATTCCAGTGAATATATCCAGGAACATTTGCAGCAGTAAATGAACATCTTACATGAACACTCCATGGGCGACATGTATGAGACCCAGGGCTTCGGCTGCTGCACAGCCAAGTGGTGTTTGTGTTGCTACTTTTGTGATGTAGATCCTCGCTTGTATAGATATGCTGTGATGCTGGACAGCAGTGATTTACTGTTATCCTATGTACTGCACTTCCCCTTCCCTCTTCCCACTCGCACTTTTCCTCTTCCCCACCCCCCCTGCACTTGCGCGATCTCAATGTCACCTGGCCTAGTAAGATCGTTGTCTGTCTTCCCTCTGTTCCCCTCCCTTGCCTTGTCGCACCTTGAAACACTTGTTGTATAAGTGCGTTATAAATGGCATATAATACCATATCATATCATAAATGTGCCTTCCAGTGGTAGAGGAGTCTTGCCCCCAAAGGTAAAGATATGCACTCTTGTGTCTTGAAGTACAGGAGAATCTGATAATGTCCGGTACTGTTCATCGGCCATTATGTTCACAGAGGCTCCTGTGTCGAGGAGTATGTGAACAGGGGTATTCAGGATGGTCACTGCGCATCGGGGTTGACGTTTTCCACGTCCACCAACAGTGAGCACTGCTGATACGAAGAAAATGTATCCTCCGTCTCCTAAGCTCTCACTAGGAGGATCCCCTTGTGGGTCAGTGGATGTGGTGTTAGCGGATTGGCTCGCCTTCTCTTGCAGGAAACTTCTGGGGCGTTCTTTACCCCGTGGCACACTGATTGGGGCTGAGGCTCTGCACACTCGCGCAAAGTGGTTTAGGATTCTGCACCTTGTGCAGGTGTACCCTTTTGCTGGGCAGTCTTTCTTAAGTGGAAGGTCATACCCACACTGCCGACAGGGGGCTGGAGTGGTGGTGTTTCTCGGTTTCTTCTGTCACCATGCACTACTTGTCCCCTGGGTCATCGGCATTTGTCATACTACCAAGCACACTTCTTCTAGCTTGACGGATTTCGGGGCCGAGTCCATTTTGGAGGCCCTTACATCTGCCAGGTCGTGGGAGCATCCCAGTTCTAGGATCCTGGGGAGAGTGATTCGTGGCTCTCTCAGAATTTGTTTCCTAAGCTTTACCGAGTCATAGCCAATGATAATTTGGAGCCTCACCTCCTCTTCCTCATTTTCCCACCCACATGTCGAGGCCATGTGTCTTAGCCGACTGTGGTATTTACTTTAATCTCTCTGCTGCATGGCAGTGCGCATCATGAACTTCTCATAGTCTGTGTTCACCATGGGGGGGCGAAACAGTCTCTCAGTGCCTGACAGCTGCGTTATATGAGTCGTCTGCAGGGCACAGGATCTTGAAGAGCTTGTAGACTACTGGCCCTGCTGAATAGATCAGAGTGCACTTCTAAGTAAGGTCAACTTTCTCCCCTGTGGCGTTGAAATACATATCTATGCGCACCCACCATTGTTCCTATCGTGGTCCCAGTGATGTTGAGCTCTGTCGATGTCGAATTTACATAGGGGTGCTAGCAAGCACCGTTGTTGGGAGGACCCCCCAAGCAGGTGTGGTGGGGCAGCTGCAGCGTCTTCTGCTGACATGACTCCAGATGTGAGGTGTCAGCGCAGGTGCTGTATTGGGGTGCACAGGCCCTCCGAGAGGAGTCACTGCTCCTATTTTAGATAATGCTGAGGGCCACAACTGGGTGCATAAGTGCTCCTGGTGAGCCACTGCCCCTGCGAGTAACGTGGGGTGCCACACACTGGTGAGGTGGGTGTGTGGGCACTATTCTTCTGTGTAACACCTCCCTGAGTGGTGTGATTGACAGAGAGATGGGGGTGGCAGTGCACAAGCACTCTCCTGTGAGAGCCACGATGGTCCCCGGGTTGACGGCGATTTCTCCTCACTGGTGGTGGTGCCAGAAAGGAAATAACGCCTTGGGCATACTAAAAATTCTGTCGAGGGCCAGTTATTCACAGTGCGAGGCCGTATGTAGGGTAGGATCCTTTACCGGTGTGCCGCAACACGATGAGGCTTGGTTGCGGACTGAGGGACAGCACGCCGCATGGACTGGGGGCTCAGGTGCAACATACTTCCCGATCGGCAGACGCACACATTGAAGTCGGATCCTCGTTGCCAATGTAATGGAGCAGTAGGGTCTGGGCATGTGGTGAAGCGCAGCATGCAATGAAATACAGACACAATGTTGGTACTTCACAGGCTGTGCTTCTGTCTGCCTCCTCATCATGACGTCACACGTCATGTTGCAGGTCACGTGACAGCACATTACCCACTCCATTGGTTCCACTGCAGGAGGTCCTGAGGTTACAGATGCAGTGGCTGAAGTAGCAGTCAGGGTTGGTTCTGCTAAGCAGTGTTTTTGATCTCCGAGGAATATGCGGTTTTAGCGTTGCTTCAGCTAGACACGACAGACAATCTTGGACGATGACCACTGATAATCCTACAATGAAGTAGGAGCCCCATGACAGAGTTAGTCGTTGGCAGGCTTGCATCATGGCCATCGTGAAACACAGGTTCCAGACAGAACTTTCTTCAATGTAGAGAGTAGCTGCTGCAGCTGAAAATCTGGCAAGTCCCAAACTCCAAATCAGGACGAGGTTGGATGCAGCGGAGAGGCCTCGTCAGTGGATCCTCAGCTCCCACGATAATCAGGGGCACTTCCAAAGTCCACAGATGGCAAGGCAACATTGCAGGTTGGTTAGGCCAAACATTCAAAGAGAGCCTGGGGAGGGAGGCAGTGATGGTCACTGGAGATGAATCAGAGGATCCCCCACAGGTGGCAGCTAGGGCAATGCTGCATTCCTCTGGGTCTTCCCAGCACTGTCTCCTTGCTTCAGAATCATAGCACCGGCGGACAACCTCTGAAATCGCCCCAGACCTTCTCCTTTGATGTAAAATTCTTTCTGGGGCCTGCCCCAGCACACCAATAGGAAAGATCTGCACCATTTAGATAGGTAGTGGCTGTCCAGTCAGAGGTAGCCAGTTAGCCCACATCTGCCCAGCAACAGAGATCCCCTTAGAGCAGTGGTATTCAAACGGTGGGGCGCGCGCCTCTGGTGGGCCGCAGCCTCATGCCCAACGGGGCGCGCATCCAGAGCCTGAAAAGCTGCCGGACAACAGATTAAGCAGCCTGCTGTGCCGGTGAGCTCTGCTCTGTGATATGCGGCTGGCTGATGTCTGTTGACTTGTAGATGATTGCGATGCGTTTGGAATATGCAAACAAAGGAATGCATATTCCAACCTGCGCCCCTCATTCTTTGTGTTCACAGCCTTTCAAGTGGGGCAATTTATAAATAATGGCTCATTTAACAAGCCATTGTTTTTATACAGTAGGTGCTTAACATTTCAGTGTTAAGAACTGAACATGGGGCATTTTTATTCACCAGGCCAGCACAAGTATCAGTAAACTGACCAAACCCATGCATTCTTCAAAGATAATTAACGTACCACACAGAAAAGATTTTAATCATTTTCATGTCTCTATTTGACACACCAAAACTTTTTTGTGTATGTTACTTTTTAGTTACACATGGCGTATCCCTGTGAAGGTTAACTGTAATTTTCTCGCGCCTTGAAACACTTGTGTATAGGCGCGTTACAAATGCCATATCATAAGTATTCTAGTGGCTGCTTTGGGATATGGAATAAATGCATGCGCTCAGCATCAAAGGTCTTTTAATTTTCTAAACAAGCCAATAAATGCCTAGTGCGCCTACCAGATGGCAACTCAATGTCACTTGGCACCTTGATTAGGAAAGTGGAGTTCATTTTGTGTCACCATGCAGGCAGTAGTCCATGGCAAATCAATGCAGTTATGTGTGCAGCAATGATTTGTGCGCTGCAGAAGTCACCACCCTGTTGGTTAATGGTGTCTAGGTGGTGCTCCCTTATGTAACAGCACATATACCTGTTTTTGTCTGATGTGCCCAATGTCCATACAAGAGCAGTCTGTACTGTTTTGTGGATATGACTCTGACGAGCATGCCACACTGCGGCCACTCACACATAAAGCAATCAAAGCGCTTGCCTCAAATTGTAAATGCACAAGGCCAAACGCACTTTCTACACTGACGCACCGTGATTGACACTAGCTACAGGCCAGCACTAATAAGAGATGCTAATGCCAGCTCGGTTAGATAAAGCATGGGCCTGCTCTTTTTGCCAGATAACCCCTGAGGCCTGCGCAATGGTGAGGAGGTAGTGGCTGAGGAACTGTGGGCCTTTTACACGCACCAGGAGCCAGTTTTGTTTAAAATGCTTCATCAGCTTATTACTGGTCAGGCTAAAGTTTGAAAGAGGTACAATCCTTTCTGTGTAGCCTTTCTGTGCATTGTTTATCTCTCTTGTGCGGTACCCTACCCTGTCTGTAGATATAATTCCCTAAAGATGTTTCTGTATTGGGGTTGGGCATGCCCACCTTCCTCCTCTAAAATTCTTCAGAATCAAAAAGCAAAAGAGCCCTTGTAACCCATTTGAGTGGCTGATGTTGCAGCCATTTTATACACGCATCCAAAAACGTAATCTGTCCAAATGAGCATGTATGGTTCATGGTTACAAACATTTTAATGTTAAGGTGAGTATTGTGAACCGTAATGTGAGCACCAAGCCATGCATCAGTTATGCATTTAGAGATTCACACATACAATCCTTTTATCACAGACTTGTTTGTCAAATGTAGAGATCTCTGATCACTGTTATAGTCCTGAAATGCTCTGTGATTTAATGCAAAGTATACAGGAATCCTCATTGGTGCTATATTTCCCCTTTCCCCTTTTGGAAGAGTACAATAAGAGTGTACCAGACTGTCCATCTTAGAATGATAACCTTCTATCAGAAAATAATTCATATGGTTAGTCTAGTATTGCCTCTTGTGAAATACAAGTGAGGTGGTACGAACAGAACACCTGCAGCACAGGGCCAGGCCAGTGGGCTCTCAGACCCTGATTGGCTGTTTCTACCACAGTGTGTCAGTACGGACAGTTTGAAACTGCATTCAGGCAAGGCCTTCCCTAAGAGCAGGCGATAGAAAAACCATTTACTTGGGAAGAAACAGCTGTGTTTGGACATTAGAATTCTTCTGTAAAGTACTTTGAATTACAATGTAATGAAACAAGCTTCATTTCTGTAGCAATTATTTATTCATATTGAGGAGGGGTTTCGTTGCAAGACAGGGGTGTAGTTTGGGAGTGACACGTGCCAGTCAATGGGGGTGGGGGGGTGCACATTCTGATGTTTCTGATGTTTCGCCCTGGGCACCAAGTTGGCTAGAAACTGTTCTGATTACAGCACACACCTTCTTTTGCGGGGATGAACAGCCCCTCCCATCTGAATGCAGAACAGGCAATCACTAATGATGGCTCATTAGTGACATACTGCCCTACTTTCAGATGGGAGGGCGTGGTTTGGGGTGTAACAACTGCTCCCATGTTGCCAGTTAGAATTAATTTAGCTCCGCAATGTATTCAGTTCTCTGTTTTTTGTGCTGGTGCTTAAAATGTGCGCTTTGCATTACAAGCTGTGTGCCGCAGACTGGTTCCATTCTAAGCAGGGGCGAAATGAGGACTGTACAAGTGAATAGACTAAAGACCCCATGGGCCTAATTTCTCCTGCAGCAGCAGTGGCCAGTGGCGGCGCCATGGCATTTCATCGTTTTCAAATTAGAGGGATCAGGGCATTTCGACTTTTTCATATGAGGGGCCTTCACTGTGCCTGATAATCCCAAAATTCTCTTTAATTTTATGCAAAGCTGCATTTTATTTTTACAAGGTTATTTTACTCACTGAATGCTGATCAAGTCACCTCACAACATTAACGTCCAGCTTTCATTAATTCTTCCCTGAAGACAATGCTGGCATTAATGACTGGGTGATGCAGCCTTTTCTGGCAGAGGTGCTGCATCTTGTATTTGATGTCCAGGAGCAGCTGATTACGGTTCAGTCAGACACTACTCTGCAATCTGAAATCAGGAACATTGCAGTGGGTGACTTTTGCCTGAAGGTAATCCTGGAGTATCCTACAGTGGCAAGGTCTGCTATACAGTCTCTCTTACCCTTTGGGTCTTCCTACTTGAGTGAAATAGGGTTTTCAGCGTCAGCTGTACTGAAAACGAAATACCTCACAAGGTTGGAAGTGGAGGGCAACCTCAGAGTGGCGGTCCCAAAAATAAAGCTACACATTGACTCACTTTCTGCAGAGAGACAGGACTACCCTTCCCATCAATACTTGCTCTGTGAAATCAAATTGCCTTCTGCTGAATATACTAATAGGAATGTATTTTGAGAAAATAAAAGCCCTACTGGAGAATTTTGTGTTTACATGAACGGTTTCTATGTTTGGATTGGAAGTGATTGTCCTACTGTCTTGGAATGCCTCCCCAGCAACATATCCCTACAAGACTATGGCACCACGTATTCTGCAGCCATCTCTACAAAAATAAAATAACACCAACACAGAGAGGTTGGGTAGAGGGGTGCCAGACAAATAATTTTTTCTAAGGGGGGCCTTGGCATACAAAGTTTGAAGACCACTGCCTTACAGACATGTGGATGGGGACCAGACAGTCCCAATCCCAGTCACACAAAACAGTGACTGGGAATCAGAGCTCCATATCGTAAAAGTGCATGCATGCCCTTATTCGGGAGGACACAAAAGCAAGATGGACACAGGGAGGGTCTTCATATGCAAGAAGAAGACATTTTGAGTATGTGATATTGAAAACAGCATAATTGCAGTTAAAAATATGCACAGCAGTGCACCGGAAACAGATTTAATCCCAAGTTCACTGCCACCAGCCTGTTCAAAGCAAATAAAAAGGCAAAAAAAAGTTGAAAGGCAAAAGGGACTCGTATTTTCCCTGTGACACTCCACTGAAGGTGGTGTGGGTTACGAAGTAAAAACACTGGAAAATACAAATGGGAGAAAAAGCTCTCGCTGAACTGGCAGCCTTAGGGACAGACCAGTGCCCCCAAAACAAGTGTGTTTAGAAAGGGGGTCAGGCTAAAAAGGCCTCTCACACAAAAATCTTCCTTGATACCAAAAAAAAAAAAAAAAGATATGCTTGGATTCCAGTGAAATCACTGGAGGGAACGTGGTCAAAAGTAAAAATGACCCTAATATTTTGCAAGATTGTAAGAACATTGCTTACTATAATCTTCATGTCCTTCTCTGCTATATATCACTTACATGTACAAATTACATTCTGAAGAAACAATGAAACTGGCAATAATAATAATAATAATAATAATGAGAACAATAATGCAGAATCTGGACCTTAATTCTGACAGTCTTCCTCCTGAACTTCTCTAAGATTTCCGAGTTATCCTTAATGGTGGTCTTTCAAACTTCAAAGACTCCGAACACCATTTCGAAATAAGGGGGTTCGCAGGTGGGGTATAGTCGACAATGCATGTGTGAACAACCTATTCCTGAATGGGGTAGACTTGAATAATGTTTTCCCTCTTTAGCAAGCGTAGAACGACGGGAAGGGACCGTTTTTGCATCTGCACAGCAGATGGCAGCATCGAGTCAGCACAGGAACACGTTGGGTGGATACGCCGCCAATGCAGCCTTTTTCACGAATTCTTCGGTCACAAGTTCCACTGTTGTGGCCTCGGTTACTTTTCACTAACATGTTCCCATGTGTGTTCTGCATTCAAGAGACACCCGGAAACCTTACTGAATGGCTTCATTTTTCACCCCAACTATAAGAACCGAGGCACTTCATCAAGGATTTGATATTTGCAAATGAAGGAACAGCACAATGTTAATTATAATAACATAATCAAGCGCCTATTTACGTAGTGCTTCAGGCAGATGACTTCCACGTCTAAGCGCTGTATATAATATGGTGTTATTAATACCCAATGTATAGCACAGCTTCAAATTTAAAGATCAGTGAGGGTAACGAGGAACGAGGAAGCGTGACTCTTATAAACCTATAAAGAGGCGTGAACAAAAATCACGTGTGTACAAAAACATGTCTGATTTGGTTAATGTTGCAAAGGAATTAAATCATCTACCACTAAGGCTCAAAATGATATACAATGCAAAACCAAACCAAAACAAAAGACTAAGGAGTCTTATCAAGAATGGGCAATGCTGCATGGGCATTCCACAAGCGAGGCAGGGTAACTGCTGTTACCATCAGCAGCTGGGAGAGGGGCAGCCCCAACCTCCCCGCGCCTGCTCCTCTCCTCCCCCCAGCTACAGAGACACGCAGTCTCGGCAGCACAAAAGCCACGGAAGGGTAAGGTTTGAAGAGTCACCGCACCCTTCCTCCAAACAGCAAGGTGCTAAGCGCCATAAGGAAAACAACCGTCAGGCAGGGCCCAGGTTCAAAAGATCAGACAGTCGGCTATCCGGCCGGGGGCTGCGACAACAGCAGCCCCCACCACCTACACAACAAAGACCCGGGGCCTCCCTCGGTCCTATAAATGAGAGCAGCATGCTCCGAGTAAACACAATCTGTTTGTGGACCGTGAACGGGGACCCAAGCAAACAGGAGGTTCACTGTTTACTAAGTGTCTTCCAAATCTTCTTGCTTCTTTATCACAGAACCCGCCCACCCTACAAAAAGGGGAGAAGAACAAAAAGAAGTACAAGGCACTGTACGGTGCCCACAACAAGTCGTGGGACACAAGAAGGCGGCACGGGTCTGAGGGGGTAACCTCAGGGCCCGGTGCCCAAAAGTATGATACCATCATGATATGTGATATTGTTATTGCCATAACCCATATCTGTACAATAAAATCCTACGGCCTTTTATTGCCAACACTTGACACAAGTTGTGAGCCTATCATTGCGGGTGAGGTTTTGGGGTTCGGCCATTGCTAATGCATGCATATGGGTTCAGCAGTTATGGACAAGACAAGATGCCATAACTTCATGCCAATAAAAGTCTGGGTCAGTTCGAAAGGTCCCACGTGCAAAACATTGGACCATTCTACCGAGCAGTGTTCTTATCTCTGGCTGGTAGATGTGTCAGACACTCCTTCCAAGTCTCCTTCACACGAAACAAGAGAAGAAGACATGGACAGTAGTGTCTAATGCCAGACCACTACTACACACCAGCAACACACACCTCTAGAGCAGTGGTATGCAACCTGTGGCTCTTCAGATGTTTGGGACTGCATCTCCCATGATGCCGCACCATCGACTGTGCTGCGTAGGATTCATGGGAGTTATAGCTTAAAGCATCTGGTGATACAAAGGTTGCAGACCTCTGTTCTAGAGGCTTTTTGGTCATACTGGTAGGACTACCGGCAAAAGGAATAAAAAACATAGTTTTACGGAAAATATATGTCGTCTAGATTACTCTAGAAATCGTTTCTGTGCATCATGAGGAATAATAGTAAATCTCTGGTGGAGAAAATGTACTTCTAGAAACATGTAGAACTTTTACACCCTCCACATTCTTTAATGGTATAAAACGCATTAATACGGCCAGTTAGGCAGATAATGCAGGTAATGATAAAGACACTCTTGAAATCGAATTGAAACCAGATTAACACCGCAAAGGATTGGATATTTACGCTGAAGTAATTGCCACAGTAAAGGATGTTTTCCCAAAGGAAGTCCACCTGAAGAGAATAGTACAGATGGCAGATCTAGAAATGCTGAGCTTGGGCTAGGACTGGTAAAAGGCCAATTCGGTCTCAAGAAATTACCACCTAAGCTAGACTTGCATTAAAAGGATCCAAACTGTCCTGATTACACAAGCGACCCCAGGTTTTCCAGTGCTAGGACTGCATAGCTCTGGGAGCCCGAGCGTCTTGCATGAGTCCGGTAGCATCCTTCCAAAAATGCCACAAGCGACCCATCTAATCCTTCTACCAACAAAGCCATCAGCTGAACTTTGACTGAGAGCAATAGAGGATGGGTATGTTTCTTCAACATAACATGACAGACAGAGGGCCTCATTCTGAGTAAGGAGGTAATCATGGCGCTATTTGCGCCATGACTACCTCCCATACCGGTACCGGGTCCGACCTTGTTCAATGGGGACTTACCGGTCCATTCCGACCTTGGAGGGACCGGTAAGTCCCCATTGAAAAAAACATTCCCCATTCCCATTTCAGCCCCCATAGGGCTCAATGGGAATGGGGAAGTAGCTAATAACGGTACCGCAATTTGCGGTACCGTTATTAGCTCTCTGGTCCCTTAGCGGCTCCCGCTAAGGGCGCCTGGTAAAACCAGACGCCCATTGCGGGACCCGCTAAGGGACCTCGGAATAGGGCGCAAAGGGATTACCGGCATCAATGTCCTTAACGGTGCCCGGTATCCCTTTGCGCCCACCTCGGAATGAGGCCCAGAGACTATTTCTGATAGGCCTTAAATACCTGATGTGAGTTACATCTTGGTAGCTCTGTTAGAATTTTGTATATAATCTGATATTGCATTTTCCCATAAAGTCTTATAAAAGGCTTTGTCTTGTGGCAAGGGGAATACACTCCAATATTAAAAATCCCATAATGTAGGTGATGCACTTCTTTTAAACCTAAGACTGTTGTGTTTGGTTAATACAACAAATTTGCTTGACTGGTTGCTTAATTGCAAGAAGTAGACTCGTGGTATTTACACCACTGGGTAGACTTTGGCTAATTTGGAATTGAAATGAGTACCACCGAGCATGGAAATAGCACCATTTGTGGCTTGCTCTAAGCCAGTATAACTTTCTTTCTTTTACATATCAATGGGCCTCATTACAAGTTAGCCGGTCCGGATATAACGGTGCTGGTAAAACCGTACTGGCACTGTTCCCAGACCGGCTAACTACGAGTTTTGCAGGCGGGTGGTGTCACTCCCGCCGGGTGTGACCTGGCGGGAGTAACGCCACCCGCCTGCAGACGGAAATGGAGTCCTATGGGAATGGGGAGTAATGTTATTCTGCCTCCGGAATTACCGGACCACCAGGGCTGTAATGCCCCAGGATGTCCGGCAAGTCCAGAGGTGGTAATTCATTCCGGATCTGGTGACAGCCTGCTGGTTTTACTGTCACTGCTACCGCCGGACTCGTAATGAGGCCTAATGTGTTCAAACCGTATATGACAGGTTTGAAGTTGGGCATGGAGGAATCAGCCTTTCACCATTCAAGAGATGGGAAATCAATCCTGTTACTAGCCAAGAAACACTTCCATTTGTGGTGTTTGCTATGTAATGATCGCTTCCAAGAGAATAAGTGTAGCCAGACTCATTTCCACTGAAAAACCCACAGTATGAAATGAGCCACCAAATGGACTGAAAGAATAAAAATAGCCTCTACAGTTTCACAAAAGCTGTGAAACATAGCTTTTACAAAATGCCTACCATTGTACGTGAAGCATGTGGTCCAACAAGCTCGGCATACATTGGCCAACCAAACATATAGTCACGGCATCCCCGGAATTCGTAGCGGGACTGCAGCACTTCTAGCCTTGGTCTGTCTTCCATTTCACTTTGAAATCAGCCTATGAAAATTGACTTGTAAGCACTTCCATGTTTTGTGTGTGACTCATGACATACATCTACTCCTACCTACAGTTAGGGTACAAACCAAACAACTTTTTGATCCCTAGCATTATACTATGCCACAGATGGCCTTAAGAAGCTCAAGAATCCAATAGATGGTTCAAAGGTTTTGTTGGAATGGTCAGGAAAGGTCCCCATGATTACGAGGGGTTCATGTCGCGCGCACTGTATTGCTAACTGGAGGTAGTGGCGAGCTGGACACTATGTTGCAATTTCACATGTATCACACGTGTAGGTAATTCTGGATGGGATGTGTTACTTTAACGTTACTGTTTTGTTTAGAAATGGATACATGTAAGCTTGTACCAGCATAGAAAGATAAAATGCCAAACCCACCAAATGTAAAAACATACATGCATATTAACACAAATACATGGGGAATTCATGCATCTGCATCTCAATATAGTGGGCCTTCCCAAATGAATCAAACCCACGGTAGTCAGGATTATCTGCAAGATGCACTTCGACGTTTCTGTGAGGTTTTTAGAAGCCATGGGAGGAGTTAATAAGTAACTCCACAACCTTTGCGGACGGCGTTGCAGGAACATAAACAGAAGGTATTCACCTGATGCATCGGAGCGTAATAGAATGTCACAATGTCACAGACACAAAAGGTAAACTCCTGATGAATCGGAGCGTGATAGAAGGGGTTTTCATTATTTATTTTAGCAAGCAGTCAAACACGGGGTGTGCCAATGCCTAAGGATGAACTAATAAGAAACAAGGAGTTGGAATTATATTGTCAGATGTGCTATGTGTGATAAAATGGCAGGGTATTTAGATTAGACATTTTCACTTAGATTAATGACCTGGGGAATGAGATAGCATCACTAACTCAAAGAGAAATCATTCACCCAGCCTTCATCATATTGCTGTGTGAACCATGTGCAAATCAAGAGTTAGGGTTTAAACGGCTTAGGCCAGTTATTGCTAGTAATGAATTATGTTTCAATACCAATGTTTAACCATGTGCTGACGCCATGACCTACTACGGACAAATCTTAAGAAGAGATGTGTTATGAATATGATTTGAAGGTAACTATTAAGATAAAACTGGCTAATGAAAATGTAGGAATTGCAAAAAGATGCGTTTTCCTTGAAGATGTTTTTGTCTAATCATGTTTGGGGGTGGATTGCAATAAAGTATCTGGGAGTGTTTTAATTGTTGCAGAATTGTATAAAAGATGTGAACTGATGTGTTTTGTTGAGACTTGGGCTAGTTTGGTCCTGCAACACCATTTACTGCTCCCCGGAGAATTGTATAATAAACGTACTTTATGTTCATCTGTGTACTCACTTCTTAAGTGGTGTGCATGTTTGGGTTAATGTGATTAAAGATCCATCCACACAGTTTTTATTAGCAAAGTTTCAGTATTGGATTCATGAGACTGCACATAGGGGTCCAAATTATAATTGGATAAGCAGGAGTTAAAAAGTAGTTCCTGGGTATCCAGCAATAACTGGTGACCAGCAACTACCACTGGGGAAAGAGGAGATGGTACATAGTGTTTCCGCAAATCTAACTTCCACATGCCTTATCTATTTGACTCCATCCGGAGCTTCCTACTCTAGTGTTGTGTTGAAAAACAGATATAAGCAATGAACTTCAATTAGGTGTCTGTATTCCCTTGTATGCTCTGCCTTTCTCTCTGCCTTTCTCTCTCTACCGCTCTCTACTTTTTACTCCTCTCCAGGATCTGGTGTATCCTTACACCCTGCTCCCATTTCTCTTCTAACTCCCCCTCTCATCCCCTCTTCTTTCTCTCTTTCTCTCTCTCTCTCTTTCAATCTCTTTCCATCTGTGTGCCTCCAATCTTCTCACATTCCTCCCCTCTCCATCTCTACCACTTCCAACCTCCACCAGCCACTCTCTCTTACCTCCAACCTTTGACTCTACAACTCCTCCCTCACTCTATGTACTGTTCACCTCTTTCTCACTCTCTCTCACTCTCTCTCTCTACACTCTTCTTCACCCCTCTACACTCTCACCCTGTTCCCCCCTTGTTATTACCTATTACATCCTGCTCCACTACCACTCACTCTCACATACACTCCCACAATCACAGCTTTACTCTTCCCACTGGGTAACATTCTCTCTCAAGCTCTATACCTTAACTTTCTCCACAGAGTTTTTAGCACTCCCCTACACCTTTCTCTCACTGCCTGCTCTCCTAGTCCACCTGCACACCTTCTGACCTCACTCATCCACCTTTCGCTTAGTCTTGCTTCTCCAGTCCTTTTATATTTGTTCTTTTCAGTTTCTACCACTCCATTCAGTCCACTTCCGACCTTACTCTAGGGCCCAATTTCGACCCGTTCTTCTCCCCGGGGATGAGTCATTGCAGTTTTAGATTATATGAACCCTTCTTAGCCCCACCTCTTTTTCATGTAGAGCACTTTGGACAGTCTTCCTGGGTTGATTTGCTCAGCGTCACTTCGGCAGTCTGCTCCCTCGGAGCCTCAGTGAGTTAGTTTGTTCTTTTCTGTGTTTGACTGGCGTCGGGTGCACGGCATTGGGTGATTGACAGTAGTAACCATGACAAGAATCTAGTCACATGAAGGGGTCTCGCTCGGAGCCACAGTGAGTTAGTTTGTTCTTTTCTGTGTTTGACTGGCGTCGGGTGCACGGCATTGGGTGATTGACAGTAGTAACCATGACAAGAATCTAATCACATGAAGGGGGTTAAGGGACTGGGGCTCTCCCAATGCCATTACCCCACCTCTGTGGTAGGATCGGCTCTGGCATACCTCCTGGTAGGCTGCCTTCCCTCTGCTCGGGAGAGGTTCCTGTCTCCCTAGTCCGGGTCAATCCCCTGTCACGACTATCTCTTCAGGGTCATAACTCAAGAACATTTATAGATAGAGATGTGTGGGGCAATATTATCGAGTACCTTCTTTAGCAAATGGCAACTGTCTTTATTTGGGTATGCCTGACTACCTTACTCATTCACTACCAATAATTCAAAATGAAGGTGCCTGCTCACATGGTGATGCACCCCATCACACATTATCTAAACCCCTGTTAGGCAATGTCCACTGGCTTCCAGTCCAGGAGAGAATCATCTTTAAGACCCTTTGTGCCATTAAAAGGGACTTCATGGAACTGGACCTACTTTCCTGAAGGATACATTCTCTCTAGACCCCCTCATGTACCGGATCATCTAACAAATCTCTACTCGCTTTTTGATGAGCATGAATGAGTGGCTGTTCCTTTTCTGTTTTCTGCTCTAGGCCGTACCCTTCGGAATGCTCCCTGTTCCTCTCATGACATCTATCCCAGCGCTTCCTCCAGACAATAACTCTTTGGCATCCTATTTGTTGTTCCCTCACCAGACCTATGGACTCTTCATATGGTCTCTGTGCTCTTTCCTTTATCTGCTCTCCCATTAATGGTGGCACTCGTTGAGAGGCCCTCCTGGCCCCCTCCGACTCCTCTTTGATCATCATTAATATCTACCTGAATGGCACCGTCCTGGTCCAGGGCCCTCAGGCCAACCTCCGCCTCTTTTACAGGCACTTTCCAAGTCTCATCAACTTCCTTTCATCTCATGCTGCCCCCTCTCTTCCTTCTCCAACTCCCTTGCCTCCCCCCTAAGCTTCCCCTTGGCTACCTTGCCCTCTTCTCTTTCCCCTTCTGCCCCCCCTCGGGCTTCTTCTACACCTCTGCAGGGCGTACCCCTCCCCGGAAGTTCTTCAAGGTTGGCAACCTTCATCATATTGCCACTCTAAACTCTCGCTCAGCCATCAAACACTCCTCTGACAGCTGTCGCCTCCTGGAAGAACTTGACCTCAATGTTACTGAGACTTGGTTCATGGCCAGCTCTGTCACAAGCTTTTACACTCTCCTCCCTGATGGCTATAAGATCCTCTCCGCAACCAGATCCACCTGGTCTGGAGGGGGTGTAGCCCTGATCTTCCCCGGGTGGATTCCTGCCTCTGTCATTCATATGTAGACCCACTACTCTTTCAAATGCCTTGTCTGCAGGCTTTCTCTCTCTCCTGGCCACTCTACCATGGCTACTATCTATCAGCCACCTGGTCAGATCACATCCTTCCTCTCTGAGTGGGTGGACCTCTCCTCCTCCCTCCTGGCCTCGACCACTCAACTCCTACTTCTTGGAGACCTCAACATCCATCTGGATGCTCCCTGCTCCTCCTTTGGACTATTTTGTGACCTCTGCGATTCTCTCTCTCTTTCTATTCTCCCCTCTGGCCCAACTCACTCTGCAGGGCACACGCTTGATGTTTTGATCTCCTCTGACCACTCCTCTCTCCTGGAGTGATCACTCCCTCCTTTCCTCCAATTTCTCCCTCTCTACGCCTCAGGGCAAGCCAACTCCAACACTGCCACCTACCTTCTCAGTCATCCGACCCATGAAGAGTGTGTCAGTTGAGGCTTTCGGCGCCACTTTCTCTCCCCCTCCTCTTCCTCTTGCTGACTCTCACCCTGACACAGTCCTACCCATGCTCAACTCTTCTATCTCTGATACTCTGGATGTTCTTGCCCATGTCATGAGGATCCGCTTGAAGCCCAAAGCCAAGTGCAACTCTTGGTACGATTCCGACCTAGCTACCCTTAAATGCAAGTGCAGGGTGGCTGAGAGGAAATTGCGGGCTTCCTGTGCATCCTCTGATAAACTGGCCTGCCGCCTGCTCCAAAGGCAATACCGGCTCCTTATCCAAACCAAGAAGAGAGCCCACATCCAAGCCCATGTCTCTGGGGCATCTAACAAATCAGCCAAACTTTTTAAAATCTGCAAGGAGCTGGCCAATCCTGCTGCAGTCTCCATCTCTCCTGTCGCCTCCCAGGCCATCTGCAATGCCCTTGCCTCTCATTTCATCTAAAACACCCAGGACATCCTGTCCACCCTCTCGTCTTCTCCACCTCTCCCCCTTCTGTCTCTGCAAATTCTGACCCTCATGCAGCCACCCCCGCCCTCTTTCTCCTGCTTTCTTCTGTTCTCCCCTGACAAGGTTTCTAGACAAGTCTGATCTATGAAAGTCTCATCAAAACAGGTTCTTCCCTGTTCATCCAAAACCATCAACGACCACATTGACACCATTACTCCTGCTCTGGCTGACTTCTGCAACCACTCCTTCATCTCCAGAGCCTTCCCCTCTGAAACACTCCCTTGTGCACCCTCTTCTGAAGAAACGCACAGCCGAACCCTCATGCCCGACTAACAACCGCCCGATCTACTCCTTTCCTGGACAAACTCCTGGAAAAACTTGCCGTCTGCGAGCTTAATCTTCACACTGACTTTGTTGGTTGTCTCAATGACCATCAGTCTGGCTTTAGAGCTGCCAGGAGCACGGAAACTGCTCTCCTGAACATCCGTAAAGACCTGCTCTCCAACCTTGACTCTAACATCCCTTCTGTCCTCATCCTACTCGATCTCTTTTCTGCCTTTGACACGGTCAATCACGCCACCCTGCTCAACCGTCTCCGTGATAACCTGGGTATCACCGGGCAGGCCCTTGCGTGGCTGACGTCTTTCCTCTCTGATTGGCCCTCCCATGTTCAACTTGGGTCCTTCCTTTCCTCTATTTCACTCTCTACCTCTGGTGTTCCCCAGGGGTCTAACCTCTCTCCCTGGCTTTTCAGCCAATACCTGGAACTCCTTGCCCACTGCATTGCCGCTCTCTGCTCCAACTTCCATTGCTATGCAGATGACACTCAGCTCGTTTTCAGGCTTCCCTCTGCCACCTCTTCACCTTCTCTAATCTCTGACTGTATTTCTGCCATCCAGGAGTGGTGTGCCTCCAATAATCTCTGCCTTAATGGCAGTAAAACAGAGATTCTCCTCATCGGCACGCCTGCACCCTCCTTTCCTGACGCTCTCTGGCCCACCTTCCTTGGCCGTCCTCCTGCGCCCAGCTGTGAAGCTAAGAACTTCAAGGTCATCTTTGATGCCACACTCCTTTTCTCCTCACATCTCTGACATCTCGAAGAAGTCACATTTCCAACTACACCTCCTCAAAGGTATCTTTCCTTTCCTCTCCTTCCCCCAGAAAATTTCTGATTCTAGAGCTCTGGTTCTCTCCAGGCTGGACTATTGCAACAGACTCTTTCTAAATCTGCCTGCTTCCATGCTCTGCCCTCTGCAACTCATCTAGAAAAGGGCTGAGAGATTTGTCCTTGGACTCAAGCCCTGGGATCGTGTCTCTCCAGCCCTGAAATCTCTTCATTGGCTCCCAGTGGCTGCAAGGATTCAAAGAGCCTTTGCATTGTCCACAAGGCTTTCTGGGGCCTGGGTCCAAAATACCTTCAACTTTCCCTCCATAAATACCTTCCTACTCAAGCTCTTTGCTCATCCACCTCCAACTCCCTCAGTGCCAATCTCTTTTCCAAGGAACAAGTTGGTGGTAGATCGCTTTCCTCAGCAGGGGCTTCCCTCTGGAATGAAACTTGAGGAGAACCATATCAAGTTCCGGAAGCACCTCAAGACCTTCCTCTTTGCTTCTGCCTTCGCTCTCCCTCTCCCTCTCTGATCTGCCTGCTTTGGCACAGTGCACCTGGTTTACCCTCTGATTCCGGGCACAGGTCCATGCCCACCCAGCCACTCACCCGCACTGCCCCTGGCAACCCTTGCACTCGGGTCTGTATCTGTACCCTAAAGTCCCCTTACCTGCACTTACTAGACACCGGTTGTCTGCGCTCAAAACCTGCACTTGCCACCTTGCTGGCTGCACTACTTTTTTGTATTGTTGTACCCCTTGCTCAGCACTTTTCATTTCTCCCCTCTCCCTTGCACTTTACCTCTTCCCTCTCCCCTGCACTTTCGCGTTCTCAATGTCACTGGGCCTAGTAATAGCTTTGTTTTGTCTTCCCCTCCCTTACCTCGTCGTGCTCTGAGATACTTGTGCATGAGCGCGATACAAATAAAATATCTCATCATATCATATCATTTAGCAGCCACATGCAATCATTTTTAACGTTTTCTTGAAATTAATGCACATAGTTTCCAGTGAGTGCATGCAACTCAAATCTCTGATCTTCATACAAACATTTAAGGATATCATAAAGTAGTAACTGAAATCCGCAAATTATAAATTTGCAACCATCCAATTGTCTGCGGAAATATGCCAATGCCACCAAATTACAACAGAGACATACATTTCAGGAAAGAGGTTGTTGATGTCTTAATTTCTATTGCACCTTAATTGTGCCCCTCTATGGCCAATCCAAGGTGAGGCCAGCAACAACAAAGAGAGACTGTGGGCTATTTTAAATACACAGAGGTTCTGCCCATTAAGCATACAAACAAGTCAAAACCTGGGAACCAATGTGTCGCTTCTCCTTCAAACCTTTCTTCTCAAGTATTCCCTCCTTTCTCTTTCATAACAAGATCTACCAGACCAGGGACCAAATAGGTACTGGATAGCACACAGATGTAATCATAAAAGAATTGTATTTATATGTATCTCAATAAACAATTTAAATTATTGCACAAATAAACATATATATATTTCTAAAACACAATCTTTACAACCTAATGTGGTTAAAAACATTCATAATGTAATGTAGACAAGCATACAAAAATACATATTGTTAACTATACCTTAAATCCGTGTTTTTGTGTGGTTGATTCACCCTCAGTGGTCGATTGACCACTAGGAACGGATCAACCTTAAAGTGCAAAGTGCAAAAAAGTGCAAAATTAAACAATAATATCACAAAAAATGTAGTGCAACCACTGCGTTGTTTTTTTATTTTACTGTTTCTTTACATGTAAAGAGACCCTTTTTCTTAAACTAGGTACCTTTAAACCTTTTTATTAGGGTACAATATCTTGCTCCTTTCTTCTGAAAGGTATCTCATAATAAATAACTTTGGTCTTGTAACACTGTTATTAAATCACAGTGCTCCATACCCAACATGTTTCGTTCTATCGTAGCAATTTTTTTGCTCTAATTATGAGAACTTCTTCAGGGGAACCAACATAATCCCACTACACACTTAAAATTCTGGACTTGTACCATTCAAATCCTGATTAATGTTACATTCTACAAAACAAGTTTTTAACAGTCAATTGTGACTCCTTCAGCTCCGTTTGCGAATAATGTTCTTTGGTCGATTTCTATTGGATTCTTGAAAGAGAATAGCAAAATCATGCATGCACTGGTTGAATTAATTATCCTATGCATGGGAATATCCAGGTATCCTTTCACTGGACTGCACCCTTGTGTCCACAAGGGATAAACAAATCTGCGGTAGGTGTCAGATCCTCATTCCTCGCGCTCGATAGTTATTGGTATCGATCGGGTCCATACATCTACTAGTCCCAGGTCGCTGACCGTGTATACTCGAGTTCTTTGTCACCGCTTGTGTCCACAAGGGATAAACAAATCCGCGGTAGGTGTCAGATCCTCATTCCTCGCGCTTGATAGTTATTGGTATCGATCGGGTCCATACATCTACTAGTCCCAGGTCGCAGGCCGTGTATACTCGAGCTCTTTGTCGCCGCTTCAACAGCTCTGTTTAGATCGCAAACTCGGGGTCGTCTATCTGCTTCCCGGTCTTCAGTACCAATCCAAGGTGAGGACCTTGTAATTCCAGATTGCCTAGAAGGGGAGACTGTATCTGTTTTTCCAGCTCCCTTCTTCTAATTTTTCTCCTTATCATTCCATGCATCTGCCATACCTACTGCATTTCTAGGCACCTGGCCTGATGCAAAGCAAGGTGGACTGACCTGAAGATTTGACATGTTGACTGACGAAACAGATCTCTGTTTGCATGTGTCTGTTATGTGCTTTACACATGCTGATTTGTAGAACTTTTGGTGGGATGGCTGTGCTTTTTTCAGATCTTCATTCCGACTGAGTTGTATCAGGTCTGATGGTCTCTTGAGGTACTTTGTCCTTCCTGTCTTTCAAGACCTTTGATGGACTACCATGATGCTTTTGGCTGCCTGTTTGTAGTGACCTGTGCTTAATTTATGTCACCTCCGGGGTGGGCTAATTTATCCAAAGTGAGGTTATGCACTTTTGGTCATGCTCTCCTACTGAGTATCAGTCAATTTTTCTAGACCATATACTCTCCGAAAGCTGCGTTTTCCACATATTCTCTGCACTCGCATTGCATGACTTCAAGCAAATGGTTACTAGAATGGAACCATCTGTTTACCTAATATACACGATTTAGACATTTAGAAAAGCAATTGTAAAATGTTCCTCAAGGTCATCCACAGAGGTTGGGGCAGTCTTGCTTGGATTTCTGTATGGTCCGTGTAACACCAGATGTGTTGCGAAGCTGGATCTCAAAAAGCTCTTGAAGGCATCTGAGTCCCACCACCAACTGCAGCTCACAGAACATCATTGTCCTCCATCTAAGGACGAGCTTTGCCTTTTTATCCAGCTTTGCATTTTGTGATCTTATGGCCCTTAAATAGGTAGCATCCCGTGCAGTAGATGGGATGCAGAGTAACTGTTACACCAGATAAACCAACTCGGGAAGAAGGCAAAGTCATTTTAACTGTTTTGTTACCAATTGTCTAAAATGGAGCATTACAATGGACTTCAACAGACGTCGCACAGCATAATCTCATTCGAGAACTCTCAAAGCATTTAATAAAAAACCTCATTTATATAGTCAAAACACATCATACATGATGTCATACTACATGGCAAACAACTCATGCCCAGCCCTAGTGCAAGTCATCTTCAACAGTTATTAGATACACGGCTCATCATTGGCTCTCAAACTATAAGGCCCTTCATTATATGGCCTTCTACAATTGGTTGACACGCTTGTACCCTTCTGGAACATTTGGCTCACTAGCAGCACGTCAGCTGGTACCCCAGGTGTCAGTGGGTGGATTTTGACTGTGTCTCCCCACCCAATTAGCCCAGCATCTCTCATCGTCCATGCCTTCTGCCATGGAGATTGGGCCTCATTCCGAGTATGGCGGTAAGGGATAGCGGCCACCGGTAAGGAGACCGGTGGCGGTGATCCCTTACCGCCATACTCCGAGTTCCCTTTGCGCCCTCGCCCTTAACGCCTGCTTTGAGCAGGTGTTAAAGTCGAGGGCGCAAAGGGGCCTCCAAGCCAATAACGGTGACCGTAATGAACGGTCACCGTTATTTGCATCTTCCCCATTCCCATTGAGCCCTATGGGGGCTCATTTGGGAATGGGGAAGAGCCTTGGTGAATGGGGAATTACCGCCCCGCCAACCTTGGAATGGGGCGGTAATTCCGCCATCCACCAAGGCGCTGCCGGTCCGGGTACGGCGTCAACCAAGGCGTTAATAGAGCCATTGGTTAGCGCCGTACTCGGAATGAGGACCATTGTCTTTAAACTTGGCTTTGCAAAGTATCCTCAGTCCTGGGAATATAAGGGAGTGTGAGCACACACTATCTTAAGTCTAGAGCTGCATGCCCACCTTCTATTTCTATCCATAGCCCACGTGACAGGTGACCACAATTCGGCTCATTTTCTATCATTAATTGTCTTATATGACTAAAACTTGGCAGCCAGTGTTCTTTCTTTGCACCTTAACAAGGGATGATTCCGGGTCTCATGTTCACTGTTATTCAAGGATAGATAACCACCTCTTGGCCGCTCCAGCCTTTGACAGCATGCCAGGCAGCTTTTCTTGGTCTTTCCTCGATTCCAGCTGCTTTCTTGCTGCGACACAGCTTTTGATCCTTCTTTCTCCATGGGTCTGAGCTTAATAAATATGTGACACTGATGTCCAGTTTCTGTATAATGGTGGCACTGCCTGCAGTCTATTCAGTACGTATAGCTAGCTTCTATGATTTCTTAGCCTACTTGCGTTGCTGCACCTGTACAGTTATTAAACGGCTTGGATTTTCTGCAGTGTTTTTCACAAATGTAATCTTCACTTCACATATGAAAGTTTACTTGATTCTTAATTCATCATCAGATTCCATAAGGTCTATGTATCCTCTTCTTCTCAGTGCGCCACGCTAGCTTCTTGTGATGTCACCAACTTCTCTTTCGCTCATCTTCATATTCCTTTGGAGATCTTTTCCAAGAGATTGTCATCTCTACGAGGATACATCACATGATAGGGTTTTCTTAGCGGATACCTTTTCTCGAAGGCTCTCCGTGGAATAGGCACAACCACTGGTGTCATGCATGGCGCGATTTCTGGCTTCAAGCATACAGGAAGCAGGGGGGCGGGACTTCCTGCAGAGGCATTCGGCTGCTCCTCTACAATTTAAATTACATATCAGAATGAAACATATAATTATGTATGATAATGTTCATTCAGAGCTAGTATTTGGTACAGCGAGAAAAGAAAAGCTTTTAAGACCATTTTGTCTTGACAAAGCAAGTAATTCAGTCAAACGGCGGAAATTATTTCAGACTCTCATACGGCATACAAGCCGGCAGAGAGCTTCTTTGCTTCCTTCTGTTGCCTGTCTGCCGATCATCTATTTCACAGTGACTCAGGTAACTGAATCACATTCAATCAATGGATGGATGGATGCTTTTGTATTGATGTGCATAGTAGGGAGAGCTGTGACCAGAAGCTCTGCACATGAGCAAGCACCGTTGACTGGGCCTTCCCACCTCTGGGTCCCTTACAATAGTGCAAGGGTGGTAGTACCGGACACATTACCCGGGTATAGTTGCATGGTATTTGAAATAATAGGCACAATTCGGAGCGACTGCAGTGATTACAGACTTTTGACTGCCCTCATGTCTTGTTTTAGGCGTAGGTTCACAGTCGGGTGCTTTGTGTTCATTTCCTTTTGCTGCAATTCCACTTGCCTCATTCACCCCTCTGCCACTGTCGCAATTTACTTCTTTGTTGTGTGACATCTAATTGTCAACCTCAGGGCCCTTGCAAAACCTTTTCTAGCTCTGAAGAGCAAAGTTACGTTTTGTCGCTCCACCTCTCTCCTGACAATAGTACCACATTTTCCGATTTCAAGCACGTGTTGCCCGCATTAGTTGTGCCTGATGTGGCTTCCAGGGGGAGTGGGGGTGGCATTTTCTCGAACAGATCCATTTCACCTGTTTTCATATCTTGTTTCCCTTTGGTTTTGGCACCCCGTTGCCCATCACTTTCATCAACTATAGCAGGGGGGGATTTTGTATTGCACTTTCAGAAAAATGTTGTCTAAGGCGTGTGGCTGTGCATCCAGTCTGAAGGCCGGGGGCCTGTCACAGTTCCATGGTCTGTTATGTTACTATGCTTTTATGCTGCACTAAATCACCTCCATAGTAGTATCAGAGTGCCTAGGCCTGTCCGCGGAGTGGTTGCCTGTGCCCACACAAGGGGCATCCAGATCTTAGTTTGCTGGAAGAAAGAAAGTGAGCAGGGGGAGGGGAAGTACCGGGAAATGGGAAGAGGGATGCAGATGCAACATACACCGGGAGGGATGGATGGAGCAGGGAAAGAATGTTTTGTGATTGCATTGGTGAGTCTTGGGAGGATAGCTCAGGGGCAACGTGCTCGCCTTGGAAGCAAGACGTCAAGGAGCAACAAGGGTTCGATCCCAATAACCTATCATATCATATCAGACCTGTTACGTGGACCACGGTTCTGTAAAAGGGAGGAGGCTGATATGTCCTAAAGTGTTCTGATAAATGGGTTGTGTTTGCATGGCAGATTTGGAGAATGGGAACTTAGTACACAATGTAATGCTGGATTCACGAGGGGTCTGAGAGTGTGCTTGGGCAATCCTGGAAGTTCGGTGGCTTATTTGCCCCGGGCATCTCCACACCTTTCTCCCCAGGCACATATGCAGAATGTTACTCCTTCGACTGCCAAGCCTGAGCCATGAGCAGCAAAGTCAAGGATAGACCGTGTTTGCTGAACACTGTTGGTTACAGAAGATAAGGCAAAGGAGTGGTCAAACTGGTAGAGTAAAATTAAAAAGGCCTTGCAGCTAGATGGCAAAAAGGCTTCACCCTCTTACGTCGTGCTTGGCTTTACTTTCGATGGATGTGGGATGGGGTGGTGCTTAACATGGAATTAGCTGTCAAAGTATAACAATACTTCGACTTCTACAGTGAGAAAGTGTAGCCTGAACAAAATACAGTATGATTCCTTAGACTATGTGCAGGACGCTGCTGGATGTGCGACCAAACAGGGCAGGCAAGGCGCGAAGGACCAGATGTCTGTCCTTCTGTATGTAGTGTCAGACCGGCACCCGTCTCTCATCTTATGCTACTATGCTTTGACCTTTACCATGAGGCTATCACACGCTACATGTTTTATAATGCTGTATGCCCAAGTAAGGCCATCTCGCACATCCGTGGAGTCCGGAGGCCCTTCTGGTCACAAGCCAATGAACATGAGCACCAGTCCATCCAAAGACCAGCACAGAGAGGCCCCTCATTCAGCCACCCAGTCAAATTGGGGAGGATGGGTGTCCCTACACGTCTCCACTGGGCACTCCCTGTGTGCCAGGGGCCAGAAACCCCCCTTTCAAGACAAGTCTATAAATGTAAAAAGGTGAAAGGCTCCCTGTGTGCAAAGCTAGTCTCTGGGTAGAGTTCAGAGACGGGGTCCTTTTATACTCACGAGCAGAAAGCTTTTCTACAATTTGAGCAAGAGCTCTGTTATTTTCTGTGCTGGAACATCCCTGCCGAGGTACACCAAATGTGAGGCTTGCGCAAATATATTGTGTCACTTTTCCCCTCTGCTGAGGGAAAGTGACCAGCATTGGCAGCCTGACTCAAAGAAATTAATTTGAAAACACTTGCTGGATTTGCCAGCACACACAGAAGGACGCAGTCAGCCCCACAGGTGGTCTGGCAGGGCTGGCGTTGTAATTGGGTACATTCTAAGGAAAACCTCTGGAAGCAGCAATGACCTCTGGTGATAGCCCTCCAAAAAGCCCTCCCAACTCACAATGAGGTCCTCGGTCGGGTTCATTCTTTCAAAAAGGTGATTAATTTTGAAGGAGCTATTGCCAGGGGTGCCCCCAAACATTTTTCATAGGGGTGGCCTGATGAGGTCACTGGACACCTTGGGGTGGCACACCAAAACAAACACACGAATTTAGGAGACTGGAGGTTTTGGACCTATATTTTTGTCTTGGACCTTACTGCAACAGCCCTCTTCGAAACACTGCCTCCAATATGGTATTCAATGCGCAGAAGGTCCCTTGTTTTCCACTACGAGGCAGGCGGGCCGGTGGGGGTGGGGGGCAGCGTTTTTCTAAGTGTGGCTGGGGCCCCCTTGATTATCCCATAGGGCCCAGAGCATTACAAAGTCCCATTAGTATTAGAGGAAGATGTCATGAGTACTGGCACGTTATACACATGTAAGGTTTTGAGGCAGGCGTGAGGGGGAGATATACATATTATGGGGAAGCATTTCCATGGCACTGACATTGCACTCAACAGTACTTGACGTGTGGAATATTCAGATGTTAACATGATGTGCGCCATTTTCATTGTTATTCTGTGGTGTCATCATTTCACGTCACCGCATGCATTTTTCCCTACTGTGCTCCTACACCACCCTGCTCATCCTGAAACCTTTGTGAAGGATGCAGCCTACGAATGAAAGCGCCGTGACACCTCCGGGTCCTGACGCTGCTAACAAATTCGATGAATAAATACAATGAATGCCCTGCTCGGTTGTCCTGTCCTATTGCGCAGCATTTCTAGTCAGAGCACTCCCGCGCTTTTTCTGAGTCAAATTTGTATCTTGCGTTTATTGAACGAGGGCAAGAGGGTTGGTTCAGTGAAATGGGTGGTAGGATTCAGATATATTGGCAATTCCCTCTACATTTCCCTTTGGGACCACCTCCTTATTTGAGAGAGTGTCTATTTAGAGCCAATTGTGGGAATGGAGGGACAGAGCTAAGGGGTGAAGCCAGTCACCCCCAATGGACTGACAGTAATGCGCCCTAAATTAGACACATGATTTACACTCAAGAGACGGCATCGAGGATACTCTGACAACTGGCATAGCACAACCTTCTCCTGACCAGAAGGCTTTTCTTTAGATAATTTTATTGGGCGATTATTGAATGACATCACTTTGAGTGACGTGGTGGCTTGCATTTATACGTAACAGGCAGTTCCTGTAGACTTAACTACAGCATCAGTTGCTCAGACTCATCCATTCATGGATATATTTGGCTCCTAAATTTGCATTATACAAAAGAATGTTGCCCCACTATTTATTTTTCATTGTTACATTTGCATTTTGTTCCCATATTTGCATTTACTACAATGCACGTTTAGTCAGTGCTGCCATCATTCCAAAATCTGAAGAAGGGGTGACATTACAGGACCATTTCCTCCCACAATGTGACATCGCAGGCAGTGACGTCACATGTTCTTGAACGTTAATGGATGGGCCTTAGTCATTTTTCATGCAATCATTATTGAACATCCAAGGCTGTTTGCGCGTTAATAAAGTATGTCTGATAAGAGATCCTAACAAACGCGGAAGGCCTTCAAATTTAATTGACAACAGTTGGGATCATTAAATCACAGAGATTATGAGGTCAACAAAGTGGGTGCAGGTAGCAGTGGAGGCAGTGGTGGTGACCAATACGGCCACCCCGCCACCCCCCACCCTCTCCCTCCCTGCTCCCGCTGGGGCGGTGCTCCAATCTAGGCGTCAGCCCAGCAAAAAAAATAAGCAAAATGCAAATAGGCACAAAATTAAATGAATACTGGGCACACGGGCGCACGGATACTGTGCGTGCTGCGTGCGCGCAGCGCGACCCTGCTGTGGCGGCCCTTCCCTGCTTGCCTGGGGTTCACCCCTGGGCGCGCGCTGATTCTCAACCGTAGATTTACGTGGACTATGATAGGGGGCCCACACACGCACAGCTTAGTGTTTGTTGTAAGTGGGAAAAGGGACAGAGCCCCTTTAAGAGGGGAGCCCAGGACTATGGGAGGGAGCGGGAAGCGGGAGGAAAGGGAGGGGCAAGGGAAGCGGGAGATCAGTAAGAGTATGGAGGAATAAAGAGGAGGTTGTACAGCACAATGGCCCCTGCGTGGTCATTTGGTGTGCGTGGAGCGGCCCCATGAAAGGGGGCTAACAACTGGCGACGAAGGGAAACGTCCCGCGCCGTGGAGGAAATGGTGAAGGGCCCGTGTGCCCAGCAGTAACAGGGGCCCGTGTGCCCAGCAGTGAAGGGCCTGGGCACCCAGCAACAATGGAGGGCCCGTGTGCCCAGCAGTAACGGGGGCCCGTGTGCCCGGCAGCGACGAGGGCCGTGTGCCCAGCAGTGAAGGGCCCGTGCGCCCAGCAACAATGGAGGCCCCGTGTGCCCAGCAGCGACGGGGGCCCGTGTGCCCAGCAGCGACGGGGGCCCATGTGCCCAGCAGCGACGGGGGCCCGTGTGCCCAGCAGTAACGGGGGCCCATGTGCCCAGTGGCAACGGGGCCTGTATGCCCGGCAGTAGGAGGTGGGCCCGTGAGCCCTGCAGCGAGCCTGCGCGCTCAGAGTAACGGGCCGGTGTGCCCTCGTGGTGGACCCGTGTGTCCTGCAGTGGGCCCGTGCGCCCAGGAACAGAGGTGGGCCAGAGCGCCCTGCAATTACAAGGGGGCCTGAGTGCCCGCAGTGGGCCTGCGTGCCCAGCATCATCGGGCCTGCGAGCCCGCGCGAGCGGCAGGGCCCGTGCGCCCAAAGTGTGGTAGGGCCTGCGCGCCCAGCAGCTGAGGAGGTGGAGGCCGGTGCGCCCAGCAGCACCTGGGGCCCGTGTGCCCGCTATGAACAGGGGCCCGTGCGCCCAGCAGCGGAGGAGACGGTGGACCCGTGCACCCGCAGCAGATGAAGACCCGTGAGGAGCTCCGGAGGAGGGTCCGTGAGCCCAGCAGAAGGAAGACGTCGCGGGAGCCCACCCCGACAGCAGAGAGGACCGCCGGACGCAGCCCAGCAGAGGGAAGACGTCGCGGGAGCCCACCCCGACAGCAGAGAGGACCGCCGGACGCAGCCCAGCAGAGGGAAGACGTCGCGGGAGCCCACCCCGACAGCAGAGTGGACCGCCGGACGCAGCCCAGCAGAGGGAAGACGTCGCAGGAGCCCACCCCGACAGCAGAGAGGACCGCCGGACGCAGCCCAGCAGAGGGAAGACGTCGCGGGAGCCCACCCCGACAGCAGAGAGGACCGCCGGACGCAGCCCAGCAGAGGGAAGACGTCGCAGGAGCCCACCCCGACAGCAGAGAGGACCGCCGACCGAAGACCAGCTGAAGGAGGAGCCGCCAAGGGTGGTCCAGCAGAGCCGTCGGAACGAATCCAACGGCAGGGGGAGGCCAACGCACAAGGGGACCCCAGCAGGAAGAGGAGCTGCCACCAAGACTACGGAGCTGCCGAACAGCGAGGAGAAGAACACGCCTGCAGCAACCGTGACAGCGCAGCAGGCCCGGCTGTTTGCCAACTGCAACCCCAACAAGTAAGGTGTTCTGTCGGGGGTCGGGGAAAAAAAAAAAAAAAAAAAAGGGGGAAAAGGAACCTCGCGTCTCCCCGTGTGACACTCAAAAACATACAGGAAAACCACATTCCGACCAAAAGGGAATCCCCGTGTCTCCCGCATGTGACACATAAAATAATACGGGGAACTACAATACGAAAAAGGAATCCCCGTGTTTCCCCACGCGACACCCAAGGGGATAATAAGCTAAGAACGCTACGGCAGAAGGGAATCCCTGTGTCTCCCCGTGTGACATTAAAGCAATTGTGCGACAGAGACCACCACAGCAGAGAGAGGAACCCTGTGTCTCCCATGAGTGACACCCCTACAGAGAACAGAGAGAAATAAAAACAAAGAAGGGACTCCCAAAGCCAAAGAAGGAGGGAAACCCTGTGTCTCCCCAAGTGACATTCAAAAATAAAGGAGTGAGCGACGCTACGAGGGAGAAAGAAACCCTGTGTCCCCCCCCCACACACAACATTTAATGAGACCATACAGTTAAACCAAACCACAACAAAAGAAAGAAAGCCTGTGCTTCCCACGTGAGAACCAATCAGGAAGCCATAACACCAAGAGTAAACTGACCAATGCCCACGTGCCACCTGACTAACGAAAGCAGACCAAGCGACACCATCATGTCGGCCCCAGATGCAGCGGACCCCAATGCCCAACCACCAGTACCAGGAGCACCCTCCTCTCACGCAAGCCTAATGAGGCGACCCGCTCCATTCACATTAAACCCACGTCACGACCAGGGCCGACGATGGGAAGAGTGGATGGAAGAATTTGAGGACTTTTTAGGTGCAATTGGGAACAAAGACCCGCCAAACAAAATTAGCATATTTAGGAACCTGGTAGGAAAAGAGGTAAAGGACATCATCAAGACAATCCCAGCTACAGACAAAACCACGTACCAACGTCTCCTAGGTGCACTAAACGACAAACTCATAACAGGATCCAACAAAGACTACGAACGCCTTGCATTCAACCAACACAGGCAGCGTCCACACAAATCGATTGGGGAGTTCGTCATACGTCTCCAGCAAAAGATAGGAGACTGCGACTTCGCCAACTTCAACGATGAAGAAGCTATAAGACTAAGGATCATAGAAGGGTGCACCTCGTCAACATTCAGAAAACACCTTCTCATAAAGCCCCTACCCCTAGTGAAAATACTAAATCTGGCAAAAACCTACGAGAGAGTTGACGCACAGGCAACCACCATTGAGAGGCAAGTTGAACGCAATGCCATCGCGGCCCTCACGGAAAGACAACCGCAACAGTCCAAGCACACTCAACCCTGGAGACAGAAAAAACTCAGAAGACACCGGCAACAAACCCCAAGCAAAGAGCAATTCCACAGGCGGGGCTGGAAACACACACACGGACAACCATATTCAGCCTTGGGACGAACATGCTGGCGCTGTGGCCAGGAAGGTCACCTTCAAGCAAAATGCGGAACACAAGCACCCACAAGTGCTGCATATCGACTGATACCACCTGCCCAGGAAAGATACCCGAACTTACCGATGGCACTGTCAGAGACCAGGAAAAACACAGAGACCGTGAACACCAGCCCTTCTAGACATCACAGGCATGCACACCCCCTCCACCCTGGGTTGACCCACCCAAAAGAGGACGGACCAGCACTTGACACACAAACCTCACCCGTCCTGCGAGAGAACTGAGTCTCGCAACCACCCGGTACCCTTCGAGATATCATACGGGGGAGGGAATGCGGAAGCCACAGGAAACGTTGGTACAAGGCAACTGTACCAGACACTGGCGGAAGAACAACCCCTAGGCAAACTCCAGGACCATGCCGGCCAATGGAGGACCGCACAGAGAATACAGCCAAAAGGTCCGTCACGACGCGACCCAACCCAAGGAGGCCGCAGAGTGTCTGACGACATCCGCATGATACCGAGTCCCGCCATAGGGCACAGCCGTCTCAGCCACCGGACAGCACTACAGCATGCACTCGTCAGCATTCATTATAGGTCATTCAGAGTAACCCACAAGAAGGACCACGTGCCGGAGCAAGACGCGGGAGAAGAAAACAAGACCAGAGGACAGACAAACCGCGCAGACCCCATCCTAGCGACAAGGGACAGAGAGGAGGTGACAACTATGACAGAGAACTACGGCAAAATGACGCCAAAGGACTCCCTCCTCCACGAGCTATACTTTGAAGAGCAGGAACCAATGAAAGGAGAAGCGATCGAGAGGAAGGAAAAGGAGAGAGCAAAGACTTATGAAGCACTGCACCGAGAGAGCGTGGAAGAGACCCACGAGCAACCAGGCAGGCCCCACCGAGCCACAAAGAGACCCCAACGTCTCATCGAGCAAATGTGACCCCGGAAGTCTCATGTTAAGCAAGGGGGAGGTGTTGTAAGTGGGAAAAGGGACAGAGCCCCTTTAAGAGGGGAGCCCAGGACTATGGGAGGGAGCGGGAAGCGGGAGGAAAGGGAGGGGCAAGGGAAGCGGGAGATCAGTAAGAGTATGGAGGAATAAAGAGGAGGTTGTACAGCACAATGGCCCCTGCGTGGTCATTTGGTGTGCGTGGAGCGGCCCCATGAAAGGGGGCTAACAGTGTTAAAGGACGGGATATGGTTATAATAATGTGTACTGTTATATAGCGCTTTTTGCCTGATTCCTCTCGCTTCAACGCGCTACCAAGGGATTGAAATGTATAAACGCAGGCTTTCTCTCATGCCAGAGACACTAGGCGGGATAAATGGCACAATAACAAGGGGACTTGTTAGCAGCAGGGGTCAGTGGTGCAGAAGCTGGGGGCATCAGGGGAGATCATATTGTAGAGCGGGCCAGAGGCGTGTTAGTAGAAGACACTGGTGCAGTGGGCATTGCAGAAGCAGGAGTACACCACTTCGTGGCAGGGGCCATTGTTGTACTGGTAGAGGACATTGCAGTAAGCTTCAGCGGGTGTGGCATGCTGTGGTAGCCCCTCAGACAGTGTTGAAGTTGCAAGGTCGTTTTGAGAGATGTGGTGTACTGCTGTAGTCTCCGGGTGCAGTGTTTGTGTCTCAGAGCACAGTGATGGAGTTTCATTTATTTATTTATTTAAATGTATAAAGCGCACAGGCGGCCCTGTTACAGCAGAGCTTACTTAGCATGCATTAGATTCATTACGAACAGTCAAAGGATGCAGAGAGCATTGATAATGCTATTTACAAGATGTGACATTAACAGAGATGACACGAAATTTCGCTCATTAGTCCAGAGACAGGTTCCAAGGTTACAGGGGAACAAGTTGAGTTATGTTTTGGAGGGCAGGTCTAGTTGAAAAGCTTCGTTTTAAGCCCTCTACGGGAACCCCTTCCGGGGTTTGCATGTCTGAGACGTAATTATTTCACACAACACTTTCAGAATTTTGACGTTGGAGGTTTGGCTCGAACCCCCAACCTCTCAGGTACAAGGCAGAGCACTTACTGACTGTGCCACAAAGACTGGCATTGGAAATTATTGTACAGCAAGCCATGTATATATTAGTTAGAGCTAACGCTCGTTTTGAATTAACATGCCATGATTCACAGACAAAACTGCACAAATGAGATTATATACAGTTTATAGAAAGGAGAAGTGCTGGAAATGTGGTTGGGGGTGGTTGTGGGGTCGTGTTGGGGCGGGGCGGTAATTGGTGGGCTGCGATGGGGTAGTCCCTCTTTTATGTTGTTGGCTGTCCCGGTTTTTTGTTTTGAAAATCTGGTCACCCTATAGGAAAGGAAAGCTGACACCTCCGGCTTTGGCTCTTTTAACGGCAGGGATGAGAAGCTGATTGGAGTGCTGGGGCCGCTTGGGTCTGTTAGAGGTGGCAAGGTGTTTTTTATTCTGATAGGGAAGGGGGAGCTCTGAGGGAGAGGCACCTGTGTGTGATGGAGAGGGTTTTAAAGAGAATACGTTCCTTGACTGCGAGCCAGTGGGCCTCCCGTCTGGCCTGTGAGATGTGCTCTCTTTTGGGAATGCTTAGCGCCGCTCTAAGAGCATTCTTTTGTGTGATTTGTAATTAGTTGAGGTTATTCATGACACATGGATGCAGTCTGGGGCTAGATTCTTCTGGTCTCAGGGCATGGGCTTGCGTATTTGCACAGTGTTAGAGTTTTGGGGCACGCTGGAGTCAAGCTGTCCATTTGGCAACACGGAGCGCATCATCCCGGCGAGCAGTGTTTGGTCCAAATTTCGAATGCAGTTTCCTCACACTGCCCAACCCCAGACTCAGTGGAGCCGATGCGGACAGGCAGGCACCAGGCATAGCACATTTGCTATTATGTAGCAAATGATTCGCCCGCCCAGAAACAAACGGCCACCTGGACCAGTTAGTTAGTGTGCACACCACGGCCACAGCAGCAACACTTTCCAGCTGCCCTGGCAGTGCCTCTGCCCTCCTGCAGACCCTGTCCCTGACCTGCTGGCATGCCCGTGTGTGCGTGCTGTGCCCTGGATCGCAAGCAGCGATGAGCAGGTATGAGTAGAAAATAAACGTATGTGTGTTATATGTGTCTGCGCGTGCTTGCTTGGAGTTGTGTGTGTCTGTGATTGCACATGTTCGAATGAATACCTATGTAAATGTCTGTGTGCACAGCGCACATGTGAATGAGAGTGAATGTGCCTGCTCTGTTTCTCTGCACGCTCTCGCTGTTTCTCCACTCTAATGCTCTTTCTGTCTCTCCATCATCTCATCTCTGCCTCTTTCTCCCCGTCACCATCTCTCTTTGCACCCTCTCTTTCTCCTCCCTCTTTCGCTTTCCTCACTCTCTCTCTCCCTGTCTCTCTGCACTCTATATGTATGTCTCTTTCCTCACAATCTATTAATGCCTCTCTCACACGTTGTCTCTGTCTAGCTCTCAATCTCTTTCTCTCTGTCCCGGCACCCTGTTTCTCCCTCCTCCCTCTCTCAGCACTCTCCATCGCCTCACACTCAGTCCTTGTTTTCTTGAACTCTGCCTCTTTCTGTCTCTCTTTTCTCACACTCGTGTGTTACTTTACACTCTCTTTGTGTCTTCCCTCTCAATCTGTTTCTGCCACTCTGTCCTTGCACACAGTCTCTCTATCCTCACACTTTCCCTGTGTTTTTCCCTCTGTCTTTTTCTCTCTTTGTACTCTCTCCTTTCAAACTCTGTCTTGCCTCACACTATCTCACTCCCTCCTTCTCTCTCCTTGCACTCTGTCATCTCACGCTCTCTCTCTTTCTCTCGTACTTTCTCCCTCTCTCCTCAAACTCAATCTTTCCCCTTGTGCACAAGCTATCTCCTTGCAATCCTTTATCTCCCTTCTTGGACTGTCTCTCTCTCCTTGCACTCCCTCTCTCTTTTCACTTTCTCACTCTCTCCTCTCCTGTCCCCTCATGTCTCCTTCTTTCTCTCTGCTTCTCTTTCCTCATGTGCTCTCATTCCTTTCAATTCTCCTTCTGCGCTCCCGCTCTCTCTCCTTGAGCTCATTCTCTATTTGTCTCTCTCTTGTGGCACCTGCCCCCTCTGTCCCTTGTGCTTCTCTCTCTCTCTCTCTCCCTGCTCACTCTCCAACTTTCTAAGGGCACCTTTGCAGGCATTCTGCTCCCATCTTTCCTTGCACCTGCAATGTTCTCTCTTGTCCTCCCGCTCACATCATCGCTCCCTCTTACATCTCTCGCTCCTCCTCGCAGGCATCCTCCTTTTCTCTCTCTACCCTTCTTGCATTCTCCCTCGCACCTTTGCACTCTTTCCCTTGCTACTGATGCCTATGCATGCAAACTGCAAAAACAGCAGAAGACAGCAAAACTAGTGTCCTTGCCAATGGTTTTTTCAAATGTAATTGTTGCAGCTCAAATGAATTGTGCACATTTACATCCCTGCACCGCACGTTTCTAATTACTTACAAGGCAGAGTGTGTTCTGCCCCTCCCACTCTGCTCTTAATTATTATATTGAAATGCTTAATGTATTTTCCTCTTTCTTTCACTCCCTGTCCTGTGGGCTCTTTGAAACAGTGGGCCTCATTACGAGGCGGGCGGTAAGGGATTACTGGAACTGGTAAGGGCACTGGTGCCGGTAATCCCTTACTGTCCTACTATGAGTTCCCTTTGCGGGTCCTCCCTTAACGCCTGGTTTTTCCAGGCGTTAAGGACGGGACCCGCAAAGGGAATAACGGTACCGCAAATTGTGGTACCGTTATTAGCGCCTTCCTCATTCCCATTGAGCCCTATGGGGGCTCAAATGGGAATGGGGAAGGGCCCTGGTGAATGGGGAATTACCGGTCCCGCCAACCTTGGAATGGACCACCGGGAATTGCTCCATTCACCAGGGCGGAGTCTGTAGGGTTTTGGAGGCAGCGGCTACCTCCAACCTCGTAATGAGGCCCAGTATGTTCTTATTGTTAAGCAAATAATAAATAAATAAAATGATTTTGGCAAATGGTATTTTTTGTATTATTGCCAGCAGGGTGTCACTTCTTGCATTTGTACGAAGACCAGGAATGCTTACATGGCAGACTTTGTGATGGGCAACCAACCATATTTTATGT
This sequence comes from Ambystoma mexicanum, assembly GCF_040938575.1. NCBI lineage: Eukaryota > Metazoa > Chordata > Amphibia > Caudata > Ambystomatidae > Ambystoma > Ambystoma mexicanum. The sequence continues at coordinate 421,578,770 of NC_090922.1, forward strand.
TCTCTTACCATGCTTTTGTACTGTGCCCAATCACCAGCGTAGTATTTTCAAAGCACCAAAAGCGCTGCCTGAGGTATATTTTGCCCATGCTCAGTTTCACCAGGCCATGGTCTGCTGGGAAGAATAGCATAAGCATGGTTCATGTGAGAGGGAGCGAAAGCGTTGATATCAGACACACAAGCAACATTCTCCATTTGCGTGCCCCCTTCAAAAGACTGTCCTGGCACGTGTCATTAAAACGGTCCCTTATGTAGTGCCAAAATACCTGCCTTCCACTTGGTTTGTGCTTCATTAATTGTGTATGTACTTTTTATTGTAATCTCAAATAAACACGTTGAGATAGAGGACCCGATTCATGGAATTTTGTGACTTTGCATGGACTTTGCCCTGCAAAAATACACTTTGCACAGTTCCATGAATCAGGGTTTGTGTAAGCAGTGCAAAGTCACTTTTCAGCAGTGCAACTTTGAACAAAAAATTCCATGAATCGGGCCCAGAATATGTTAACTATGTACATTGGTATCACTTAGAAACCCCGTCCAGGGTTTGCACGGTTGGGTGGTTACTGTAATTAAAACGTAATTATTTTTCACAGCACTTTTATAATTTTGAAGTTGGAGGATTGGCTCGAACCCCCAACTTTTCAGGTACAAGTCACAACACTTACTGTCTGTGCCACAGATACTGTCTTGGAAATGGTTGTACAGCAAGCCATGCAATACCAATTAGAGCAAAAGCCTGTTTCTGAAGTAACGTGCCAAGTTTCACAGACAAAACTGCACACATGAGATCATATACAGTTTATAGAAAGGAGAAGTGCTGGAAATACGATTAGGTAGTGGTTGTGGGGACGTTTTGGGGGAGGGGCAGTAATTGGTGGGCTGCGATTGGGTAGCCCCTCTTTTATGTTGTTGATCGTCGCGGTTTTCCGTTTTGGAAATCTGGTCACCCTATTGTAGGGGACACATCCGCCAAGGTAGTTCTGCAGGCTTTTCCAGTGGGGGGCACTGGTGCCTGGTTTTGAACTCAGGAAGGATGGAGTCTAGGTACATGTGTAAAATAGCGTGTAGTTGGAGAATGCCCCACATGGAAAGAGACAGCTCATCTGTTCATGTCGACGGTTTGTTTTTAGAGGAGTGTATAGAAAGTTTTGCAGTTGCGCTGTTAGGAAAACACTTTGGCCTGAAAGTACAGGGATGAGTTTCATGCAGCCTATGGTGACGGGCGGTATTGCGTGTTAACAGCCAACATCAAAATCGTGATGATCATAGCAATATGTCGATAGCCATACACCGTTTACCAGGGAATTGCCACCTCCTCACTGGGACGGTTGTGTCTGACGGCCATTACCCAATGCCAAAATGAAGTACTCTGAAACCCAGGAGGCTTGTCATTTGGTGTCTCCTTGCCATAAGGGCAACTAAAGTAGTCCCAAAAGCACAAACCTCCAAACACAACTAGGGCAGGGAAAGGTGGACATGACAATCAAGCTCTGTACAGGCGCAGCTGCAGCCCTGCCACACGTCCCAGCCAGAGAGGCGAGAATGTAGACAGCGAAAGCAGTGATCTCTTCTTCTACACCCCTCCTGTAGAAGCCTGTGGTGCTTTCACTCACAGTAACTTGGAGGCAGGAGCAGGGCAAGTATCAGTGGTTAATGTCAGCTCCTGCTTAATTCAGCTCAGCAAGGAGGAGCAGTGGGGAGCCAGGGGGCAGCCGCACCCCCTCTCTGCTCTCCCCTGATGCCCAGTGCACTCCCCAACGTCCAGTTGGCACCCTATTACCCGCCCCCACCTCACCAAAAGCTGCCTCCGCCACTGATTGTAGGAGATTGTTACCACAAGATTCCCACATAAAACGAGCATACACGTAATCTACTTTCACCTACATCTAATACCAATCTTACACGTGAGAAGTTACTGAAACACTGTATTCCTGAACGGCATCGTATAATTCATTCTCCCATTAAAGCATTAGAAGCAACAATAGTATTCATCCATAGTTACTCCTCCTTTTGTACCATATTCAGGGACAATGGTGTTTGTTTAGCCGGCCAGATAGCACAGTGAGCTGAGCGCTCGTTTCTGACATCTGTTACTGTGCCTAGAATCCCTGGGGCCAACTCAGCTTTTCACCCGTCCGAGATGGATAAATTGAGTACCACGCTGTGGGTAATGATATCAACAGTCATTACAGTGCTTCGAAGCCGTAGGTTGAGCTAGCACTATATAAAAACTGGAATTATTATTTATGCAACCTCAGAATTAGGAAAAGCTGCCTAATTTTTCGAGATACATCCCACCCGATCACTCATGCTATAGTAATACGGTGAACCACCGGGGTACTCATTTCAGCAGCCTTAGAAATAGTAGGAAAGGATCTGTTATGCATTGTTAAGCCCCAGCCCTAAAGGCCTTTCTGAGGGACATACCTACCATAAATACTTCCTAATCTAACATTACACACCCCAATGGCACCCATTTGAGCGTCTCCCGAAGGATGAGAAAGTGGACCCCTGACATGTAGATAACTCTACAAATGTGTTGACCTTCTATGAAATCTCACAGTGACCTCCTATGGCCTGCGAGTTACTCCCTGTTCTCAGCAGCAGTTATCTACAGTGCTTAGAAAACTTACTGCAGCGTTTAATGCGCTGTGTTTTCTGAATGGTGGTTCCTCATCTCCTCAGAACTCATTTTGCTCTTGCTATCCTCCCCTGTCCACTCTCTTTCCTACTACGTGCTTCGCCACTCCGTGTTCCTGGATTCTGAGCTGCCACTCTGTGCCTCTCCAAAAATCACATGGACATTCAGAAACTCTCAAGAAGACTCACAAACGGACAGTAATCGCGCAAAATTGCAGTCCAATTAAACCGCACTGTCAGGCTAAACTTTTTTTTTCTTTCGCTGTAGAGTTCCAGCGTTGCAGAGTAATAATAGAGAATACATGGGTTGGGACAATTTAATTTAAAAATAAATGTTTCCTTGTGCTTTCCCGTAAGAGATATTTCAGTTGTAAAACCATTTTTTAAAAATGTTGTTCCGTGTCTATGCCCCACTTTGTTTACACCTTCATAAAATGGCTGACCACTTGGCCTGATTGTACAGGCAGCCATCCGGCAAATACCCCCGCCATCTCTAAGTGTGTTACTGTAAATATACACAAACACAAGTATAAGTTCATTTGCCTAGCTTGTCATATAAATGCAAGAATGCTAGCTATGTCACGACAAAACAGTGTTATATTTTGTGAGAGGCGCTGAATATTTTCCTGGGTTATTTTCTAAAATGGGAGACAGGGTGTCAAAAAAGAGATAGAGGGCCTCATTACACAGTAGGCAGTGGACCAAGGTGCTAATAGCACCTTGGTCCATGCCGGTAAAATACCGGCACCGCCTTGGTGGAAAGGGGAATTACCGCCCTATTCCAAGGTTGGCGGGGCGGTAATTCCCCCTTCCACCATTGCCCTTCCCCATTCCTATTTTTGGCCCATAGGGCATAATGGGAATGGGGAAGGTGCAAATTTGCGGTGCCGTAATTAGCACCAAGGTCCCTTAGCGGGTTGGTTTTTAACACCTGCTAAAAGCAGGCGTTAAAGTACCAAGGCGGTGTAAGAGGATTCAATTCAACACTACAGCTAAGTCAATGCCTAGTCTGGGATACTGAATGGAAACCCTTATTGATATATCTTTACGTCCAGTTCATGCGTTCTGGATGACTACCCCTATATAACACCCCTCTCTTGGAATCCCCCTGACCCCACTGAGCCACGAAGTAGTTCTGTTTTGCAAGTTTAAACGGTTTATTTGATAATTTAAACAATATATATATATCACACTTTATAATAAATTAATAATTGAATATCATACTTAATCTGAGCAGTAATCAATAATGGATAGTCCGGCACTAGCACACTTCTTTATAATCAATGATGAGTGGTTATAGGATGGATACGATAGCAACAATACTTTTACGGTTTCAAATGGATGCAAGGTGGAATGAAATTGCAGTACAGAAATACTCAATATGATTTCAACAAAACAATGTAATCACTTTTCGCTGGCAATCCAATCCCCCCTTTATGCAATGCAAGGAAATGGAAGGAAAGCACACAGTTCTCAGAAATGCAATCAAAAGTAATTCAGTTCTTCCCAGCAAGCTTAGACTACAGAAGTTTGAAACACAGGCCCAAAATGCTTTTATATGGGCTGGCAATGAAGTGAAAAATATGCTAAAATGGTTTTAATTCCCTCTAGAGGTTCAGGGAAAGTGGTATCTAGTTAAAATTAGTCCAGGCTCACTCTAGCAATGATTCAGGGATGGTTCTTAAGAGGCAAACGAATTTTTAGCAAGGAAAGCAAGGAAGCTGCTGTTTTCACACGTGGCTGGATTTTTAACCAAATCGCAAATCGCTGTAAAATTCGCGAATGCGAGAATCGTGATTACGGCAAAAGTATGAGGAGTATGAAGTCGGTTCTAGGCTTGTTGAAAGGTTGAGACTCTAAGCTTTCAGAGGAAAGTTAAAACAAGTTCCTAGCCCACACGGTTCCAGAGATACGGACGATTAAATAAAGGTAGTTTTTCGGATTTGACATTTTAAAAGTTCAAAGCGACAGGTTACAGCTTAAAGATAGAAAATGACAGGTGACAGCTTTGCAAATGACAGGTGACAGTTAGGAGGCAGTTCTGGTTAGATTAAAATAGATTGAATTATATTATTTTAACTAAGAGATTGGTTCTGCACAGTTCTGCTAGGTACTCACAATATATTTAGAAATAGGCCTCGCCACGGATCTGGTCAGGTTTTGGACTGGACTCCGGTTCTGGTCTCGGCACTTCACAGTGATCTGGGTCAGATCTCTGGTTCTGCTAATAGCGGTCTGGGTCACTCTGGATCTCTGGCCTCTGGTTCTGGATACTGCTCTGCTTTCTCTGGGTACAGCACTGCTTCTGGATCTTTCTGCACAGCTTTCTCTGGATACAACACTGCTTTCTGGCAAATGGCAAGAGTTCTTGCAAAGAATTCAAACAGCTCGCCTGGCTGTGAATAGTTTACAATGATTTGAGGCCTGCAAAAGAGGGATTTAGCTTGTAGTTGACCTCTCTGCTACCAATTCTGAAGTAAAGTCTTGGTCTCTGAAGGTGGATAGATTGGAGTCTCTATGTTGGCTCTCTGGAGGTTGATGGAGGTAAAGTATGGATTTTCCCGGCAGAGCGTCCCGCAGCAGATGGAATAGAATGTCCCTATCTGTCCTGACTGTCTGCTTTTATGTGTTTTGAAAGTGGGTGGAGAGGCTAGCTTTCTAGGCCCTACCCCTCTCCACTTGTCATTGACCACTTCCTCCTCTTCCCCTTGATTGGGGGAATGAAATGAAGTGTCATCATGATGAGGTCTGTTTATGATACAGAGAACCCACCCCTGTCAACTTTACACACAATCTATATCTGATCCAAATACATACTTCCCCGATAGACAGTTGTTTGGCATTGCATACACACATCATGCATTTACTGATGGTAGCCCCTGTTCCAATTCTGTCATTTCTAGGAGCTTGGGTTCAAAAATGGCAACATATTTCACTTTTTGGTCGGGTTACCAATATTGGATTTGTCCCCGCATTTACACAAATGTTCGCAAAGCATGCAGGCATTAATTGATGAAGTATCAGACTTTTCACATGCAGACATTTTAAGTAATACCCTCTTAACTGCTAGTTTGCCCCCAGATCATACCACCGGTTCTAAAAACCTCTTAAAATGTGGGCAGAAAAATCACAAGAATTATGGTATCATTTAAATAATTATGACAAGTCCGTACTATGAGTTATTCATCTTTTTCTAAAACCATATTCTGGCTACAGGGGTGTGTCTTTTCAGGTCACATGGTACAGAAACCAGTCTTTCCACTTTCTTCAAGCTCAGCCTCTGTCTCCAGTTTCTCCCCCTCCCAGTTTCTGCCAAGAGGAAGCCACTTTTATGACCCCTGCAATAAACCATCTGCCTGGGTGAAGGGGGTTGCATTGTTCAGTGGAAGCCATTTTTACGACACCCCCAATAAACCCTCTGCCTGGGCCCAGGACAGGCCTTTGTTCAGCTCCCTGTAGCTGCTCCACCCCTAATCTAATCAGAGAGGTGACAACTCCTTTTGGCAAGGGGAAGAGTGGCTGAGCAGGTTTTAACTCCTGTGGGGGTAGATGTCAGGCAGAATTCAGTTCCTTAAGCCAGGCCCCAGCTAATGTCACTTCTAGTTACCCAGTTTTCTGCATTCAAATAAACTAACAATTTTTACACATGCAGCTAGAATGCTGATTCTAAGTTCAAAACTATGACATTTTAACAGTTACAAACTATGTGACACTCAAAAGCAGGTCACTCAGTTAATTTAAACATTTCGATTTTGGTGGTTTTAATCCAGTTTCAGTTAGGCTGCTGACATGCAAAGCTCAGCCAGTTTTGTTATGAACATTGTTTTGGGCTCTTCATCTTCCCAGATTTAGTTTGCACACATACTTCATTCTGCCAGATGTCCGCTGGTGTTCAGTGAGATTTTTGGATGTGTTGCAATGTTTGAAAATAGGCATCTTGAGCTGGCATTCAGAGAAACAAAAGGTGATTTTAAAGTGCTTTCTAGCGAACAGGCACTGCTGTTTTTCTCTTTGGCACCCCATTTCACTCATGGCTCTTCTGACCCAGCACACCCGCACCGGGGGGTGGCAAGTCAGGTGACCATTTTGGTCTGCGCACAAACTGTGCGGTTTTCATAGATTCTGGCGCACTTGTGGGCTTTTTCGGCCATCTTGGATTTCCTAAACCCACAGCACCAAATGTTGTAGCATAATAGTCCAAACGTGGGTCAGAACACCCAACAAACCCCCCCGCCCGACTGCACTTGGATTGAGTCGAGGGGATGTCGGGTGCTAAGGATGTTGACCCACGTGCTGGGAGGTCCGCATCATCTTCTTCCAATTCCGCAGAAGACAAAGTTCAGCATCCTTTCCTCCATCAGGGGTGGATCAGTCGGTTCTCCTCGCCGGTCCTGATGGGAGTATTGGGCGGTACACTGGGCCCCTTACGTCTCTGCTCCCGGTCTCCGGATCGTCCTCCTTGGCCAGTCTCCAGGTTTTCTTTCTCCTAGGACGACAAAGGAAGAGCGGCAATACCTATTCATGGACATTTCTCCCCCACCATTGATATAGTGGGGTGGCATATATATTTTAGAACTTAACAGATATGAACATGCACATTTTTTTTTAATTAAGAGACAGGAAAACCTAAACTTGAGAAACACAGAATTTGATAGGCTATAGGTAGGATCTTTTAAGTTAGAACTGAATTAATCTGAGACAGTGCCCTCTAGGATTCCAGAGGATTCCTCCAGTTGTTGCAGAGTGTGCCTGGGATGGCAACACTTTAGCTGATTTATATGTACCCACTTGTCTTCCCCCTCTGCCAAATCGCCTTTGGGGATGCGGATCTTGTAGGCCACAGGGGAGATCTTGTCTATAATCTCAAAGGGTCCTTTCCATGTAGGCAAAAATTTCCTCTGTTTGGCCTGGTTCCTTTGGAAATTGTATAGATAGACCCGGTCCCCCACCTGATATTCCTTCCTGGAAGTTTTCAGGTCATAGTGGGTCTTCATACTCTCAGCTGATCTTTCTAGATTCCGCTGAGCATAGGCAAAAGCATGCTGAAGGTGTTTCCTTAAATTCTCCACATACTCATGAGTTGTGGAGGCATTTATCAACGTTTGCTCTTGGGTTCTGTAGAGCAAATGCTGAGGAAGCACCATCTTGCGACCAGTCATCAACTCAAATGGTGACATTTTGTTCGCAGATGAAGGGGTAGATCTGATGGCCATTAGGAACAGAGGTAATCGGATATCCCAATTTGGCCCAGAATCTGCCACAAACTTCTTTAATATGCTCACAATGATTCGGTTGTATCTCTCTACTGCCCCAGAAGAAGCTGGCCTGTAAGCAATGTGTAGCTTTCTCTTGACCCCCAGTATCTCCCACATCTTTGTCATTACTTCACTGGTGGTAGACCAAACCGAGAAAAGATGTGGTTAATCATCAGGGCAGCTGTAGTTTCTGCCTTGCAATTTGGGGCTGGGAGACATTCCACCCACTTGGTAAACAAGCATGTAACGGTCAACATGTACTTGTTTCCTCTAGATGAGCGAATCACAGGGCCTACAAAGTCGATTTGTAAATCTGACCATGGCAGTGTCATCCCCCTCTTTTGGAGAGGCGCCTGGTGTGTGAGGGATGTTGGCTGAAATTGTGCACACACAAGACAACCCTTCAAGTATTGGTTGAGGTCCTGGCCCATGTGTGGCCAGTATGCAACCTCTCTTAAGATTTCCAGTGTTGTGTGAAACCCCCTATGACCGGCGGTGGCCGCATCATGGGCGTGACTTAACATCAGGCTTCGGAATGAGGTAGGAACCACCCACTGATCGTGGTCAGCTTTGGATTTCCTTACCAACAAACCGTCTTGTATCCGGAACATTTTTGGACATTTCATCAATACTCTAAGGTCCTCTTTCCTGTTGTAATCGGTATCCGTCAGGGGAAAGTTCTCAGGGTCCTCAATGTGTTGGTAAAATTTACCAATTATTGGATCCCCCTTCTGAGCGGTAATCAAATCAGCATCAGGGGTCTCCTTACTCCATTGTGCAATTGAAAGGTCATTGTGAGCATTTGTCTGGGACCTAGTGATAGCAGTGACCTGGAGTTCCCCCAACACGGACTCAATCTCAATTAGATCCCCTTGGATGGCCCCGGTTTTGGCCAGCTGATCAGCTAAGTCATTTCCAGTTTTGTCTGGTCCCTCTACTTTGGAATGACCCTTGATCTTTTTCCAATAGATGGTCATCTCATTCGAGGTGACCAGATCATCAATGTTTTGGATCAACTTCCCATGTTTCAAGGGTTTGTTATTAGCACATAACATGCCTCTGGTTTTCCAATTAACCAGGTGCTCCACGAACCCGTTCCGTACATAATCCAAATCTGTGATTATGACCAGTTCGTGGAGTTGATGCTGGACAGCAGTGAGGATGGCCTGATGCACAGCCATCAATTCTGCCACCTGACTACTTCGGGGACCAATTTTGTATCCAGCGGAGGGTTCTGGGAACTCCTTCACCCATGCATTCCCTACGCCAGCCACCAGTTCTTTCTCCCCGTCGTTGTGAACATGGTAAGAGCATCCATCCACATAGACAGTGGGCATTCCCTCACACTTGTCCTCTTCAAAGACTTTGTGTGGGGAATTAAGGTATGCCTCCGTGTTGTCCTTGATCTTTAGACTTTCGTCCTCGAGACAGTTTTCTCTGGCACAATCATGCAAGTCAGCCAGACCTTGCGCGGGGGGACTCTTCTTGTTTTGTCCATATCTGACCTCCACAGGAAAGCCTTGCATTGACAGAATCCAGGAAGTAATTTGGGAATTACTCACATTTCCGGCCCGGATTCTATCACTTTGGAGATATTGCAGAGGCTGGTGTGGAGTCTCCACTATGATGTGTTCCCCCTGGATAAACGGGCGGTAATTCTTCAATGCCCACACCGTTGCCAGGAGTGCCTTCTCACAATCGTTGAATTTTTCCTCCACAGAGGATAAAGTTTTGCTCGCATAGGTGATTACTTTATTGACCTTGTCATGCTTTTGGTATAATACTGCTGTCAAGCACGTATTAGAGAACCCCGTCTCCAGGAAGAACTCCTTGTTTCTGACAGGGTAAGCTAGGCAAGGCGCTTGTGAGAGGCTTCTCTTGAGTTGTTTTACCGCCTCGGCTTGTTCTGGACCCCATTACCACTTGACCCCCCCACTTCAGGAGATGAATCAGGGGTCTGGTGATCTCTGCGTAGCCCTCAATGAACTTTCTGCTGTAATTAGTCAGTCCAAGGAGGCTCCTTAGTTCCCGCAGAGTTGTGGGGTCTTTCAGTTTCTCAAGTGCTTCCACTTTCTTTTCCTGGGGGCAGAGACCCTGAGGAGTAATCTCATGCCCCAAGAAATTAACACGGGTTCTACACCACTGTGCTTTCTGAAAGGAAAGTTTTGCTCCGGCGGCCCTCAACTGCGTCAGAACATAACGGATCTCCGCTATGTGTTCCTCCACAGATGCACTTTTGATGAGGACATCATCTACATAAGCCAGGTTACCCCTTGCACCCAGGTCGGGCATGGCCTTGTGTAGGAAAATGTTGAATTCATTGCTGGAGTTGAGGTATCCGAAGGGAGTCCGGGTCCATGTGTATTGCTGGCCCCCAAAGGTAAAAGACAGCTTGTATTGGTCCTCCCTACTGACAGGCACAGTCCAGTATCCATTGGGCAGGTCTATTGCAGTGAATACCTGTGACCCCTGGATCTGGGCCAGCCCATGGTCAATGTAGGGCAGAGGCCATCGGGAAGTATGGACCCATTTGTTGAGCTCCCTAAGGTCAGCACAGAGTCTCCACTGGCCGTTTGGCTTCAATATTCCCAGCACCGGATTATTGAAGGTCCTGTGGACTGGACAGATTATTCCCCGGGACTCAAGGTTCTTAATTATTTCAGTAAGGGACTCCATTGATGCGAGAGGCAAGCAATATTGCTTCACAAACACAGGAGTCATGCCAGGGTCCATGGGGATTGTTGTTGTGTGGATGTCGGTGCGGCCACAGTCATATGAGTCTACTGCATAGAGATCTTGGAAATCCAAGAAAACTTGTTTCAACTTTTGCTTCTGTTCCAGAGTCACACAGGCATCAGCTAGGTTGACTCTCTCTTCCACCATCTGCCTGAAGCCTGGAAAGACTTCTGGTTTGGCTATCTCAGCGGTGTCCTCCAGCTGGGTGGAGAAGTCCCTGGTCAGAGTGCTGATTTGGACTGGAGGCCTCAGGTGGGAAAGGCAACCCTCATGGACCTGGAAAATCACCTCATCCCTCCTGAAGTCACAAGTCACATCTTCCTTACCATAGGGGCAGGAAGTGTACACCAGGAAGTTCCCCCCATGCCGGGTAAAAATCCTGTCTGGTGTTGTATTGTCCTCACTGTCACTGTCAAAACAGTCCTTGGGGATTGGTCCTAACAGTTCATTTCCTAGATCAATAGAAAAATGTCGGTCCTCAACCGCCATTCCAATAATGGTGCCTGCGGCTAGAGTAATACTCTTTAAGTCGCTGTTATCCACCTCTATTGGAATGGTGTCATGTTCTATGTTGACTAATGGAGTTGGGTTTACCCCCAACCCTTTGTCAGGTCTGTTAGTTGAATCAGTGCTCTCTTTGTCAGATGAATCAGATTCTGAAATTACCCCCTCCCCTAACTCCTCACCTTCTTCTTCTTTCCAGGTACCCTTCTTTTCTCTTCTCCTGGAAGGTTCCTTTTTTTTATGGAGGTAAGGACGGCCCCGAAAGGAAGCCACCGTGTCTCCAAAAAGGAAGACCAGGGGGCTCCTCTCCCGGAATCGCCTAGGAGGGGAAAAAGCCTAGAAGGCACAAAAAACCCCTAAATCTTAGATTGTTCGTAGATTGGTCTCCGGAAAGGTGGGTAGAACTGTAGACCGGAAGTATTCCGTGGAGTGATACCTTGGAAGGGCGGTAGTCCACAGACAACCAGGAACAAACACAGGCGTCAGAATTCAAATCGATAAACAAAGGCAGTCCAAATGCAGGCAGGAGTCTGGTACACGGTGAGTAATAAGCATGTATCTTTAGGCGGCAAGAATAGGCAATCCGGAGTACAGGCAAGGGTCTGGTACATGGCAGGGCAATGGTAGCGATACTCAAAGGAACAAGGAGTGAGAAAGGAAGGAAAGACCTGGTAAAAAAGATATAATAAAGATAAGGAAAACAAGAAGGGGAAGACGGGAAAAGGGTAGAACGTAGAAGGAAGGAAGGGGGGTAACAGACTGGAAGGAGGCGAAGAAGGTAGGTGTAAGAAAAGTTACGGGAAAAGGGAAAACAGCAAAAGGCTAGTTAAAAAGGAAATATAGGTGGAAAAAAGTGGCGCCTAGAAAGGCGCAGTACTACAAAACAAAAATAAAAAGGAATGGAAGTAGTAGCTGGCACGGGGGAGGCGAAACGGGAAACTAGCAGCAAGGCTCAGGGATACGAAAACCCGGAAGCGTTGCGACGCATCCCCGACCCGGAAGGAGCTGGTAAAGAGCCCGAGTCGGGGAGCGTCACAACCAATGAAATCAGGGCAGAGGGAAGAAAAACGTAGGAAAGGGGGCGTGGCCAAAACGGAGGTAAATGAAAACAAAACTAGCGTTCGTGTCGCCATCGGTTCCACAAACGCCAGGTATTCCGTGATGTGACAGTATGCCCCCTCCGATAAGCTCCACCCCCTGGCTTCCCCGGGTGAAAAAAATGGAACTTGCGAAGCAAGAACGGTGCATTAATGTGAGTGATGGGTTCCCAAGAATTCTCTGAGGATGGATAGCCTTTCCACTTGACTAAATACTCCAATCTACCCCTGCGATACCTTGAGTCACAGAGTTGGGCCACTTCGAACTCTGTCTGTGAGGAACCCCGAGGGATCGGGTTTTGTTTAGCCCGACGTGCCCAAGGGTCAGACTGAAAAGACTTGAGTTGAGAGGCATGAAATACCGGGTGAACCCTCTTTAGTGTAGTGGGTAGTCGTAAACGAAAGGCCACTGGGTTGATCTTTTGGATTATCTCATATGGCCCTAGAAACTTTGGAGAAAGTTTGGAGGGATGAACCCAGCGAGGGAGATATCTAGTGGAAAGCATTACTTTCGTTCCTACTTCCCACCCCGGAACTGGCCGACGATGTTTATTGGCTTGAACGCAATAGCGCGCTTGAGCCGATCGAAGGCCTTCCTGTGCCTTCTTATGGGTTTCCTTGAGAAGAGAGAGGGATGAATCAACAGCGGGTAAATTAGAAGAAAGATCAGAGATAGGAAGTATGGAACGAGGATGGTATCCGTAGGTGCAAAAAAAGGACTATACCCGATAGCAGAATGTACTGAATTATTATAGGAGAATTCTGCTAGTGGGAGCAAGATTTTCCAGTTATCTTGTTGGGAATTGATGAAGCACCGTAGATACTGCTCTAGCGTTCCGTTCAATCGTTCTGTTTGTCCGTTGGATTGTGGATGAAAACCTGAAGTGAGAGCTCTTTCGATCCCTAGTCTGGTACAGACTGCCTTCCAGAACCGGGAGGTGTATTGACTACCGCGGTCCGATATTATCTTATTTGGCATACCATGCAACCGAAAGATGTCTTGGAGAAATATGTCTGCCATCTTATCCGCAGTGGGAACCCCTGGTAGTGGAGAAAAATGAGCTAGTTTGGTGAATGAGTCCACTACTACCATAATACATGTATAACCTTGAGATGGGGGTAAATCCACGATAAAATCAGTAGAGATGGTGCTCCAGGGACTCTTGGGCACTTCACATGGATTGAGGAGACCGATCGGTCATTGGCGTGAAGATTTGTTCCGAAGACAGACAATGCAGGACTGAACATATTGATCTACATCCTCTTTCATCTTTGGCCAATAGAAGTGTCGTTGGAGATATTCAAAAGTGTTGGTTCCTCCTCGATGACCCGCTAATTTGGAGTCATGGCACCAGTTTAGTGCCATTTTGCGGAAAGTTTGTGTGGGTAGGTACAGTCTTCCCTTGACTAGATACAGACCTTTTCTTACTTCATAAGACACGTTTTTGGGGTGTTTCTCCAACTCGAAACGACCTCCAGAGTCCTCTTGTACTTGTCTGAGGAATGATGAAACCACACCAATGGTTTTTGGCTTGGGGAACATGTATTCGGTAGAAATTTCTGTCTCTGACAGGTAGTCGCTTCGGCGGGAAAGCGAGTCTGCTACCAAGTTCAGTTTGCCTGGAATGTAGGTGATACGAAAATCGAATTGTGCGAAAAAATGTGCCCATCGTGCCTGTCGGGTGTTGTAGCACTCAAATTGTTTTAGGACCTGTAAGTTTTTATGATCCGTCCGAATGGTGAATGGAAACACTCCTCCCTGGAGGAGGTGACGCCATTCCAAACATGCAGCTTTCATGGCTAGCAACTCTCGTTCTATGACTGAATAATTCCTTTGACTAGTGGTTAAGGGTTTGGAGAAGTAAGCCACTGGATGTTCAACATTCTGTATCTCTTGAAGTAGGACCGCTCCTATAGCTGCTGAGGAAGCATCCGTCTCCAAAATGAAGGGCCGGTGTTGGTTAGGTTGCTGTAGGATGGGGGCTGAGCAGAAAGCGTTCTTGAGGGTCTTGAAACTCTTTTCGGCCTCGATAGACCATTTGAATGATGTTGTCGTCTTCTTTAGAAGAGAAGTGATAGGTAGGATTTTTTGAGAAAAGTTTGGGATGAACCTCCTATAGAAATTAGCCAAACCCAAAAACCGTTGGACCTCTTTGACAGAAGTCGGAGAAGGCCATTCCAGGATGGAAGACACCTTGTAGGGATCCATGGCGATTCCCTGGTCCGAGAGTATGAACCCGAGATAAGGGATGGAGGAGACTGCGAATACGCACTTAGTAAGTTTGACAGACAAATGATTTGTTTGAAGCCTATGAAAAACTTCTTTGACGTGCCTTTCATGATCTTCCGGAGTTTTGGAGAAGATAAGAATGTCGTCTAGATATACCAAGGTGGTTTGACACAGAAGATCCGAAAATAGACGGTCCATAAATCGTTGGAATATAGATGGAGCGTTAACTAACCCAAAAGGCATTACTCTGTACTCAAAAAGGCCGAATGGTGTCCGGAACGCCGTTTTCCATTCGTCCCCGTCTTGGACCCGAAGGAGGTGGTAGGCATTTCTTAGATCAAGTTTAGTGAATATCTTGGCTCCATGAACTGCTTGTAGGACTTCGGTGATCAAAGGCATGGGGTATCTATCCTTGATGGTGACTTGGTTGAGACCGCGATAATCTATACACGGCCTCAGTTCCTTAGATCCTTTCTTAGAGATGAAAAATAGTGAGGCTCCGGCGGGTGATTTTGAAGGTCTGATGAGTCTGTTTTCCATGTTGTGATTCAGATATTCTCGAAGGTATTGTTTCTCTTCTACAGTCAGGGAAAACATCCTCCCAAAAGGCACCAAAGCTCCTGGGGTTAGATCTATGCAGCAATCTTCAGGGCGATGTGGTGGGAGTTCGATGGGTATCTTTTCTGTTACCACCTCGTTGAACTCTTCAAGGTAGCGTGGTAGACAATGTACTGTTCGTACTTCACAGCTGTTGGAGGTCTTTACCATCTCGAATTCGGGTTCAGGCAAGCATTCCATCTTGCAATACGAAGATTGAAAGTCTAACAGATTACCAGACCAATCGATTTTGGGATTGTGTCTGCGTAACCAGCAGATACCCAGAATAATGGGGAAGTGGGCTGCTCTTATGAGATCAAATGTGATACTTTCAACGTGTTTTTGGACAGACAAGGTAAGAGCTATGGTGGTGTGAGTAATCATGCCCGAACTCAGGGGCTTGCCATCCACCCCTTCGACTTTCTGATTTTCTTGTTTAGCAATCCTCTTGATTCCTTGCCTGTCTGCCCATTGGATGTCCATGAAATTTCCTGCAGCCCCACAATCAAGTAGGGCTAAAGTGGTGACTTCCTTCGAGTCGATTCTGAGAGTGACTGTAAGTACCATCAACCGTGAATCTTCAGAGACTTCGGTTGAAGATACTGAGAGAGGAGCATAGGGACTGTAAACGGCCCCTCGGTTATGTGTCCCAACATTTACTGAGGGCGCACGTTTCCCGACTTTCTGATTGGTACATCAGGACAATCTCTGAGTAAGTGGGAAGGCGACCCGCAGTACATACACAGGGAGTTCTCTCTTCGCCTTTTTCGCTCTTGCCAACCCGCTTCGGCGGCCACTTGTTTAAAGGTAGTAATGTAGGTTAGGAGATCTGAGCTACCCTGTCTAATGTCAAGCAGATCTTCTGAGGCAAGAAAAGTACTTTCAGTTCGTAGAAAAGTTTGTTGTAGTAGATTTCTAAAGGCATTGAAATCTTGAAGTACCGGATCCGGTAGATTAACAAGTGGAGTAGCCCAGGCTAAGGCGTTCCCGGTCATGTGTGTAATCATAAATCCTACCTTTGCGTGGTCAGAGGCAAAGGTCTGTGTGCGAAAAGAAAAATGTAAATTACATGCATCCAGAAACTCTTTGACTTTCTTTGGGGAGCCGTCAAATTTCCCTGACACCAGTGGGAGCGGAGGTAAGTCCGGTGAGAGTCTTTCTCGGTCCATCAGTCGCTGTTGTAGGGTGGCATTAGCAGCCTTTAGGTTCTGCATTTCCAGATTTAAGTTTTGTACGGCAGCTACTAGCTCTTGTACCTGCTGTGGGGTGGCCATCACTTTCTTTTGGCGTCGCAATCTGTCAGGTCTGTTAGTTGAATCAGTGCTCTCTTTGTCAGATGAATCAGATTCTGAAATTACCCCCTCCCCTAACTCCTCACCTTCTTCTTCTTTCCAGGTACCCTTCTTTTCTCTTCTCCTGGAAGGTTCCTTTTTTTTATGGAGGTAAGGACGGCCCCGAAAGGAAGCCACTGTGTCTCCAAAAAGGAAGACCAGGGGGCTCCTCTCCCGGAATCGCCTAGGAGGGGAAAAAGCCTAGAAGGCACAAAAAACCCCTAAATCTTAGATTGTTCGTAGATTGGTCTCCGGAAAGGTGGGTAGAACTGTAGACCGGAAGTATTCCGTGGAGTGATACCTTGGAAGGGCGGTAGTCCACAGACAACCAGGAACAAACACAGGCGTCAGAATTCAAATCGATAAACAAAGGCAGTCCAAATGCAGGCAGGAGTCTGGTACACGGTGAGTAATAAGCATGTATCTTTAGGCGGCAAGAATAGGCAATCCGGAGTACAGGCAAGGGTCTGGTACACGGCAGGGCAATGGTAGCGATACTCAAAGGAACAAGGAGTGAGAAAGGAAGGAAAGACCTGGTAAAAAAGATATAATAAAGATAAGGAAAACAAGAAGGGGAAGACGGGAAAAGGGTAGAACGTAGAAGGAAGGAAGGGGGGTAACAGACTGGAAGGAGGCGAAGAAGGTAGGTGTAAGAAAAGTTACGGGAAAAGGGAAAACAGCAAAAGGCTAGTTAAAAAGGAAATATAGGTGGAAAAAAGTGGCGCCTAGAAAGGCGCAGTACTACAAAACAAAAATAAAAAGGAATGGAAGTAGTAGCTGGCACGGGGGAGGCGAAACGGGAAACTAGCAGCAAGGCTCAGGGATACGAAAACCCGGAAGCGTTGCGACGCATCCCCGACCCGGAAGGAGCTGGTAAAGAGCCCGAGTCGGGGAGCGTCACAACCAATGAAATCAGGGCGGAGGGAAGAAAAACGTAGGAAAGGGGGCGTGGCCAAAACGGAGGTAAATGAAAACAAAACTAGCGTTCGTGTCGCCATCGGTTCCACAAACGCCAGGTATTCCGTGATGTGACACCCTTGCTGTTGGAGAGAAGCATTTAGATGTATATAAGCATCAGGGTTTTTCAAATGTTGTCCTCTTTTAACTTTCACTTCCAGGGAGAATTGTCGGGTCCTTTCTGGGATGGTGACTTCCTCTTTAATCTGAATTTCAACTGCATAAGGTAGCAATTGAGCTGACCTAAATGCTTTTTCTGGATCATCAAAGCCCATGGGATTATCCGCTAATCAGGACCAAGCTTTGAAGTTTATTAGGTCCAAACTAATGCCAAAGCGATTGAGAATGTCACTGCCTAAGTAAAAAGCGGCAGTGACGTCTCGCACGACCCAACAATTGTGGACTATGCTCTTGTTGCCAATGGAGATTTTGAGCATACACCTGCTTGGCAGGAGATGTTTGGAATTGGGTGCTTCCAGGTCCATTTCCCATTTGTCTATCAGTTTGAATGTGGGAATGGCTGGATCTTTTGGGAGTTGGCGGAACATGGCTTCGCTGATGAAGCTCTTACCGTTGTTCACACACACTCAAGCGAGAACAGAGTCCTTCCCATCATTTAACTGAACAGGGATGAACAACTGCTCTCCAATTTGCTGAATATAAGCCAGGCTCTGAGCTGATTTCACATCTTTCTGGACTATAGGAGTGGGAGTTTCTGATTGTGGATTAGTAAAGAATTTCAGGGTGTTTCCTTCCAGTGTGGAATACCACCTTAAACTGGAAGGGAGGTTGATTTTCAGAAATAGAGTGGACCCCCCATCACCAGTCTGTTGTCCTACTGCTATTACTGTCACGTCTGGAATTTGGTTATTTTGGAAGTGGAATTCTACTTGGTCAGATTTTTGGTCAACCATGTGGCATGTGCCGTTTAAACTAACATGGTTGACACTCTGTTTTAATTTTATGGGTCGGCTAGTCTGGGTCCAGAGGACCTTGTTTACGCAATCTATTAGGGGTGACAACCTTCTCAGGAGGTCATTCCCTAGTAAACAAGGGGTGCCCTTGGAGTCACAACTATGACCGGGTGTTTCAACTTGTGTCGCCCAATTTTAATGTCCAAATCTGCCGTCCCCTCGACGGGAATTTCCTTCCCGTCAAAGTTCTGGAGTTGTCCAGGAAGTGAGGTGAGAGGAATTTGGTAATTCCCTCCCCTTCCTGCATTCAGTTCATCAAAGGCCCTTCTGGACAGAAGGGTAGCTTGAGATCCCGTGTCCACCACCGCTGAAATCGTACCCTGCCCCTGTACTTTTACCGGGGCATAATATCTTCCCTCCTTCTCCTCAAGGGGGCACAGATAATGCACATTTTTGGACAACTGGTGGGCTAACTTTCTGGTTTTGGACATTGCAAGAGAAGAAATTTGGGCAGAATTCTGTGGAGAGCCTTGGGAATCTGAAAGAAAAAGTTGGCAACTGGAGATCAGAGCCATTGTGGGTTCCCCTGGTTCCGGTTCTGGGCCGCCCCCCCCTTTTTGGAGGCAGTCATCAGGATGGGTTTGAACCAGGGGATTTTGGTATTGTGGGTTCAGGGATGAGATGATGGGCGGCGGTAGCTCAGTCTCCATATCTCCCCAGTCTGAATTGGCATCCCTTGGGACCCATTTTTCCTTGGGAGGAGTTCCCCCATCTCTGAAGGAGAAGGTCCTTTCCCCAGGATCCTCTGAGGATCCCTCTCCCTCAAATTGGAAGACCTGTACCTCCTCCACAAAGTGGGTCTGTTTGGGTCCTTTGTTTCTCCTACCCCCCCTCTGCTCCTTGGGAGGCGGGCTTTCAGGGGCAGGAGATTTTGTTTCCGGTTCCTGGTTTTCCAGGGGCTGTTTACAAGTTGGGAAGGAAGCTTCCTCCAAGGCTTTACACCCCTCTTCCCCTTGTGCCTCCTCCCTGGGAACCGGTGTGTTATCGGGGTGCTGCCCCGTCATTGTTCTGGAGCACCAGGTCCAGAGTTTGGGGCATTCTGCGGTGGCATGCTCATCTGAGGGTTCTGTTGAGCCCTCAGTATGTGACCCAGATCCCGTGCCATATTTTGGACCTGGCGCTCTAACTGGGAAACCCGCTCAGGCTGATACGGGGCTCTATTTTCTCCCCTGGGCTGATCCCGGGAAGGGTAGCTATCCCTTCTCTGGTAGCACCCCTGGTTGGGAAGATTTTGGTACCCCTCCACCCTTGGCCTCCCCTCTCCCGGATTAGGTTGTCTGGGCTCAGGGAATTGGGGAAAGAAGGATGGATGATTTTGGGGCTGAAAATTGGGTGGATACCTGGGGAAAAAGTTCTGGCCAGGATTTGGAGAATTTCTGCCCTCCTGGGGGAAGTTAGGAGGGAAGTTCCCTGGGTCAGGTGCTTGGCTGGATCCCCCCCTTGAGCTGGAGGTGTCCACACATAACCCAGGATTGGTCTGTTTCCCTTGTAACAGGGACTTACATAGTCACGAGAGCGAGGGACCCCATTTGTGGGACTACCTCTTTCACTCCCTGTCTGTGACTGGCCCGAGGACCTTCTGGGCCTAGCATTATTAGGTGCAGGTAGGTTTTTAGGCCCCCCCATCTCCAAATCCAAAACGGGGGTGACCTTTACCTCTGCCACCTTGGCAGCAGCAGGGGTACTGTTGGTTTTGGGGTTTTTCGGCGCGTTATTTTTATTTTCAATAGGCTTCTGTACCTCATAGATCCGGGTAGCCTGTTCAATGACTCAGTCTAAAGATCTTTTCTCATGAAAATCTCTCACGAGCTGGGTCATTATATATTTGGGCAAGGCATGGAAAAATGTATTGACAAATTCTCTGCTGTCTGTGCGCACCCTTCTGGTGGTCTGCGCAAAGGCACGTTTCAGTTCTTGCACAAATTCTTGTGGGGCCTGATCCTCCCCACATTGCAAATTGTAGGCTGCCTTGCGAGCCTCTTGAGGATTTCTGTGAACAGAAAAATGTTTCAAGATGGCCGCCTTATAGGTGGACCATCTTAAATGATTTTGGTCCTCCAGCCCCGCAAAGAAACTGGAGTATTCTGGGGAGAATGTCCATTTGACGTACTGGATGCAGCTACTTCTGTCCTTCAAATGGAAAGTCTCCATCATTTGCTCATAAAGCTCCAAGTGTTCCCAAACAGAATACTTGGCGTTCTTGTGATAAGGCGTGATGACACTCCTTATTGCCTTTATTTGCTTCAATGGGTCCTTAAGCAAGGCCCTTTTTGCCTTATTGGCCTTTTTGGTTCGGGTAACCCTGGTCCATTCATCCTCCGACTCAGAAGCGCTGCTCCCAGAGGTTCCTGTCTGATCTTCCAGGTTTTCCCGGATTCTGCAAGCCTGGGAATGGCTGGCAGAATGTGGGGACCTGGTCTCCTGCGTCCTGCGCCGTTCAGAGGAGTCTTCAGATTCCTCCTTGCTGCCAGGATTTGATGGGTACCCCCCCCCCACTGACCTAACTGGGCAGAGGTTTTCAGGATGCCCTTAATGGGCCTACTCTCCTGGGGTTCCCCACTAAATTGCACTGTGCTTGGGTGCCCATACCCGGATGCCCGCCCATCCATTCCTGGGAGGTACTGGCCTATGAGCCCCATGCTTCTGGCTGGATAGTAATCTGCCATCCCTGTGGCCCGGTGCTCATGTGTGCCAGGGGACAGGGGGTGGCAGAATCCAGTGACTGAGAGAGATAAAGGCCTCTGGTACTAGGGCTCCTGAGGTTATGCTCAGGAGTTTCCCTTTCCCAGCGCACCTGGTCTCTATCCGCCCCTGCTACCTGTTGCAATGCAAGAGCCTGCGCCTTCAGATCCTCAGTTAAGGCCTTACTAGACTCTATCAGTCTCTCCTGCATCGCTACCTGTTGTTGGAGCCTATCGTTGTGCTGGCAGAGAGCCTCATTCTCTCTCTGCGTTTCCTGATTGGTCCTGGAGCACTGGCCCAGTCTTTGCTGCAGGAGGGTTACCTCCTGAGCTGTGTCCCTATTGGCCTGCTCCTGTATTGCCAGAGCCTCCTCCACCCTCCTGGTGTGCTCTAGCAAGTCCTGGTGTTCTTTTTGGAGGTCACCCAGTCCCTGGTGGGCCAGGTGATTTTCTTCCATTTTTCTTCTTAAGTGGCAGACTTCCTGGCCTAAGGTGTCCCTTTCCTGACCAAGCGCTTGAATTTGTGATGCCAGGTCGTCCCTTTGCCTTTGGAAGGCACCAGCTTTCTGGCGCTCCTGATCAAACGCTGCCTGGGTATCCAGGTCTTTCAGGATCAGTTTATTGCTCTCCTCTTTCTCTCTGTCTAGTTGGATGTGCAGGGTGGCTACCTGCTCTGTGCATGCCCTGTTGAAATTGATCTGTTGCTCCAGCTTTTTCTGGCTCTGCAGTAGGGAGTCCAAACTGTCTTGGCGTTCCTTCTGCAAAGCCAGAATTCTGGTATCCTGGTCTGTCTTTTCCTGTTGCAGTATATCCATGTCCTCTTTTATTTTAATGATATACTGCCTACTATCATTTTCTGACTCCTGGCTCCCCTGCAGCCTCTGCTCAGAAGAGACCAGGTCAGATTGGACCTTCTCTAACACCATCTGTCGCTTATTCGCCAGATCTTGGCTTTCAGTACATTTATCCTGCATGTCTCCCATATATAGGTACAGGTATTCCGCTATCCTAACCATCTTGTCTTGTTCATCCTTAGCTTTAGGAGCCATGTATAGTTCACTCAGGGCCACATGTAAGGGACCCTGATCTCTCCATATATCTGACCCTGTTTCAGTGACCTGTTGCGTGATGGCCTGCAACCCGACCGTTTGGTCCTGATGAGTCCACTCACCTCTCACAAATAGCTTATGTAAGAAGTGTTCTCTGGCTATTTTCATATCTACCAAGGTAGTCATTCTGGAATTTGAGTTCCTTCCTGACTTACAGAAGTTTATATTTTATTTTTGCAAAACAGACCTTTTCCTTAGAGCGTTCCTTTGAGGAGTGCTTTACCGCGTAACACAGCGTGGTGATCCGACCGGATATGTGTATCTGGTCAGCTGGCACACTGTATTAATCTGCACAAAGGATAGATCTAACCCAAACGTCCGGCTCGAGCCCCCAATTTGTAAGAGGATTCAATTCAACACTACAGCTAAGTCAATGCCTAGTCTGGGATACTGAATGGAAACCCTTATTGATATATCTTTACGTCCAGTTCATCCGTTCTGGATGACTACCCCTATATAACACCCCTCTCTTGGAATCCCCCTGACCCCACTGAGCCACGAAGTAGTTCTGTTTTGCAAGTTTAAAAGGTTTATTTGATAATTTAAACAATATATATATATATCACACTTTATAATAAATTAATAATTGAATATCACACTTAATCTGAGCAGTAATCAATAATGTATAGTCCGGCACTAGCACACTTCTTTATAATCAATGATGAGTGGTGATAGGATGGATAAGATAGCAACAATACTTTTATGGTTTCAAATGGATGCAAGGTGGAATGAAATTGCAGTACAGAAATACTCAATATGATTTCAACAAAACAATGTAATCACTTTTCTCTGGCAATCCACTCCCCCCTTTATGCAATGCAAGGAAATGGAAGGAAAGCACACAGTTCTCAGAAATGCAATCAAATGTAATTCAGTTCACCCCAGCAAGCTTAGACTACAGAAGTTTGAAACACAGGCCCAAAATGCTTTTATATGTGCTGGCAATGAAGTGAAAAATATGCTAAAATGCTTTTAATTCCCTCTAGAGGTTCAGGGTGAGTGGTATCTAGTTAATATTAGTCCAGGCTCACTCTTGCAATGATTCAGGGATGGTTCTTAAGAGGCAAACGAATTTTTAGCAAGGAAAGCAAGGAAGCTGCTGTTTTCACACGTGGCTGGATTTTTAACCAAATCGCA
This sequence comes from Ambystoma mexicanum, assembly GCF_040938575.1. NCBI lineage: Eukaryota > Metazoa > Chordata > Amphibia > Caudata > Ambystomatidae > Ambystoma > Ambystoma mexicanum. The sequence continues at coordinate 421,602,020 of NC_090922.1, forward strand.
AATCGCGGTAAAATTCGCGAATGCGAGAATCGTGATTACGGCAAAAGTATGAGGAGTATGAAGTCGGTTCTAGGCTTGTTGAAAGGTTGAGACTCTAAGCTTTCAGAGGAAAGTTAAAACAAGTTCCTAGCCCACACGGTTCCAGAGATACGGACGATTAAATAAAGGTAGTTTTTCGGATTTGACATTTTAAAAGTTCAAAGCGACAGGTTACAGCTTGCAGATAGAAAATGACAGGTGACAGCTTTGCAAATGACAGGTGGCAGTTAGGAGGCAGTTCTGGTTAGATTAAAATAGATTGAATTATATTATTTTAACTAAGAGATTGGTTCTGCACAGTTCTGCTAGGTACTCACAATATATTTAGAAATAGGCCTCGCCACGGATCTGGTCAGGTTTTGGACTGGACTCCGGTTCTGGTCTCGGCACTTCACAGTGATCTGGGTCAGATCTCTGGTTCTGCTAACAGCGGTCTGGGTCACTCTGGATCTCTGGCCTCTGGTTCTGGATACTGCTCTGCTTTCTCTGGGTACAGCACTGCTTCTGGATCTTTCTGCACAGCTTTCTCTGGATACAACACTGCTTTCTGGCAAATGGCAAGAGTTCTTGCAAAGAATTCAAACAGCTCGCCTGGCTGTGAATAGTTTACAATGATTTGAGGCCTGCAAAAGAGGGATTTAGCTTGTAGTTGACCTCTCTGCTACCAATTCTGAAGTAAAGTCTTGGTCTCTGAAGGTGGATAGATTGGAGTCTCTGTGTTGGCTCTCTGGAGGTTGATGGAGGTAAAGTATGGATTTTCCCAGCAGAGCGTCCCGCAGCAGATGGAATAGAATGTCCCTATCTGTCCTGACTGTCTGCTTTTATGTGTTTTGAAAGTGGGTGGAGAGGCTAGCTTTCTAGGCCCTACCCCTCTCCACTTGTCATTGACCACTTCCTCCTCTTCTCCTTGATTGGGGGAATGAAATGAAGTGTCATCATGATGAGGTCTGTTTATGATACAGAGAACCCACCCCTGTCAACTTTACACACAATCTATATCTGATCCAAATACATACTTCCCCGATAGACAGCTGTTTGGCATTGCATACACACATCATGCATTTACTGATGGTAGCCCCTGTTCCAATTCTGTCGTTTCTAGGAGCTTGGGTTCAAAAATGGCAACATATTTCACTTTTTGGTCGGGTTACCAATATTGGATTTGTCCCCGCATTTACACAAATGTTTGCAAAGCATGCAGGCATTAATTGATGAAGTATCAGACTTTTCACATGCAAACATTTTAAGTAATACCCTCTTAACTGCTAGTTTGCCCCCAGATCATACCACCGGTTCTAAAAACCTCTTAAAATGTGGGCAGAAAAATCACAAGAATTATGGTATCATTTAAATAATTATGACAGGTCCGTACTATGAGTTATTCATCTTTTTCTAAAACCATATTCTGGCTACAGGGGTGTGTCTTTTCAGGTCACATGGTACAGAAACCAGTCTTTCCACTTTCTTCAAGCTCAGCCTCTGTCTCCAGTTTCTCCCCCTCCCAGTTTCTGCCAAAAGGAAGCCACTTTTATGACCCCTGCAATAAACCATCTGCCTGGGTGAAGGGGGTTGCATTGTTCAGAGGAAGCCATTTTTACGACACCCCCAATAAACCCTGTGCCTGGGCCCAGGACAGGCCTTTGTTCAACTTCCTGTAGCTGCTCCACCCCTAATCTAATCAGAGAGGTGACAACTCCTTTTGGCAAGGGGAAGAGTGGATGAGTAGGTTTTAACTCCTGTGGGGGGAGATGTCAGGCAGAATTCAGTTCCTTAAGCCAGGCCCCAGCTAATGTCACTTCTAGTTACCCAGTTTTCTGCATTCAAATAAACTAACAATTTTTACACATGCAGCTAGAATGCTGATTCTAAGTTCAAAACTATGACATTTTAACAGTTACAAACTATGTGACACTCAAAAGCAGGTCACTCAGTTAATTTAAACATTTCGATTTTGGTGGTTTTAATCCAGTTTCAGTTAGGCTGCTGACATGCATAGCTCAGCCAGTTTTGTTATGAACATTGTTTTGGGCTCTTCATCTTCCCAGATTTAGTTTGCACACATACTTCATTCTGCCAGATGCCCGCTGGTGTTCAGTGAGATTTTTGGATGTGTTGCAATGTTTGAAAATAGGCATCTTGAGCTGGCATTCAGAGAAACAAAAGGTGATTTTAAAGTGCTTTCTAGCGAACAGGCACTGCTGTTTTTCTCTTTGGCACCCCATTTCACTCATGGCTCTTCTGACCCAGCACACCCGCACCGGGGGGTGGCAAGTCAGGCGACCATTTTGGTCTGCGCACAAACTGTGCGGTTTTCATAGATTCTGGCGCACTTGTGGGCTTTTTCGGCCATCTTGGATTTCCTAAGCCCACAGCACCAAATGTTGTAGCATAATAGTCCAAACGTGGGTCAGAACACCCAACAGCGGTAAGGATTAACGGTCACCGGTACCATTACCGGTGACCGTTAACCCTTACCGCCTTCCGTGTAATGAGGCCCAGAGGATGGTAAAAAAGAGAGTGAGGGAAATATCTTTTTCGTAAGCAGTCTTTGCCTAATGCCTCCCCACTAGATGGTTTTTTCGAACAAATGCAATGTTCAATCAATCTGGTTGGTAAGGCTGCAGGGATGAGGGACACTGATGGCAAAAGAGACTGTCAATTGTCATCTAACACAACAGCCTTCACCTCTGCAAAGGTCATCCCAAATGGATCCAGCAAACACAAGTTGTACATAACAAAGAGGAATATTGTTATGAAGAAAATATGCTAACATGAAAAAAAATCTATTTTTCTGCTTTAGAAAACATGTGCCACAAGTAAGCTGCTGTGATTAAGTGGGTTGTAGATTACTCGTACGCGCATGGGAAGATGAAAGAACATACACACTCAACTGGCAAAATAGATTTGACAACAGTACACAGAGGTAAGGTGGACTGCAAAGGCCATAAGTGTGTGTATGTATGTATGTATTTAAACTTGTTAAGCGCAAGAAAAAAAATCCTGGCCTGAAGGCATCTGGGCGCTACTAGAGAGACTGGAAAAAGGGACATATCAAGCGCCTTCAAAATAAATGTTTTTAAAGCTCTACGGAAGCATGAATGGTCAGCTATGTCATGTAAACTCAGTGGGAGAGAATTCCACAAAGTGTGAACCAAGACAGAGAAAGAGCGTCCTTCCTCTAAGCCTAGCCCTATGAAAGTGTGGAACCAACAAGGGGATTTTACCTGTAGTGCCTGCGCGTTGGGACATAGTCGGTAAGTTTAAAGCGAAGAAAGACAGGACCTATGCATTGAACTGAGCAGTGCACAATACACAGGACCTTGAATTTAATCCGGCTTCTAACCGGGAGCCAATGAAGCTTGGCTAACAACGGACTTGAATGGGAGAGTTTAGGAGCCCCCAGAGCCAGACGCGCGGCTGCATTTTGAAAAGTCTGGAGTCTCTGGATCAAAAAATCAGGCTGGGCCAAATTGATGCCATTACAGTAATCCAGAGAGCCCATGACAGAAGCCGTAACCACCGAAGAGCGATGGGCAGGCGGCAAGAATGATAGGACTTTCCTCAATATTTTCAGCCTAAGAAAACCAGTGTTACAAACTGAGAAAATTTGAGCCTCCCGTGAGTCAGAAGAGAAAAGTTTTATCCCTAGGCTTTTCACACAGCTACTAGGGGCAGGACAGAGACCTAGTGAATTTAGCTAGAAGTCAGAATTCCAATAGGACACACAAGGACCTCAGCCTTTTCCCCATTTAACTTCAGCTAGTCCTCAGCCATCCATGCCCCAATCTCGGCAAGACATCCCCTCAATTTCGAAAGGGGGGTCCGAGGCTGGGGTGCCAAGGCGGAAGATCAGCTGAGTGTCATCGGCATTCGTATAAAAACGTATGCCGTGAGAATAGACAAGGTCAGCGAGAAAACGTAAATAAAGATTAAACAAAAGAGAGAACAGAGAGGAACCCTGAGGATCCCCGCATGACACTGAAAAAGGGGCAGAGGCAAACGGAAACAGAGAAACAGTAGGCTGGCGCTCTGCTAAAAAAGAAACAAACCAGGCAAGAGGTATACCTGCCATTCCAGTCTGTTTAAGACGCTGGAGTAGAATAGCATGATCGATCGTATCAAATGCAGCTGAGATGTCAAGGAGAATCAACACTCCGACCTCTCTGTGATCTTGCATTAGTGCCAAGTCATCGAGTACAGAAATAATAACTGACTCAGTTCCCATGCGTGGACGAAAGCCTGCCTGACATCATAGCTCAGAGGCAACATGCTCGCCTTGGAAACAAGACTACACGGATCAACACAGGTTCGACCCCCGGGTCCCAGCTTAGAAACCTCTGTGTATTAAATGCATTATAAATAACTTATCATATCAGTAGGAATAACTTTTGCTAGGCTGTCGGAAGGGTTCCATGTAATAATGTCGCCACAAAAATATCGCCATACAAAAATATCGCCGGAAAATGGTCGTTTTTTGTGGTGACATTATTGCATGGAACATGCGGGGGACACCCCCGCAACCCCCAAATTTTATTTATTAAATTTAAAAAAAAAAAAATTTTTTGCCCCTATCGCCACATATATGGTCACCCAAATAATATCGCCACAACATTTTCCCGGCGATATTATTTACGGCGACCATATATGTGGCGATATTAATACCTGATACCGTCGGAAGTGGCTGGCTGGTTGGTTTCCATCCAGTGCGCCTTGATTGCATGCTGTACGGTACGACATCCATTACGTCTGAAGATCCCTAACTCTTGCTCCCTCGCCCCTCACCTCGTCTTGATGATAGTCTTGCAGATGGATGCTGAACTGCTGGTTTTTGATGCTGGGGATAATCGTAGAATAATCTGGTAATGTTGCACCTGTTGGAGTGCTATGGTGAGAATTACGGTGCCGCTGTGCAGTTACTGGGCAGCTTCCCCGCACAGTAAATTTATTTTTGGGGCCAGTGTGAGGAGCACAGAGAGTCCAGTGACTACCCAGTTTCTGATGCTTACTGTAGCACAGTGGTGCTGTCGTGTAGATGCCTTTGTGGTAAAAATCCACTCTGTCGCCTGTTTGGTCTCCTGCATGGTTGTGCGGCAATGTGTGCAACTTGTATGCTTCTATTCATATACTTGTAATTTTATCCTCCCGTTACTCTCTGTAAACGGTGTTGTACTAGGAGAACTGCAGTGAGGTGAGGTGTCCATTGGTTGAAGGGTGTTTCTCAACTGAAATGCCTACCACTAGAGCCAAAGCAAATAAAATGGCCACTAAATATGCCATTATGTGTATGACCCCTTTGTCTAATAATAGCCATTTCAAAGAGGTTTTGGCACTAAGCTGTATGAAGGAGGCAGCGACTGAAAGACATGAGAGCATATCTTTCTGCTGATGATGAGGATGGCCTGGCTGGTTGCAGGATAGCTTCACGGTTAGTGGGGAATCAAGAACCGTGTCTGTTTTGAACCCAGAGGAGCATAATGTCCCTCTGAGAATAAAGCTATGGTCGGAAGGTCAGACGGCCTAAAGTCCTCACTGACTGCCCTTGACCTATCAACAATGGAAAGTTTAGAGACAATCCCTGACTCATTAACAGAGGAATGTATTGAGCCAGCTATCCCAGAGCCTCTTCTTCAGCCCTTATCAGAATTGAAGGAGTGTAGAGATGAACAACCTCACCTATTTGAACAGATTAGTCCTTTACAATGGCTGTGAATAAAGGAAAGGATAACTGGGGAGCTTAATCAATGTAAAAACATTACAGATTTCTGTTCTTGGGTGGATCTAGTGGACACATTTTCACTGCAATTCCATCCTGATAAAGTAGATGCAATCTGCCAAACGGACCAGCTTACTGATAAGGTAAATCAGAGCTCTCAAACTACTCAGTGTGAAATTGGCCGACTGGCCCTTATTGAGAAAAATCAACTCTTAGTGGATGGTACGGGCACAAATACCTTGGGTACCAGGGACCATTTTTGTCAGAGGACCTCTGACTTAATGAAGATGGTCCAATTTCCAGATGAGAAGCTTATTAAACAGCAAGAAGTGACATCCAACGCCCAAGTTAAGACCTGAATCATGGCCATTATAACTGGAAAGCGAGATCAGTCTTCGATATCGACGATGCAGACCAGAGGAGGGTTAATTCAAGCATCCGTAAATCGTGCTCAACAGGATAACACTGACACTAAACATGGCTCCCCTAGGAGTTTGCGTATGGGCAAGATTGTTATGCCTTCTCTCATCAATGGCTTCTTGAAAATGATTGTCATGGATTGTAGAAATGTACTTATCATGACCGTGGAGGCACCAGCAGGGAAGCCTTGAGGAATAAGGTGTTGGCGTGGTTACGTTAGAAGACCAGGCCAGGTGTGATAAGAGTCTCAAATCTTATAATCATTTGGATGAATAACATTGATCTCTGGTGTACCCAGGATAGTAGGCATTGTATATTAGTAGGGTCTAGTAAAAGCAACCTTACTTTTTCTCTTCCATTTGCAACGATCTTCCGAGAGCTTCATCTGATTTGAATTTATTAGTTGACTTGTAGCAACACAGTACTGCGGAATCTGCTCATTTTTATATTGTGTTGTTTGTTTGTTTTGTTTTATGTTTGCGCTTTGAGGCCTGTGGGCCTGTGGTGCATTATAAGAATTCAAATAAATATAAATACATGTTTGAAGGAGCAACTTACATACAAAAGAATCTCAAACTGTTCATGGTTACATTGAGGACAGTAACTGCACTAAGAAGCCATGGACACCCTCCTCCAGATGACAATGGAGAGACAGAAAAACAAATGTTGGTACTACCGGGCAGGAGACGTGCTCAGCCGGGAAAATGAAAAAAAACCCTAAAGAGAAACGGAGAGAGAGGGGGAGTAAGAGAGAGAGAGAGGGAGATGGAGAGAGAGCAAGGGGGCAAGAAAGAATGCAAGGGAGGGAGAGGGCGAGAGCGATAGAGAGATTTTGTGTCAAGGTGGGAAGCAGGATCAGAAATATAGCAAGCAGATTGAACCTGCACTCATGGACAGATGGATGGAGGGGAGTGCACCATGTAACAATTGGAGACACTGAGGATGAATTGAGGAAAACCAAAAATATGCCTGTAAAGGGGGAAGGTTCCAATAAGTGGAAGCAGTGTGAGTCAGTGGGAGTCAGTAACTGCAGACAAACAAAGGTAATGCACTGAATGGACTAAAATACAGCGCCATGTGCTTCTCTGCTATCTCCGAAACGTGTGCATCCAGCGTGTCTGCAACTTTTCTTTTAGAACTACTAATGTAGAACTGTAAGAAATCGCAATCCAGCCTTCTAAAGATCCCGCTTCCACGCTTAGGCTTGACTTTCTGGGGCGAAATGAATCCTCAGAACATTGGCAAAGTGCTTACTTCAGAAAATAGCCTGATAAATGCATAAGGAGGGACAGAAAGCAGGCTCATTAATAATTGCAGCCGAGCTTCAGAGGGAGACCGGGGATTCGATGCTAATTAAATCTTGCATGAAATCTAATCTTGTTCATGCATAAGTAATGCCAAGTGAAAAGTATTATTCAAATGACATGCTAAGAAATTGTCAAATAAACTTGCAGGAGCTTTCATACCTCTAGGCAGTCTCCAGCAACTTTTGCAATGCTGCATTATTCAGAGCAGCGCTGTAATTAATTTCTCTGGGCACAACCCAGAGTTTGTGGCAAGTGGAAATATTGCAGAAACATCAGTACGAGTTGTTATCCTTTTGCTACTTGGCATCTGTCTCAAAAGGCATCAATTCTAACAAGGCACAGTGCCATCTGCGAATGATGTGGGAGAGGTAATGGAACAATATGTTTCCTTACTATCAGAGCGGGAAGCACACGCTCATATCATTTATTTATATATTTATTGCAATTCTAGGAAGGAATACGAAGATTATCACACAGTCTAATAAAGAAACAATCTAGGCTGGGTCTGCTCCAAACCCTCCTCCTCACACTCCACACTACACCCCCAGTGGTTGCAAGACTAAGACCGAGACAGCAGGCCAATGCACATACGGGCTACACAAGAAGTTTGTGAGGACTATAACCCAGCTAATCATTCTGGGCCTAGCTCCCTAATCTGCACACAGGATACTCTGGGATCCCAGTCTTATGTTTGGGGTACTTTTTAGCATCTAGTTCCAAGTTATGTGCCCCAAGTTCTTAGTTCAGTGAGCTTTGAGTTTATATATCTTATGTTACTTGAAATTCGTATTGTGCCCTCATTGTTATGGCCTCGCAGCGCTATGGCGTGGAAAATTCTCCTGCCTTCCGAAAACTGTAGTCTGCGCAAACTTGAAAATAAAAGAGAATTACATTGCATGTGAATAGAAATGAGAAATGAAGAAACTATTCGATTAATAGCAGAGATCGCTAGTTTAAGATAGTAGAAAAACCATGCAAAGCAGTGTGTTCAGGCACAGTTATGACTGCTATGTCAATGACTATGGGCCTCATCACGAGTTGAGCGCTAATGCCGGCGCTATTAGCGCCGGTGCTAACAGCCCTACCGCCAACCCCCCAGCGCTATTAGCGCCAGATCACGGGTTTGGCGGAAGGGTTGTTGCCCATTCCCCATTGGGCTCATTCGGGAATTCCTTATTCCCCATTGGGCCCAATGGATTTCCCGCCGGCGGTAATTGCGCAGAAAATTGGCAATTTTGCCACGGATTTCCCCCCAGCTCAGAGCTGGGGGGAAATCCGCCAAAGCCATGATCTGGCAGACCCTTAAATGCAGACCCTTAAATGCAGCGGTAATAGCGCTACTGCCGCATTTAAGGGTTACCGCCAGACTCGTGATGAGGCCCTATGTGTCAGCTGGATCACATTATTCATGGGACATAGCTGTATTCTATGGGTTGCAGTGCAAAAGGGGACTGGGTGCTATTAAATAGTCTATCAACCACCAGGGCAACTGTCTACAGTTGAGGGGTCTGCTATACTTTACATGCTAAACACATGCATGCTTAGCTCACCGTCTAGGAAAGCAGGAGGCTGATAGGGCAATGACATCTATAGCTAAACCGGATGGGTCAATTACATTTTTTCCAACTGAGATCAATGAAGTTTTCAAGAATACTTGTGCCGTCACACATGGCAAACACACAGCAGCAATAAAGAGAATTGTCCAGAAACATTGGCATATTACCAAACTAAACCTTCCAGAGGAAGAACCTCCCAGATTTGCCTATAAGAGGGCACAACAATTTGAAAGAACACTTAATACACTCACTATTTCAAGCTGAACCTTCCCGCATAGGACAGAGAACACTACGCCCTATACAGGGACATCATCCATGCGGAAACTGTGTGGCCTGTCGTTTCACCATGAAAATGAAATCTTTTAAGATTGGACAAAGAAACTGGATCCTGAAGGATTTCACGAACTGCAAAAGTGCCCAAGTTATCTACTGCATCGAATGTCCATGCGGTTTGAAGTATGTTGGACAAACTATGAGATCTGTGCATTTGAGAATTTCGGAGCACAGGTCGAAGATTAGGTGCAAAACATTGACAGCACCACTGGTCCCACACTTCCTGGAGGCGAGACATACCCCTAACGATATTAAATGGTGGGTTTTAGAAAAAGTCAAAGGAGCACCGGATCTTCTAAACAGTCTACTGTACAAGGAATCACGGTGGATACATCGTTTAGATACGTACCACCAAGGACTCAACAAAGCGTTCCATCCGGTCACACATTAAAGGCTCGGACCCCCTAATAACATCACCCATTGCACATACCCGAAAGAGGCATACGCCCATACGTAACAGTACAGGACATGTGTACAGCCCCAACTCCAGATATAAAGATGCAGCGTTCAGACCTTACGCAGTAAGCAATATCAGCAGGTCACACTTACAGGACGATTTCAACTTGCTTCCGAATGCTTCCCGATGGCGACTAGCCACAGCAGTAAGCGGGATTAGCGGGAGGATCACTAATCACCAAAAACCAAGTCAACCGTATACAATACCAAGCGCCCAACAAGATACCAGGGCACTACCGGTTCTGCCAGCACCAATCAGCGAGGATCGTGAACCCGCTGCGACCAATAGCAAGAGCTTCTTGTCTTGGACTACAATTCCCAGCAACGGTAGTATTCCTTACGTGACCAATGTCTCCGAGATCACGTGCTCCAATCAGGCACGCGACTTTCGTGTTCATGACAACGAACGCCGCTCAACACAAAACGATACCGACAACAAGAGACACGGATGAGCTCGCCGGCTCCGACTTAGCGAGTCGCTGCAGAAGGCCCAGAAGTAAGTGCTTTCACGCGGCTCAGATCATGCCAACTACTATTTATACACGGGAGACTTCCAAGGGGCCCGCGCACATATACTCGGATATATCACCCTTTCCACCATTCGCAGGCCACCACGCAGCCTAAGTTAAAAACTCCTCACTAGGACACGCTATGTAGGACAGCCATTATCCTATACATATGCTTTACCCAGCCACTAAGTTAATTGCTTTTGACAAGAACCACTGGCTTACATATTTTTCAGGCCGATGCATACCTACACAGGGTCTTGAACTAATATGCCCTGATGAAGGCGGATGTATGCGAAAGCTGCAAGACCGCCAAAATGTGAACAGCTTGAGAAGCTCGCCACGCATCACGTTGGCAAAGAATTCTTTTACCTCATAAAGACCCACATATTGGGTAACACAGAAGCCCAGAGTAAAGATCAAGCCAATCTTATGGACAAATTAACTGTCTTGAAGGGAATCAACTTGAAAAGACTTCCTGTATACTTAGGAGCAACTACTTTAAGAGTTTCCCCCTCCCCCTAATGTTTTCCTTTATTGTATTTATAAGAACATTTTGCTGAAATTTCAATTTTGGTTTGTCATGTTGTTTAAATGTTTTGAAAAATGTCCATGATTTCTCCATTTCTCTGTACAATGAATCATGAAGTTGAATGATTGTGTTTTTTGAATTGATATAATGCACTTTGAAGAAATTAATACAGATTTTAAGAAAATGCACAAAAGTTTTGGACTAAATTACTTTTCCAATTCAGTACTCCATTTATTATCCCCAATCTGTCAAAAATTATAGGTGACTATAGGATTGTTCTTTTCTCCCTCCAACCAGCTCAATCTCACTATAACGTGTGATAAATGCCAGCATTAGTGGATTGATACAACTTACAGTATTCCCGAAAAGAAATTGTTGAGTGTTTGCTCCCCCAGAATTTAGTTCAACTTAGATTGTGTTAAATAAGGGTAGGATACACCTATTGTTTATGGTTTTCAAGAACTATTACAAACATTTATATTGCAATGAAAATTCTATAACTGGAGACTCAAGAAATTTCATTTCAGATTTACAGTTACCGAAGTTATCAATGAAGAGAGAATGACTCTCGAGGGTGAACTAATGATTGGTGAAATAAGAAAGTCCATTACAAATTTGAATTCTGGAATGTCACCAGGCCCTGATGGCCTCCCAGCGGAATTTTATAAAATCATGCCAGAATCTGTTCTAATTCTCTTACGGGACATGTTTGTGTCTTCACTGAATGAAAGAATATTACCTCAATCAACTCGCCATTCTACAATTACATTAATTTTAAAAAAAAGGATAGGGACCAAACATTGCCATCAAATTATCACCAAATAAGCCTGTTGAATACAGACAACAAAATATTGTCAAAGACCTTGGCTGGAAGATTAGAGGTCTTGTGGCTGAGGTTGATACATGAAAACCAATCTGGTTTTATAAAAGGAAACACGCAACTAATAACATGAGAAGGCTTCTGCAAACCAAATCACAAATGGCATATAAAAGTGAGGATATAGCAATCTTCTCTCTGGATGCTGAGAAAGCCTTTGATCGGGTGAATTGGACTTATTTGTATGATGTGCTTGATAAGTTGGGTTTTGGTGAAAGCTTCATAACTTGGGTTATATTATCATAGTCCAGTCCTACGTCAGATATAGGAACCAATGGATTCAGATCTGTACAGTTTCAACTGGGGTGGGCAACTAGACAGGGGTGTCCTCTGCCTCCACTTTTATTTGTAATCGCAATTGAACCATTGGCAGCTGCCATTAGAGAGGAAGGAAATATAAAAGGCATGGGCTATGGAGGAGTAGGGCAGAAATTATGATTATATGCCGATGACTTATTGCTAATAATGAGAGATCTGGGGAATTCATTACCTGCTTTGATGAAGATTATTTCAGATTATAATATATGCTCCGGCTACAAGATTAACTGGGCAAAGTATGAAGCTTTACATTTGACAATGACTTGTCATGAACAATGGGTTACTTCACTAGGATTTAGATGGTTCTCAGAGAAAATCAAATACTTAGATGTTTGGGTGACCAAAAAATGTAAAGGAATGAGTCACGAGTATATGAAGGAATTGAGCGTTGGATTAAAACAGGATTTAGGTAGGTGGAAATTACTGAATGTTTCCTATGGGGTAAGGTGAATGCGTTAAAAATTAATTCCACGTCTAAGATAACGTATGCATTGAGCATGCTACCATTGAATATTGTAAAAAGATATTGGAAGGAATTTGATGGGCTTATACAGAGCTTTCTCTGGGACAATAAACCGCCAAGGATGAAATTATGGAAATTGCAGTTACCTCTTGAGAAAGGTGGTTTAGGAGTGCCAAACCTTTATGCATATCATATGGCATTTATGGCATGATTCTATGTCCCGTTCTTGGAGAAGGAACTAATGAAGGGGCCAAGGGAGAAGCTTGTCTACTACATCCAGACCAGGAAGTAAAGTGGATCCCATGACTCCATTTCTGGGGAAGTCTTGGAAGGAGCTGCTGAATTTAATAGGGGAGAACACACTTAAGCATCTGGACTCCTCTATATGGTACAACAAGGGAAGTGGGAAATCAATTTTTTGCCCGGATTGGTTTTTGGGTGGAATACATGGGTTGGGGATCTGAGACAGGATGGAAGATGGCTAACTCTAAATGAAGCCAAAGATAGGTGGGAAATAAAAAAAAATGCACTTTACGTGATTACAGGAGATTAAAAAAAGATGTTGGTGAATTAGACTCTAAGAAGGGAACTGATTTCATAGCCTTATCCACTAGTAACAAGAAGGTGGGGGAGGATTGGAGAGTAGATATTATAAGCTAATTGTTTCTAGATCGAAGGACAACAGTTTATTGTTGGAGGAAAGGAGCAGGAGATTACACTGTGAGATTACAACAGAGCAATGGGAGACTTTGGGCCTCATTACACGGTAGGCGGTGGACCAAGGTGCAATTAGCACCTTGGTCCATGCCAGTAAAATACCGGCACCGCCTTGGAGGAAAGGGGAATTACCGCCCTATTCCAAGGTTGGCGGGGTGGTAATTCCCCCTTCCCCCATTGCCCTTCCCCATTCCCATTTTTGCCCCATAGGGCATAATGGGAATGGGGAAGGTGCTAATTACGGCACCTCAAATTGCGGTACCGTAATTAGCTCCCTGGTCCCTTTGCGGGTTGGTTTTTAAAGCCTGCAAAAAGCAGGCGTTAAATTCTCCAACCCGCAAAAGGACCTCGTAGTAAGGCGGTAAGGTTTTACCGGTACTGGTAAAATACCGGTAGCGGTAAACCCTTACCGCCGTCCGTGTAATGAGGCCCTATGTGTAAGAATGTTTGCCTTTGTTCTGTCAGTTGGTGCAAGAGATTGCGTCAGATCAAAATTCTGAATAGAGTGTATTGGGACTCCGGAACGATTACACAAGCAGGGTCTGTTGGATACAAATTACTCTTGGGGCTTTGTCCCTAGGAGTGGAACATTGGAACACATGCTTTGGGAGTGTGTGCGAGTAAGTGACTTCTGCAGAAGAATCTGTGACATTTTTGAGACTATGTTAGGTCAAACCTTAGACTATAATTTTAGTACCTTAATTCTAGGGGATGATGAACTCCTGGAGGATCTATGCATTTCGCAATGGCAGTGGTTGTTTTAAAGGGCTCCTAGTGCCAAGAAACGGATACTGAGAGATTGAAAATCGAGGTTGTCACCAGAATTGGAGGTTTGGACAGATGAAATGATGAAACTGGCAGATATGGAAAGAGTAATTTATGGTCGGGAAAAAAGTTATTCATATGTGAAAAGATTTGGGGTAATTCCTGGATATGTGTTAGCTCTATTAGCTCTGCTTATTAAGATTCAGGGTGGGTGATTGGTGTAGGAAGTTTGTAAGTATAATTGATTTTGCAGGGGAGGGTGGCGATATAATTTGATTTGTTAGAAACCATTTAAGATGTTTGCTTATGCTTTAAGATGAATTTAAGATATTGTAAATACAAAGGAATGTAAATAATCATCGTAAGGGGGTAGGGGAGTGGGGTAGGTTTGTTGGATTGTTACTTAATTTATGTTTATGATAAAAAAAAAAGCAAAACACATGTACACTGAATAACATGCAATCACATGTCCTCTTGTCTGTTACCATCAGGCTAATGTAGTACCAATGTATTATATTGGATACAAACGTAATGGCAGTAATACATAACCAGCTATAGAGTAAATACATCCCGCGCTACACCTCCCCCATGCAGGCTCAGTTTATAGAATATGCAAAAGGTGGCATGTATTATAAGAATAAGATAAGGAGGGGGAAGAGCAAAGGATCAGAGAAATAAATCGTGTTTGGGGTGCAACTTCAAGAAGCTAACTTGATAGTTAATTGCCACATAACTGCAGAGAAATAGGTAAGTATAATACACAGAGGGAAATATAATTGAAACTTCAAAAGTGTACGTTGTTTGTAAGGTTGTCTCAAAGGATCAAAAATGATTAGAGATTGGTGCGATACACATCAGCAGTACCTATATCTACAATACACCAACAACAGGAAATATCGTTGTAAGATGTCAAACACAAGTTACAGTGATCCCTAAACCTCTAGGAGATAGCATTTGGAAAAAATAAATGTGGACCAGGGACAATGTAGGGTCTAGACTTTGAGGCTGTGGATTCTCATACATAGTCAAAGGCCAAGATGGATACACTTTAGACTGATAGCACCAAAAATTACACTTCAATAGAAAAATAGATGCATTAGCACTTAAAAAAATGTATCAAAAGCTACAGCTTATAGCTTTGCACAACAAAAAACACAATCCTACCATAGAAATCCAGGAAGCCATTCTAGAGGGTTTCAAAGGCAGAGTGCCTGTGACGAACGCCAGGAGTCCCTCTTTCCATACTTGCTAATTTATCGATTTCTGTCCGTCAGTCTTACACCTTTCAAGAACTCACCTGACCCTCCAATGGCTCAGGAGAAGCTTCTTACTCGTTGGCAGGGCCTTCTTTACCCAGAGGCTTTTACTCATAGTCAAGGCATTTACCCATCGCATTTTTTGAAAAGCACCATTTCAAGGTCCAGCCTGATTTGCGAGTCCAGCACAAGGTTTCTCCTGTCCTCAATTTCACACCAGCGAGGAAGAATCTTGGAGCAGGAGAAGAAAACATTAGGTTAATCCCATACATTGTGGCCTTATTTCCCAGACATTTCCTTTCCTTCATCTTCGCCTTGAACAGGTGATTTAGTGACCAGCAAAGACAAAAACAGATCTTTTGCAGATGAAGCCTATTTTCCATGTTGCTGTGCCCCCTGGTGTCACCCTGAATTATCTCGTCTTATGTCTCTACGGAGTGATCAGTCCACAAGTCAGCGTTCTATTCTGAATGACACTTCTCACAGCCGTGCCATTGGGTTGTAACTTCCTGTTTATGGAGGGGCATGATGAGTTGTAGGCCCATAAGCTAAGGAGTGCTTCGATTATCATCGCCGTCTACCAAGTGTGCTTGTGGAAATGTTAAAACAAGTTTTAAGCTGTAGGTGTTTCAAAATAAATTCAATTACAGGATTAGGAAAAGTAGCTCAAATCATAGTAAAACCCATCTAAACACTAGGGGGCTCAATTTGGAAAACCGTGAAATTTTGCGGTGGTGTCCTGTTAAGTTTGAACTGCAAAGTAGGTGGCTCCCTGCTGCCAAAGTTTGGTCATTTTCATGGCGGAGTGTAAATATGCAGGGCAAAAGATGGCGTACACGCATGTACGCCGCCATTTGCCCCGAACCTTTGCACTCTGCCGTGCAAAATAAGTAAATGCTGCCTAACATGGGAGCATGTCAGACAGCGTTTGCTTGTAATTGTGAACGCTGTCTGCCATGCGAGCATGCAACATGCAATCATGTTGGGTAACTCTTAATTGTTATTTTAAATGCTGCCTGCCATGCGAGCATGGCAGGCTTCAAGGCGAAGATGAAGGAAAGGAAATGTCTGGGAAATAAGGCCACAATGTATGGGATTAACCTAATGTTTTCTTCTCCTGCTCCAAGATTCTTCCTCGCTGGTGTGAAATTGAGGACAGGAGAAACCTTGTGCTGGACTCGCAAATCAGGCTGGACCTTGAAATGGTGCTTTTCAAAAAATGCGATGGGTAAATGCCTTGACTATGAGTAAAAGCCTCTGGGTAAAGAAGGCCCTGCCAACGAGTAAGAAGCTTCTCCTGAGCCATTGGAGGGCCAGGTGAGTTCTTGAAAGGTGTAAGACTGACGGACAGAAATCGATAAATTAGCAAGTATGCGAGCATGGCAGGCAGCATTTTCAATGGATCCCTATTGGGTCAGTCTGCTTTATGCTGGTGCATAAGGCCAGTGGTCCCCATAGGGAAATCCAGCATTGGCGCCAGCATGAAAATCCATGTCGGCTCAATTGTTGGAGCATTTGCATGGCGGACAGAATGGAAGGCTGAGGAAACACAAGTTGCGTTCCACCCCTCCTCGCCACCATACCAATGATTGAAAATGTGTCATGAGAGGCCACCAGGAGGCTTTGACAAGATAGACGCTTCTTGGTGAAACTCTATTTTACCTGCCCCTTTCAGCTGCATTATAGGGTGATCAGAGTGCTCCTGGGCCACAGTGGAAGTGGCAAAACTCTTCCTGAGGCCCCCATCATTATTTTGGCGTTGACACTGTGCAGGGAGAGGTGAAGCTGAGCACTGTCTCTGTAGCCCGAGGTCTCACAGAGCAGGCAGAGGCCAAAGACTATGTGGGATTGGGGAGTGCTGTGAGGAAATGCCTGTGCAGGAGCCGCCATCTTAGGGGTGGCTGAAGAAGACGGACCGCTGAGGTGAGTGATTCCAGGCCACCACTGAAGGATGTATCATTCTCTGAGTTTCATCACGACAGGCTATTTGGGATGGTATGTATAACCGCCCAATACCTTGACCCTTCCGGCAGTCACTTTTTCATGATGCGCATGCATATCACTGAGGAGGCTTTTATGGAAAGGACCCGCGGTTTGATCTCCCTGCTTATCAGATGCAGATTATTACAGGAAGGAGCTGGATACCGTGGGCCCATAAGCTGGAGGGCCTGTTCGGGTGTTTATATCGTTGGAGATTCATGTGGAGTTGCAGTGGACACGTGGATATGGAGCGAGTAACATGTTTAAGGGTGATATAAGGAGTGGGAGTGGTGGAACGAATGCAGTAACTAATGCGCTGAGGGGCCGTCTCCTCATGTGAGCCTGGATGAGTTGGAAAGGCACCCTCCAGCAATTTAGAGGCGATCCACTCAGTAGGTGGAAGAGGAAATAGCACGGCCTGTCTACACTGGCCTTACAGAAATGGGTGATCAAGGATCTACTAAGAGCGACATACTAACTGTGCTGGAAGAATTGAGAGGAATTCCTGTGGATATAGGTCTGAGGCTTGATAGCTTGGAAAACAAGATGGAGATTATGGAGGAGAGATTGCAAGGACTAGATGTGAACCAAACCTTAATTGATATTCTTGAGTCTCAGTTGGATGTTAGGATATCCGAATTCGAAAGGCAAGGAGATGACATGTGCTTACAAATGAATGCCTTTGAAAACAGAGGCTTTATAAAGTCGGGCTCTATGGGATTCTGGACGAGATGGTAAATCCCCTAAGGATGTTGAGAAATCTTTTTGGGTCAGAGTGAACACACTGTTAGGAGATGAAAAACCAGCCGCTGATGATAGATAGGGCTCAGAGAGCTGGTGGATGGGGAAGGGGACCCCATTCTGTATTGGTGAGATTCTACTATTATTTGGACAAGTCTAGGATCCTCATGCAGGCAAGGTCTCAAGGCCCAGTGAATTTTGGCGCTCTCTAAGATATCTATATTTCAAGACCTTTCTGCCTTTCTGCATACACACTCGCAAGCCGCAAGCAGCGCCTGACCCTCACCCAATGGTTGCAAGGAAAAAGAGACTAAAATTGTGTTTGAATTTGAGGGCATGAAGTATTCTTTGATCACGGAGTATGATATACAGAGAGTTACGGAGGAATTAATGGGTGTTGACAATGCTGTGTGGAGGTCAGACCTTCGACTGGGATTGAATCCCGATGACCCAGAGAAGAACAAAGGAAGAAGAAAGATTTTGGGGCGAGGGAAATTCAAGAAGTTGAATACTCCATCTCTTAGAAAATTACTATGGGACAGGAGAGGGTCGACTCTCTTGGGGATTATAGGACTAGTAGAAATGGTCTGATGAAGATTTGATGGAGGTTCTCAGTGGTAGATTCTCTATGGGCCCTATTTAACCAGAGGTTGACTTTTGGTTTAAACAAGGCGAGAATTCGGCCTCATCTAAGTAGAGTTTATGATGGAGGTCTTGGGGTGCTATGTTGTTGCTTTGATGTGGGTTCTGGTTTCCTGGTGCAGGTGTATAGGGATACCTTCCCTAGTCTATGGGGGTCATTACGACCCAGGCGGTAAGTACGCCAACTTTACCACCATGGTGTAAACTACGTTTACACCATGGTGGATGGCGGATTTACCGCCCCATTCCAAGGTGAGTGGGGCGGTAAATCCCCATTTCCCATTTTACCCTTCCCCATTCCCATTGTTGCCCCATAGGGCATAATGGGAGTGGGGAAGGTGCTAATTACGCCACCGTAAATTACGGTGGCGTAATTAGCACCAAGGCGGTTTAGCGCCATGGATTTTAATGGCTGCTAAAAGCAGCCGTTAAAATCGGAATCAGGCGTTAAGGATTAACAACGGCGTTAACCCTTAACGCCTGAGTTGTAATGAGGCCATATGTGTTGTTTTGTTGAAATAGCACTTGGAGGAGGGCGGTCTCTTTGGTGTTTGACTCTTGTAACTGGATGGGGTTGCAGAGTCAAATGCCTGTTAGAATGGGGGTAGAGGTATGCAGGGAGGGATCTTTTGGGGGAGATTGTGTAGTATTGTTTTGTATTTATTAGATTATGGATTGACTATTTCTTTTCTCATAATTATGTTTCTTATTTGTTATGTTTTTTTCTCTGGGATTGGTTAGGTTGTTTTGTGCCTAATGAGATGGGCTTGGCGGTTCTTCCTGCAGAGGATACAGAAGGGCGCCTATAGAGATCTTGCTTTCTTAACTCTATGACAGACCAAATATGTGGTTTCATTTGGGTACATTAAATGTTGCAGGGCTTAACTCAGTATTCAAGAGTTCAAGAGGTCATTGGTCAGGAGAGAGTTTAAGAAACTGGGTCTGGATATTCTATATTTGCATGAAACACATCTAGTGTGGGACTGTGAACCATCCATGAGAGGAGGAGGACTGGAGAGAGAATAGTTTTCCATAGGAGATAGGAAACAAAAAGGTGTGGCGATTGTGATCCGAGGGAAATTTAGTTTCAAGGTTGATTTGACACTCTATGACAGGGAAGGGAGTTACCTTTTTCAGAAAGGTCTTATAAGTGGAGTGAAGGTCACAATAGAGTAAATATAGTAGCTGAATCAGGGCCAGTTGAGTTTTTGGGAAAGTGTTGTTCTAAGCATGAAAAGATTTCTGGCTGGACCGCTAGTAATTTTTGGTGATTTTAATATGGTGCTAGAATCTGTTAGAGACAGATCTAGGTCGACTGACCCTCTGATCCCTAAAGATCAGATAAGGGATTCACAAAGATTCAGAGACCTTTACCAAGATTTGGGGGTGGTCAAAGTATGGGATAGTGAAGGCATGCCTACACCCCCCTTTACTTATTACTTGGCTGCTCATGATTTATTTCCCTGAATTGGTTTGGTTTTGATGGACAAATCAGTAGTGTACTTGGTTACGCATGTTAAATTGAGTGCCGTCCTATGGTCCGACCACCATCCGGTCCATGTTCGGCTGGAAAATTGGGGTGCAGGCTTAACCCGGGCTAAGCAAACTTGCAACAGTTATTTATTAAAAGATAAGGATGTGGAGATAAAGCTGTTGTTCGCAATTAAGGAATGTTTTTAAATCAACAATAGCCGTGAGGTCGATTTACTGACCCACTGGGACGGTTTTAAAGCACCCAATCAATATGTTAGCAATAGGAAGAATAAATACAGTGCCACGAAGAAAAAGGGTTTACTTTGGGTTTGCGGCTTTGGGGTTTATATATTTATAATGGATAATCTTTGCTAAACATATGACAATGGGGGGATTTCCCTGGTTCTATCATTGAATTTACATATGTCATACTGTGAAATTCACTCATCTCTGTGGGTATTCCCTGCTGCCACACTAAAGGGTAACATGTCCGTGATTACTGAACACCTTTTGGCCCGTAAGTAAACTAAAGGCTGTAACGTAAAGAGAGCGTGCATGTGTGTATGCGCACAAGCGTATACTACACTCAGCCTCGATTGATCTGTGACATGCAGGTTATAAAGATGGCAACATGTTCATCTTCACCAGTAGCCAGTGGGGGAGCTAAAAGCCTAAATGACCACTTAAGAAAAGCTATTCAGTTTGCTTTGCCAGTCACAGCAGGGCTCCCCCCCTCCTCCTCTCCACATGTGTGTTTGTGTTTGGTGGAAGCAAGGGGTGGCATTTCAGTGGAAAGTATGTTGAAAAGCCCAATTCCAGCCCTCGGTGACTGGTTTTGTTTGTGATGATAAATCTGACAATTTATGACCTTTTAGAAAATATTTGTTAAGATTGGTTAACTCCACCTGCTATACCGCGATAACCATGATATACCGTCATTTGGCAAGAAGGTTATCGTACCGTCATAAAACTAATACTGTGACACCCCTAGTGGACTAAGAGGGTTATAGATTTTCTAACATGTGCTAAGCGCTCCTCGGAGTGGTAAGATTGTCAGTTGCCCAGAAATGGAGACAGTCAGCCCCAGAAAAGTCATACTGGATAAAGAAAGTGTGGGATGCATACTTTATGGAGAAATTAATATACCTAGTGTATGATGACCTGACCTCATTTGAACACGAATGGGGGACTTTTACTGAATACTGGGGTGATTACCGGGACACTTTTTCGGGCCCCGGTGGTATAGGAGCTAACTCTTTGGGTTAAGGGGTTGAGGGTTCGAACTAGGGCAGATTGATTATCAATATGTACCTATGTGGGTGTTGGGTCTGTGAGTTCTTATCAATCGATGTAGAATGGCCGGAAAGTGACCCTACCCTACCCTCTTGCCTTTCAGATCCACCAGAGCACCAGGGGACCAATCAGGTGGTGATAGTGCACAGTATAAATATCCTTTAACCTAACACAACCTGGGTGCAAATTATGGCACTTCCTGCCCTAGGGAAATGGGCAATATCATAAAATGCCCTTGGCACAGTTATATAGTGTGGGCATCAATGGGCATGGCAATGTGTTGTCTGTCAGGTGAATGGATCACTGTGAGGACCTAGTGCAAAGCCGTCGACTGTGAGGGGGGAAGGGGTAATCATTGATGTCATGACACTGGTCCTCTGAAAGGAGCCCGTGGCAAAGAAATACAGGGCAGAAAGTAGCTTGACTATTGAGCTAAGGTCTATGCTTGAATTGTATTTGATGGTAGACCCCCTCCCACTCTCCTAACATCTCCAGTAAAACATGGGCTGAAACCCAGTACTTCTGGTTGACCTCTGCAATTGCCAGTTGGAATAGGGTTATCCTCCGTTTTCGATATATCCTTTGCCTTCTCATCCTCCCCCTCATCAGGCGTTGCAGTAACAAAATGCCATAATGGCCTCACCCATCAGACATTGCAATGGAAGCATACCAAAGATGATGCCATTGGAACTCCTCTGGCACATGACCTGTGTGATGTCTGAGGGACTGGAGATTATCGAGTTTGGTAGAGGCTCTAGTACTCAAGCAGTTCTCCAGTACCAGGATAGAGGCAGTCACTCACACAGGCAAATTCTGTAGATCACCCAGAACAGCCAGCTGGCTGGTGTTATGAGATTGGGCCACACTAGGGACGCTGTGACGGAGGTAACCCCTGCCAGCTGCACTGTCTAAGATGGTCTTTACTGAAGCAGGTATCATGTTATGAGTTAGTTATATGTTTTGAAGGGGGGAGTGTCGCAATCAAGGATCCCATCTCCCCTCTACCTGTTAATTTAATGAGATTATTATCCCCATGGTGATATTGTCATGATGCCTACCTCCAAGGAGCCAGGTCCGACCCAGCAACCCCAGAGGCAGGCATCATTCCCCCCAGGGAAGTGCCAGCGGGCCCAAGCTCGGGCCCTTTGGACACAGTCCTGGCGCCTTAGGCGCCAGGCTCATGTTGGACCCCTGTCCTGGCGCCTTAGGCGCCAGGCTCATAAAGCTAGACATGTGTTCAAGTGTTTTAATGTGCACTTACCTGATGCAGACCATGCTGCTACATCCAGGCCCTCTTGAGGCCTGAATGGAACTACTTAACCTGTGGGACTACTTTCCCCTAGGTGTGGTCGGGGAAGGATACATACCTGATCGGTGGAAGGATACATACCTGGAACTTCTTCCAAAGCTATTTGAACCACGCCCGATCAGCAACTCAGGCTTCGCGTTGTTCTGCTCCTCGCAGCTGGACGCTCACCGTGTCAGCTCCTGCATCTGGACTTCAGCCACGCCTGTCAGCATCCTGGGTCACCTGCTAAGAGAGAATTGGTGAGAAAGAAGACCTTACCTGCTAAAGCTGCATCAAGGAGACATCACACCGACAATCCTGAAAGGGAAGACATCATTTTAAAAGCATTTCGCTTCGATCGCTGCAGCGCTGCACTTCATTCACCTTTCCTGGGCACCTCCATCTTCAGCAGCGATCATCCGGATCCGCAGCCACTTCCCAGAGCCTAGAGAGAAAAAGACAAGAACACAAGGTGAGAGAAGGAAGGGAATAGGAAAAGCTCAGTTTCCTTCTAAGACTTACCTGTTGGGTCATTCCCATTTCATTTCGGGTCCTGCCACTTCCTGGTATTCCAGAACCCGGCCCCTTTGGGGAAAAAAGACAAAGACATTGAATGAGCGAATGCAAAGACATTACCCGAACGCTCATCCAGAACTTACCTGTCATTTACTGGAACTGCACGTTTCACTTCGGGTCGGCGCCATATCTCTGGCATTCCGAACCCCGGCCCCTAAGGGGAAAAAGACATAAGCGTTAGCGCTTGCTGCAATAAGGCAATGAACATTATTATTAAGCTTGAACTTTTGAACTTGCTACAGAACTCTTACAGCGCCTTACCTGAATAGTCAAGCTTATTTGAACTCCCATCAAACCTCAATCCAGTGAAGTAACTGGGTTTCAACGCGCCCCTGCATCAGAAGCAGGATGGAGAACTCATCCTTCCAGACCCTAAGGTGAGACTTCACGGGGAATCGAGGAAGGGTATCGTGGAGGGTTGGAAGGGAGTGGGAGGCTTGAGCATTATTCCGTCAGTAGGTAATACTCCCTTTTCACGCACAGGGGAATATTCCTGCGAGCCAGAGAGTCCATCTTCAGAGTCCTGCGCTTCACCATTGAAGAAGCATCAGCACTCGAAGCCAGACCTGCGCCTCCGTGGGAATCGGGTGAGCGTGACAGAACGCGAAGCCTACCCACAATTTCCCACCCGGGCGCTATGGAGACTTCCGAGACAGATCAGCTGGCCCAGCTTTTGGGGGAATTACGGGCAGAAGTGCACTCAGCCCGCCAGGAGACTAACGCTCTCAAAAGAGAACTGATCCTATCCAAGGAAAGAACAGATGACCTGGCCAAAAGGTTATTGCAGGCCCAAGCAGGGCACACTCCTTTACCTAATTCCGGAAGTACTACCACATCAATGGGTTTGAATAACCCGGTACAAATCAATCTACCTGGACACATGCCTTTGGCCCCGCCTGAACGTTTTGCGGGGGATCCCAAGAAATATGCCGTCTTTATGAACCAATGTCGTTTACACTTTCTATGCAGACCCGGGGCCTTCCCTAACGACCAGACCAAGGTAGCCTTTATACTATCTTACCTCAGTGGCAGTGCTGCCGATTGGTCTATTCCATTGGTAAATCAGGATGATCCCATTCTCCAGAATTTTCAGGATTTCCAGGCCAGCATGGAAAGATTGTTTTCTCGACACTCTCAAGGACAGGCCCTTGATAACAAACTGCTATCCTTACGACAAGGTAATCAGAATCTCCTGTCCTTCGTTGCCACCTTTAATAGACTGGTTGTGGAAACTGGATGGCCAGAAAACAAAAGGATCACATTGTTTCATCGAGGCCTGCGCGGAGAGCTTAAGGATGTTCTAGCTCAGATAGTAGATCCACCCCAGGTTTGCGCAGACTACATAGACTTGGTGGTTCAACCGATCACAGAAAACATGTTAGGGCAGTTCTTGAGAAATTGCGCCAGCACAGACTATTTACAAAGCTCGAAAAATGCATTTTTCATACCACAGAAGTGGAGTTTCTCGGATTCATCCTGACACCTCAAGGAGTCCGAATGGACTCGCGAAAGGTGGACGCCATCCTCAAATGGCCATCTCCTAGCTCGGTGAAGGGAGTTCAGAGCATGCTCGGCTTCGCCAATTTCTATCGAAGATTCATCCCCGAATTTTCCCGAACAGTCCAACCCATCACAGCTCTCCTAAAGAAAAACAAACGCTTTGAATGGACTCTTGGCCGAACAAGCCTTTCAGGACCTGAAAACCAAATTCACCTCTGCACCTATATTGAAGCACCCGCACCCAGATCTCCCTTACATTGTGGAAACCGACGCATCCAGTTCGGCCATGGGAGCTGTCCTGTCGCAAAGAGACCCAGAAACTAACCAACTACACCCTGTGGCCTTTTGGTCCAGGAAATGTTCTCCTTAAATCTGCTTTCAAGGCTTGGCGTCACTATCTTCTCGGGGCAAGACACACCATCACCGTAATTACGGACCACAGAAATTTACAGTATTTAAAGACGGCCAAAGCTCAATCTTCACGACAACTCCGATGGGCTCTATTCTTTGCGGAATTTGATTTTGTAATTACCTATCGCCCTGGCTGCAAGAATGGTAAAGCGAACGCCTTATCCCGGATTGGCATGGAAGAACCCGATTCGAGTTTAGATCCTGTGCCAATCATACCTGAACAAAGAATCTTAGGCCTAACTTCATTGCAAACTATTGAGGACATCCAAACGCAAGTAAAACAACTTCTAGACTCTTCAGCCTTACTGGAATGGAGTCAAATGGGTCCTCATTACACCGTTAAGGATGACTTACCCTACTTCCAGGAGCGGTTGTTTCTGCCTAGTAAAGAATTGCAAGAACTTGTTATTGCCCATCATCATGAATCATTAATGGAAGGACACCCTGGTATCACTAAAACGGAAGAAAAAATCAAACGCCACTTCTGGTGGCCTTCTTGGAGAAAAGACATAAAGTCTTTTGTATTGTCTTGCGGAATTTGCGCCCAAAACAAAGATCAAAAGAAAAGGCCAGCCGGCCTACTTCAACCCTTGGATATTCCACCGGCACCATGGCACACCTTGTCAATGGACTTTATAACTGACCTGCCTCCTTGTGCTGGTTACAACACTATCCTTGTAATTGTGGATCTATTCTCCAAAATGGCCCACTTTATCCCTTTAAAAGGTTTGCCTTCAGCTTCCACCTTGGCCAAGGAATTTCTGGAGAATATAGTTTGCATACATGGTTTCCCTTCCATATTAGTCTCGGATCGTGGAAGTCAATTTATCTCCCATTTTTGGAAGAAGTGTTGCCAACTAGCACAAATAGATGTGCGGTTATCCACCAGCCACCACCCCCAGACTGACGGACAAACCGAGAGAACCAATCAGACTCTCGAGCAATATCTTCAGTGCATGTTACACCAATCCGAGTTAAATTGGAAAGACATCCTTTGGATCGCAGAATATGCATACAACAATTCAGTGCATTCTGGAACCGGACAAACTCCTTTTTATACTTTGTATGGTCACCATCCTCGGACCTCTGATCTAGATCCACCTCTGACCCTGGAAATGCCCGCAGTAAATCATCTGCATTCCACAATCACCCGAGCCTTCAAAGAAGCTGAAACTCATTTACAGCAAGCCAAGAAAAAGTATAAAGAAAACGCTGATTTGCACCGAAGTAAAACTCCTCCTTACCAAGTAGGAGACCAGGTATGGCTAGCAACGAAACATTTACCGCTCAAGGGCCCGCGAACCTTCAATCCCAGATTCATAGGACCTTATCCCATCAAGGCTATAATCAATCCCGTGGCCTTTAAACTGGATTTACCGTCTAACATGCGTATTCATCCAGTTTTTCATGCATCACTTTTGAAGCCAGTACAACCAGGGACCCGACTGTCCAAGCCTCCAGACCCAGTTCAAATTGAAGGGGAATTAGAATTCGAAGTTGAAGACATTTTAGAGTCCAAGGTGTTAAAGTCCAAACTCTTCTATCTTGTTGACTGGAAGGGATATGGACCTCAGGAGAGATTGTGGGAGCCTAGTAACCATGTTCACGCACCTCGATTAATGCAAAGGTTCCACCGGAGATTTCCGAACAAGCCAAAACCCCCGGAGGGAACAACCTTGGGAGGGGCCTTGAGGGGGGGTACTGTCATGATGCCTACCTCCAAGGAGCCAGGTCTGACCCAGCAACCCCAGAGGCAGGCATCATTCCCCCCAGGGAAGTGCCAGCGGGCCCAAGCTGGGGCCCTTTGGACACAGTCCTGGCGCCTTAGGCGCCAGGCTCATGTTGGACCCCTGTCCTGGCGCCTTAGGCGCCAGGCTCATAAAGCTAGACATGTGTTCAAGTGTTTTAATGTGCACTTACCTGATGCAGACCATGCTGCTACATCCAGGCCCTCTTGGGGCCTGAATGGAACTACTTAACCTGTGGGACTACTTTCCCCTGGGTGTGGTCGGGGAAGGATACATACCTGATTGGTGGAAGGATACATACCTGGAACTTCTTCCAAATCTATTTGAACCACGCCTGATCAGCAACTCACGCTTCGCGTTGTTCTGCTCCTCGCAGCTGGACGCTCACCGTGTCAGCTCCTGCATCTGGACTTCAGCCACGCCTGTCAGCATCCTGGGTCACCTGCTAAGAGAGAATTGGTGAGAAAGACGACCTTACCTGCTAAAGCTGCATCACGGAGACATCACACCGACAATCCTGAAAGGGAAGACATCATTTTAAAAGCATTTCGCTTCGATCACTGCAGCGCTGCACTTCATTCACCTTTCCTGGGCACCTCCATCTTCAGCAGCGATCATCCGGATCCGCAGCCACTTCCCAGAGCCTAGAGAGAAAAAGACAAGAACACAAGGTGAGAGAAGGAAGGGAATAGGAAAAGCTCAGTTTCCTTCTAAGACTTACCTGTTGGGTCATTCCCATTTCATTTCGGGTCCTGCCACTTCCTGGCACTCCAGACCCCGGCCCCTATGGGGAAAAAAGACAAAGACATTGAATGAGCGAATGCAAAGACATTACCCGAACGCTCATCCAGAACTTACCTGTCATTTACTGGAACTGCACGTTTCACTTCGGGTCGGCGCCATATCTCTGGCATTCCGAACCCCGGCCCCTAAGGGGAAAAAGACATAAGCGTTAGCGCTTGCTGCAATAAGACAATGAACATTATTATTAAGCTTGAACTTTTGAACTTGCTACAGAACTCTTACAGCGCCTTACCTGAATAGTCAAGCTTATTTGAACTCCCATCAAACCTCAATCCAGTGAAGTAACTGGGTTTCAATGCGCCCCTGCATCAGAAGCAGGATGGAGAACTCATCCTTCCAGACCCTAAGGTGAGACTTCACGGGGAATCGAGGAAGGGTATCATGGAGGTTTGGAAGGGAGTGGGAGGCTTGAGCATTATTCCGTCAGTAGGTAATACTCCCTTTTCACGCACAGGGGAATATTCCTACGAGCCAGAGAGTCCATCTTCAGAGTCCTGCGCTTCACCATTGAAGAAGCATCAGCACTCGAAGCCAGACCTGCGCCTCCGTGGGAATCAGATGAGCGTGACAGATATAAAGAGTTTGAAGCAGTGGTGCCTAGGTAAAAGACTCAGCAGTAGTTCCCTGTGAAGCCTGCAGTCCTGCAAGTCACAAAGGGAATGACGATGCCTCGCGTGCCCTTCAGGCTCTTCTTCCACCCTTGCAGTACCTAAGGTAGGCCACTAACACTAGCCAAAGAAGTACCATCTGCACATGAGCAGTGTGGCATTTCACACATGGCCTCAAGAACACCCCAACACTCTAAGACAGTTCAAGCGTTTATTAAAGAAATTGAAAAGGTGCCCGCTAAGGGCCAACACTCTTTCTCTTGTCTAAGCTGGTGGGTTCACTCCCCGGGAAGATCACTAAAGATCGGTAACCCTTGATGCCAAAGCACTGACTGCTTGCTCGTGGCGGCCTAAGGGCGAACACCCTTTCTCTCTATCTTCCTTGGAGAACATCTATCTGAAATCCTAACCTAGGTACCACAATACAATTTAGTACAAGAAGAGGTCCCTTCCAGGCACTCAGGTCGCACTTGGTCCTTTCATTTCATTCCCTTGTACTCATCACTCTGATCTATCGTTCCTCTCCATACCCTCTTCTTCCCTTCCTTTCTTCCTCCCACTCTTATGCTAACTTTCTCTGCCTGCAATGTTCTCTCTCTACTCCTACTGTCCTTTCCTCTCTACAACTACTCTCCCCTCTCCGTGCTACTACTCTTCCCTCTCCACGACCACTACTCTCCACTCTCCACACTACCACTCTCTCCTCTCAAATAGTACTACTCTCCTCTCTCTGCTACTACTCTACACTCCACCTAAACTTCTCCCTCAGTCACCTCCAGTCACTCTGTCCCCCCTACCGACCCTCTATTGGCATCACTCACAGACCTTATGTTAGTCTGAAAAAATCAAAACCCTAACCATCATCTTCCCCCACCCCTGGGCAAGCATGCTTCAGTCTCAGACAATACTTGACAATCCGTAGGGGGATATGGATCACTAGCCCCGCCCCCCCTGCTGCATTCGTATCTCAGGCCCTATGTGCACTGTGTTACTCCTATCTTACTATTGGGGACACAATTAACATAAGACACAACACAAAGATAACACATGAATCGATTCAATTATCACAACGGAATACATTTATTTATGATCATACAGAATGCAAATCATAATAATGCAGGCACTGCTAAAACTCTAGCTACTCTCGAATTTGCACCTTTTATGCTTCTGGTGCAAAGCTACCATGCAATAACTATAAGCCTTTCACGGTCTCCAATACAAGCCTGTGCTGCAAGTGTGTGGTTCTAATGCAGTCTAATGCAAGCGCTCCTTCATGCAAAATCAATCCACACCAATCCACACCAATCCTTCCCACTCTCACGCTAAACAATCCCTGTCTGGTTTCCCCTTCTCCCCTTATGTGAGTGTCTGTTCTAATCAATCAGTCAGTCTAGGCCAAAACCATCCTTCCCATTTGCATGTGTTTCTAGCTCTGTCTTTGCCAGGTCTCTCCTCTATGCATGACTCTGCCAAGCTCTCTCTCTCTGCCAGATCGATCTCATCAAGTCCTTATCAGTCTGCTGCACCAAGACACCTCTTTCTCATCGCATTAGCACCATCTCCAGCCAACAGCCAACAACTTCAGCAACTCCTCAGCAACTAACTCCAGCCAATTCCTTCAGCAACTCTCTCAAACTCTCTGCAACTCTCTCGAACTCCTTCTCAGCAATCAACAACTCCAAAGGGCTCTCCTCTCTCTCTCTTGGTTATAGTCTCCAATGACGCACATATTTCTATGGTTACATACATTCTCTACTAAGAATGTCTATTCCCTTCGTGTCAGCATTAACAATGCCTGCCAGTCTGCGTTTTCGTGTACTGTCTCGTGTGTGTGCTGTGTCAAAGAGTGCCAAAGTGACATTGAACATCGTATCTCTCCCATGGCCATTTGAGTCTGCAGTGCAAAATACCATCTAATTCCCTATTTCTCCGTTCACTTCCACTGTTGGCTCTCTCTGCATTACGAAATGCTCTTTTAGTCCCTGTTTTCAAAGCAACTCCTTGTGTGAAAAGGCTTCCCTCTCCTCTCTCTACCTATTCCATGTCGCGCTCCCTCCATGACCCCAACCCTCGTGTTGTCTCTGCGAAACTCAGAGCTCAAGCTGATTAGGCTCCCTTCTCTCTCCCCACTCGGAGAAGGGTTTGTGTTATATGTCTGCCAAGCAACTGTTTACAAATTCTGTGGAATATATATATATATATATATATATATATATATATATATATATATATATATATATATATATATATATCCGTGTCTCTAAAGCACTATATGGCACTCCAAATACATGCAAGTGTCATTCTATTGCAAATGGCAAAGTGTCTAGCATGTTTCTCTCCTAATTGCAAATGCATACAAAGGTGGCAGTCTAATAATGTGGATAGTGTCTACTTCAATAATGTACTACTAAGCAGGCTGCAATAATGGATAATAACTGGATTCCTAAAGGGGATAATACTAAACAATGGTTCTCTACCAGAGGGTACTAATGGTTCTAATGATGAGTCTAACAATAACAATTCCAGGCTTATTCCACGCTTACACGCACACTCAAACGCAAGTACTACTTTCTCCCACTAACCAAAATGTCACCTTGCACACTCCTTCAACAACACTTCTCCACACTCCTCTGAACAGCCCTTCTTCCACTTGGTCTTTTGGACCTCCTTTACCTCACCTGAACAGCCCACACCATAATGTTTCATGTGTCCCTTTTTATATTCACCCTTCTGTTCCATTAGTTCTCTTCCTCAGCTGGTTACCCGTGCCAGCCACTGGCTTTCCTTTCCCCAGGGGAGGTGTTACAGGTAGGTAAACACATAAAGGGGGGTGTAAACCCCTCTCCTTCACGTACACGGGTCCACCTGCATTAGAAAATGGTGGTCCGCTCAAAGTATCATCAATGTTGCAGTTCTTATGACAGCTGACCAGAGTGTCTAAAATGCTGGTTCGATGTGGGTACTGCTCTACTGCCCTACTGAAGGTAAGGATGCTGCTGCAGTTCATAATGTGCTGAGCATTTGGGTTGACACCTTGATGTGCTGACTACTCCACGGTCCTGCCTGCTGCAGGTAAGTACAGTTACTATTTATGTTGTGTAGCGCGCTGGTATTGCTGGTGTGCTCTGCAGATGGATTTGCAGCTCTGCAGCTCCTTGCTTTCTCTTTTCTGGTTGGTTTGCTCAATCTCTTCTCCAGCGCAAGGCCTTCGGGGTGATGTAGTCCTATGGGACAAATACAAACTGGCAAGCATCGTGCAATGTAGGTATGGGGCAAGAAAAGGAGGCACTCAGTTCAGTAATGTAGGCACAGGTAGAAGGGACAGAGACTGGATCCCTCCCAACTCCCACAGCTCGCCTGTGGGGCATGAATGGCGATGGTAAAGGGGCGGGAGTTGCCAGCCAATCAGGTGGCTGGATATGCGGGCTTGAACTGCCGGTGAAAGCCTGCGTTATATCCTGCTTGATGGCCGGCTCCCCTCACCGCCATCTTCCCCCATTCCCTGTCCCGTTTTTGTTTTGTTTTTCCCTCCTTCCCACCTACCGTATTTCTGTGGTAGCAGCATTAACCACCGCCATCGCTCCTTCCTCTCCGCTCCTGCAGGCTGCCATGGAAAGGTGCTTTCCTTTCTAAGGAGGTCATCTTGGAAAAGTATTTTCCTTTGTTCAAAGAGACACGTGTGGTGTCCCATTAAACCAAGTAAACATTTATTTTTCTGCACCCCTGGTTACCTCTTTGGCAACCCAGGGTGCTAATAGCCTTAATCCTCCATTCCAAGTGCTGAAACGGGTGTAATGGCCCAGTGCCCTCGTTATCGTGGGCTGCTGGGCCGTTACCCCAAACTTCTAGCCCATGGAACGGGCCATTAGCACCATAATGGTGGTGTGTTTCGATCTTTTATCCCAACTACCCTCTACAAGGTAGCTTCTTGAGATTATCTTCCCCAGAGTAATATAAACAGTTTGATGGGGTAATTTCTTTACAAAATGCTCCACTTGAAATGCACTTGTGGCATGTTCGTAACTGCTTATTACTTGCTGGTGATCCCAAGCTCACGACAACTAAATGATGTATGTGCTTTTCCCTTGATTTGTTCCCAGGCACTCTCTTTGAGTTACAAGCATGGGGAATGGCTGAGTGAGTACTGCAGACTTATGCCTGCCCCGGATACTATGATGGAACAGTGCTTTAAGTGGTGGAGAGTCACCCTCACTCCCTCAGGTTAAAGGTCGAAATTAGCCTTTCATAGATTGTACCACATTGAAATGTTCTTCAGGAGATGAGATATATGTACAAACAATGTTCTTCTGTAAAGTGGATTGAAATATAGGTTCTCTCCTCCTGAGGTGGGCACAAAGACTTCCTGTTTCACATCTTTTTATTTGGGTACAGCGCGGTGGGCATTTGGAGATGATGTTGTGACATACCGCTAATTCTGTTATTAGGTAATCTCTGAGGAACAAAATATACACCACCGTGGACCTTATGCTCTCCTACGCACTCAGTGATGTAGCCATCTCCTGTACCCACAATTCTGAAGTGGGTTACCTTAACCATCATCTTCACCTTTGCAGCGTGTCTGGGGAGAGGGTGCTGTCTGGTGGTCTCCACTCCTAGCAGGTGGCAAAGGCCAGTCACCTGAGCTGAGGTAAGAAATATGCGGCCTACATAATGTTTCCGTTCAATGTGGACGAAACCTCTTGAAGAACTAGCCATGGTTCCCGAGGTGGTGATACCATCAGGCATACTGATAAGAAAGAGGGCTGAGAAAACTTACTGAGATTGGCCACAGAATCCAGGAGATAATAAAGGAATCGATAAAGCATTGCAACAGAGCATGTTCTGTGCTGTTGTTAATAACTACAAACATTATGCAGACATCAGGGTGTTTGGATTTTCAGAAAGTTTAAATTGACAATTCCCTTTGACAATTTTTCTAAGAGTCAATGATTTCTAACACATGCTCAATGCTTGGTATCTCTTCATAAAATCTGGTTGTTTGTCTTCCTCAAAGCACAGAGGTCGTTGACAATCCCTTTCAGAAAGTCTAGCTTTACTGTGCTGAGGGTGTGGCCACATGACCTGCGCTGTGTACTGTAATCCTCCGTGCGAAACCCATCGAGCATGGCCCTGCGGCTCTGTCCAGAGAGCTCTGTTCGTGGGGAATGCCCTTTGACCATGCCAAAGGCACAGTCACCCTCCCTTCAGTGCCCACTGGGCATGGCATATGGCATACTTGGTAACCACTTTGTCCAGTGGCCATACCTCTGGCACAATGAACCGACCTGGAATACCCAATGAGCATGGCTTATGGCCATCCATAATAGTAGCTGTGCCTTGAATATAACATTTGACCATGCCCAGGCACTGTGGGCCAACCTGTAATGCTTTATTGGCATGTCCTCTGGACATGACCAACAGCCAGGGCCCGCGAGGGAATGGATTTCCTACAAACCCAAAGATTGTAATTCTACCTTGGGCTTTCCCCGCAGGCATTAGGCCCTGGGACCTGGCCCCTGGCAGTGCAATTAGTGTCCCTGTGATATGGATATGGGATATAGCCATGCCCCGAGAACAGTGACCCTATCTTCAGTGCAAGTAGGCTGGTGCCTATGCCCATGTCCAGTGATCACTGAGCCGGGAGCATGGGTACAACTATGCCCATGGCACATAGCCCCCACATGCAGTGCCCACTGAGCATGGCCCATGACCATGCCTGGCAGTCACTGTGCCCGAGACAGGTCTTTTGCGATGCCCAGAGCATTGCAACTGCAGCTGAAATGCTATGTGCGCATTAGTGCGCCAAGTTAAGCTTATCATTAGCAATTGAGATAGAACATGCAGTGCTGAGATTGCATACTTATGGACTTAGATTGTCACTCTGGAAAATGAACAATTAGAACATCGTCTTCAACATTTCAGTCCACTAAACGCAGTGCCAAGTTTGGGAACTATCAAGCACAGATATTTACTCTAAAGACATGCACTGTTTTTGCAGCACAAATTTCACAATCTCTTATCTCGAGTTGGCAAAATCAAGTTGGCTGCAAGACAACATGTTCAGGCTGCCATCCACAAGTCACGTCCCAGAATTTTGATTTGATATAAAGTGCACAGTCTATTTCCAAACTCAACTACCAGTATACTGTGCCTGAACCCTTTTAGGTCCACTTTCACTTTTTTGGTTAAATGTTAGAGACAATAATGTAGTCTGTCAAAAATCCATCTAAGTCGGCTAAGCATTTTCTTTGGAAAGTTTTGTGCACTGTGTGAAGAAGTAGCTTTGGTCATGCTAGATGAGAGACCCTTTTGGCCACAGAAACCACCCACTCAGTGATACGACTCATCTACGAGGTAACCCCCACAGAACCCCCAGTCTTCCCAACACCGGTAGTAATAAGCCATCCATACACACACACACAATAGCTCAGAGACAGCTGTTGAGAGAAGACCCTCAGTGCCTCGTCGGGATTGGTTCAGGCAATGCCCGAACCAAAAATGCTAAATGGTAGTGTGGGGCAGTTTTTTTAGCCAAAGTGGGCGACTATTTCGGCCAATGTTGGCCAGTTTGATGAGTTACCTCACTATACAGCTAGTAGTTTTGACCATTGTTGCGGAATAACATCACATTTTATGAAAAAACTCCCACTCGGGTAATATTCAAACAGTCTTTCACAAAAGGGATGAATGGCCATTTGCAACTGTGGTTCCCTTTTCCATTGGTGCCCAAGACAGTTTTAAGCCCCTGTCCGACACTTGGGATTGGGCCCATGGATCCTGGTGCGAGCAGGAGTCTCGGCTCTCTCTTCACCAAGTGCATAAAGTCAGGCATGGATCATGGACCGAACCTTGAGGGAAAACAAGTGGCATCCAGGTCACAGATCAGAAACAGGCACTCGTGCTTGAATGGGGTGACCCATGGCTGAGGATGCTGAGCCTTAGGAGTGGGAAGTCAGTTCCTGTGCAGAGACATATAGGAGAGCTACTCCCACACATAGCAGGGAAGCAGATCACAGGCATCGGACACCATCTTGGTTCTGCTGCCTGGCCTGACCACGATGTGCCCACTTAGGGGCCTGACACAAATATTAGCCAACTAATGTCACCCAGTCTTAAGGAGGCAGACAGCTTACCCACAAGGGAAGTGGGCGGGTACACCGAGCCAGATGCAGGAAAATCCTGGAAGCAATGGGCCCACAAACCAATGCCCTTATTACCACAATCACCTTATAATCCACAATGTGTATGGGGACTGAACTCTGTTAGCTATGTGGGTGAGAGGACATCATTCCCATCTGGAGAGCGTGAGAGAGGAGGAGGTGGAACGGGCACATGGGAAGAACGAGGAGTGGAGGCAGGGGCAGGAAGAGGCAGGCAAGAGCTTTGGTGGTTAGACCAGGAGGGACCCCTGAGAGTGAGGCCAGTGCACAGAAGGGGTAAATCCAGGGCAGCACAGTTAGAAATAACCGGGCTGGAGATCTGGGCAAGAGTAATTAGACTGTAGAAGACTTGGGCAGATGAGCTGGCAAGGGTCAGAGAGAGGCTGAAAAGGTGAACACAATCTTGGGGGGTGCTATATCCCTTCAGGTTGCTGTAGGAGGTGAGAGGTACTATTTCCACTAAAACTGAAACAGAGGGGGAGCTATATCCTCAGGACCAAGAAGGGCGAGACCAGTGAGACAAGACTAGGGTGCCAGGGGGCAGTCTGTCAGATTGACCCCAAGAACCCTATACCTAGAGCCCAGGTAGGGGGAAGGAAATCCTATCCAGAATTACTCTGGTGGTCAGAAATACCCGAGTTGTTCCAAGCAAGGCAACAAAACAGCAAAGACTCGTAGGGTGAGGGGAGGATCTATACACTTGCCCGTTGAGGAGACCCTCAGACTCCTGAGAAACCGATGGACCCCACCCTTACCAGAGGCCGCCCCAGGAGATGATGCACCTATGGCACAAGTGATGACCAGCGTTCTGTGGGTCCAGACCCCAGTGCGCCATAGCTCACTGAAGCTGCGAGTGGCATTGTTCGACAGTGACCTGGGAGATCACGCAGGCACTATTATTGCTGCATTGAGGCACAGGACCATTGGTCCTCCTAGAGCAGAAGATACACTGCATTGTTGCACCCTCCCTGCCAATAGCTTTTGAAAGTGGAAATCTCCCATATTGTGCTGTTTAGAGAAGACCTTTGGTCCCATGTGAACTCACCCAACCCATCCATGAGATCCAAGGAAAAGGGGGAACTTACACATACATGGACCTGACACCAACCCAGGATCCAGCAAGACTGACATTCCGGGAGGGTAGATAAATTCCTCGGGTGTTCCTTATTGTGGGGTCACCGAACCAGCCAGCCACCTTCGGAAAAAACACAACGTGGAGGCGGAAGAGTGGAGAGAGCATTTTACTATAATATTTACATGAGGGCATCCTGTTTCACTATTTCCCTTTTCTCTTTTTAATACACCTGGTGAAAACATCGAACTGTTCTCCCCTTTTTTCGGACATTGGATATGCTTAGATGCGATTGCTTTTCCTAAGGCACAAACCTGTGTACTCTGGGGCAAGCACCCGGAAGGCTGTGCCTGACTGCTCAGCAGATAAAGTAGGAACGCCATAACAATGGAGTTCAGCAATTGTCCATTTCCCTTCTCTCTTTTGTCCCCAGTATTTAATGAGGCAAAGCGTGATGTATCTGTAAGTCTGTCTAGAGAGAGCTCGCCCTCTGTGATGGCAGGATGCAGAGGGTCCCTGGCGGCCATCTCATGCTGCATAACTAGTGTTTCAGCCTGAGCGCTCTTTCAGAGTGTCAGCCAATGTATAGGAGCTGGTGGAACTGTGGAGTTTGGGGAGAGAGTTCTTGAGTGCTGCTTTTAAGGCCTTCTTTTGTCTCACGCTGCTGATGCAGTCAGGTGTTCCTGGCATTTCTGCGAGATGGGTAGATTCCATTGCAGATTTTTCCCTCGGGGGAGAAATGATCATGTATTTCAACAAATGTTACCACAAAGGTATTATGTTGGGGGCTACAGTAATAAAAAAGCTAGAGGGAGGTTGGAAGTGGGCAGTGGTGGGCTGCCGGGGATCTCCCCCATATACATTTTTTGCGGTAAAATGTCATACAAAAAATAAATTCCATGAATTCTCCCTGGATGAAAATAAACTTGACTATATCAGATGGAACCTATTCCCGCTACATTACAGTGAGCTTAAAGAAAAGAATAACAGCGCTCCCCATGGAGCGCTCACAGTGGGGTGGAGCGGGCGGGAGACGGTGCTCCTCTACTTTTTTAAATTAGGTTTTACTGTTCCTATACTTTTATTTTAGAAAGACACCGTTCCGGAATGGTTTCGTTTTAAAATACAAGTGTTGGAAGAAGTTGAAACTTGCGCTTCAGTGCACTGGACCGAACGTTCCCTTAAACAGCAGGTGCATTTGTGGAGGCGGTTTGTATTGTGTGTGGGAGGGGGTGTGGCGATGGGGTTTGTGGGGAGTGGGGGCAGGCCAGTAGGGAACACAGTTCCACTACTTATTTTCGTACACCTCGACCACTGATAACAAGCAGCTGCTTCTGATGTAGAGTTTGCGTTTCATTGGGTTGTTATATCTTAACTACATCATTATTTTCAAGGGGGCATCTTGGAGCGATGGGGCATGCCTGATGGTGATAGGGTGTGCCTGACGGTAGTAGGGCATGCCTGGCGGTGATAGGGCATGCCTGATGGTGAAAGGGCATGCCTGATGGTGATAGGGCATGCCCGACGGTGGTAGAGCATGCCTGGAGTTGATAGGGCTTGCTTGATGGTGATAGGGCATGCCAGCCAGTGATAGGGCTTACTTGACGGTGATAGGGCATGCCTGACGGTGATAGGGCATGCCTGGCGGTGATAGGGCATGCTTGACGGGGATAGGGCGTGCCTGACGGTGATAGGGCGTGCCTGACGGTGATAGGGCATGCCTTATGGTGATAGGGCTTGCTTGACGGTGATAGGGCGTGCTTGACGGGGATAGGGCATGCCTGACGGTGATAGGGCTTGTTTGACGGTGATAGGGCGTGCTTGACGGGGATAGGGCATGCCTGGCGGTGATAGGGCATGCCTGATGGTGATAGGGCTTGCTTGACGGTGATAGGGTGTGCTTGACGGGGATAGGGCGTGCCAGACGGTGATAGGGCGTGCTTGACAGGGATAGGGCATGCCTGGCGGTGATAGGGCATGCCTGATGGTGATGGGCTTGCTTGACGATGATAGCGCGTGCTTGGTGGAGATAGGGTGTGCCTGACGGTGATAGGGTGTGCTTGACTGCTTGCTTGACGGTGATAGGGCGTGCCTGACGGTGATAGGGCGTGCCTGACGGGGATAGGGCATGCCTGACGGTGATAGGGCTTGTTTGACGGTGATAGGGCGTGCTTGACAGGGATAGGGCATGCCTGGCGGTGAGAGGGCATGCCTGATGGTCATAGGGCTTGCTTGACGGTGATAGGGCATGCTTGACAGGGATAGGGCGTGCCTGACGGTGATAGGACGTGCTTCACTGGGATAGGGTATGCCTTGTGGTGAGAGGGCATGCCTGATGGTGATAAGGCTTGCTTGATGGTGATAGGGCATGCTTGACGGGGATAGGGCATGCTTGACGGTGATAGGGGATGCCTGCCGGTGATAGGGCGTGCCTGCTGGTGATAGGGCGTGCTTGAGGGTGATAGGGCATGCCTGCTGGTGATAGGGCGTGCTTGCCGGTCATAGGGCGTGCCTGGCGGTGTTATAGTGCTCCTTCTTAATGCTCCTATGCAATGTGCATTTCCTTTGCGTATGACGACTCTAAACTACAGCATGTAATCATACATGATTATGAATGTATACATGTATTGCGTTGCTTTATGCGAAGAGTATTTTAGACTGCACTATTCAGTCGCTGCAGTAGTGGTGTAATGGTGACGAGGCTTGTCTGGAGAGGGGCCTATTGTGCTCCTGTGAATCCTATCCAGACCTTGGTCTCTGAGAAGATGTCTGCTTACGCATTAGTGTTTATGCAAGATAATATCATTCAAGCGTGAAAAACACAAGGACCACGTAGCACTCCGTAATCATTTTATTGTAACAATTGACATGCTATGATTTAAATGCAACACTAAATGGCATTTGTGTTGAAAAATGACTTGTGAAATCTGAGCCCTGCTCCGATTTCACACACACTATCTTCTCGGCGAGGTAAAGTCATTCAAACTGTGCACAGTGTCTCAGACCGACCATGGGGCAGGTCCAGGGTATATTGAACAGACAATCCTCATGTGCTGCCCTTCTAGGGCTGTACGGTCCGCTAATCCCTTCTAATGTACACCCGCGCGCACACCAAAGGAACCTCACATTGGCTGGCAGGCTTCTGAACCCTGTGAGTGCTCTGCTATGGAGTCTCCTCCCCAGCTCCTGGGCAGCTCTGGATAACCCTCTAAAGTCCAGCAAAGGGTTGAAGGCATTGCCTCTTGAGCTCACCTTTTACTCATGGTATGATGGTGGCCCATGGCCATGTATGCTCTAAACTCTGATCATCTGTGCAGGCCCCTCAGTCTATCAATCATGTTCATCGCTTTACTGGTGCACTCACATGCACTTGTTTTCGAGCATCTTCATCTTGTGTGTTTTCAGTGCACTTCCCCCACTTCTTCCGTGCCTACTTCCCTGTATGTCCCAAGGCGTCAAAGGTTCGGATCCTCCTCTTTCCCCTCCCTTAATAGTTCACTCCTTCCACTTCAGTGCTACTTTTCGCGCCTTGAAACACTTGTGTATAGGCGCGTTACAAATGCCATACCATATCATATCATATCATACAAAGAGACTGTGTTTGCGACTGTTGCCTTATCAAACACAAATCCATAAATGCTGCTCTCCTGTTTAATTCAACTGCTACTATACTTGGTTGTTTATATTGTTGGTAGGTTGTATGAACCGATGTTACATTACCTTGCAGTTAAACACAACCAATAGTAAGTTGCATGTCAATCTTGAACTATGCAATTTCAGAACTCCCATCAAAAGACATTTCTTAAATGTTTTCTATAAGAAGAGAGTGGTCCGCCGTCCTGCCCTCTTACTGCTTTTTATTGCACAATTGTATTACTGCCTTTTTCGAAGGAAGCGTTTTGTTTTGTTCCACATCTGAAAATAAGTTGTGACTGTCAATATGTGAACCTGTTTTAATGTCACGTCTTGCTATGTTTTCTCTCTAAGGTTTACAGATTGAATAACCAGAAATCGGCTGCACCTATTTGTAAAATCTTCAGGAACTGGCAGTGCCATAAATGAAACCCTGATTACCGGAACAATGGGTTCTGCTATGACTCATCAGTCCGCGGACTCGGAAGTGCAGTTGGACAATTCAACTCCCTGCACGAGCGAAAACAGGAAGTTCATTCACTCGCAACTGAAGTTGACCATATATTTTGTAAACATTTCTAAGTAACTATTATCAAGATGAAATGAGCGCCCTTATTGCACTAGCTGGTCTTTAAACATTGGATTTGTTCATGTCTCACAAGGTGACTTTAGTTTTTGTAGTCCCACTGGTTGTCAAACGATGTTTTAATGTATTCTTTGTTATATGTATCATTCCTTTATATTTCTCTGTCGATTTGTACATATTGTTTATTGTTTATTTATTTATAGAGCGCACCTGGCCGTTAAGCAACTGGGCGCTTGCAAGAAAAAAATATCTTAGGTTACAGGTACATAAATATGTTACATTTCTTATGTTACAGGATCATATATCAAGCATTTCTTATGTTACAATGTCAGATGACTTACATGTAGGATATGTTACAGTTTCAAGTATTTTACAATAAATGTACAGAGTATTTCGTACAGTTGAGGCATTTAGCAGTCGTTGGTGTGAAGCCAGAGTTTAACGTTAGCTTTGAACACGCGGAAGGAGGGGGTGGCTCTGAGTGCGTCTGGGATGGAGTTCCAGAGATGAGCTGCTAGAACTGGGAAGCTGGACCCACCAGTTCCTTTCAGTTTAAAGTTGGGGATTTTGATGCTGTTTGAGAGGGCCTTTCTGATGGGTCGTTCAGAGGTGTACTTTGTGAATTTTTCTGTGAGGTATGCAGGTGCTTTGTTGTTCAGACAATTGTGTGTAATGTTCAGCGTTTTAAATTTGATACGGTCATTGATGGCCAGCCAGTTGACGGCTCTTCTATGGACAGATATGTGTTGCCCTTTGGGAATACCTAGGGATGTTCTAAGGGCATTGATCTGCAGGGTTTGGAGTTTGTTGATGTTATGTTTACTAGTGCCTAGGTACAGTGCATTACAGTAGTCTAATTTGGAGAGGATGAGGGCTTGTGCTATGGTGGTACAGCTGTCTTTGGAAAGGTATGGTTTACATGCGTGAATAAGTTTGCAGGTGTAACTGGTTTCTGAGGCTGTAGCATTTACTTGCTTGTCGAGGATGAGAGCTGAGTCTAAGTAGAATCCTAAGGTTTTAACCTCCTTGGCTACCTTTTTGATGACATCAATCGTGATGGAGTTGTACAGATGGGGTAATATGTTAAGTTTACTGGTAGACCCGATGATTAAGAGCTCGGTCTTGTCGTCGTTAAGACACAGGCCATGTGTGGCCATCCAGGTTTGGATGATTTGGTAAATTTTATTTATGAGGCTGGTGTCCTTTTCATAGTCCCCCTGGATTGGGATAAGAATCTGGGTATCATCAGCGTAGTTGGTATATGAGACCCCTAGTTTGTCCAATATATCAAAGAGAGGCTTTGTAAAAATATTGTACAAAGTGGGGGAAACACATGACCCTTGAGTGACTCCACAGGTGATGGGGACTGGATCCGCTGCTGATGTAGGTGAGAAGACTCTTATGGTTCTCTGGTCCAAGAATTCGTTTATCCACACCGTGGCTTTTGTGGAGAAGTTGGCCGCTGATTTGAGGTGATTACAGAGTACCTTGTGATCTACCAGGTCGAAAGCAGCGGATAGGTCTAGGAGTAGGAGAATAGAGATGTTTCCTCTATCTTTGCGCTCGTCTAGTTGGTTTTTAAGATCAAGGAGAGCCGTTTCAGTTCCATGTCTCTGTCTAAATCCTGATTGTCTTGTCCCTAGTAGATTGTTGATCTCCAGATAAGATTGGATCTGTAGATATGCAGCTTTATCTAAGATTTTGCGGAGGAACGGGACAGTTGTTATGGGCCTATAGTTCGTTGGGACATGGGGTCCAGGTTTGCCTTTTTTAGGAGAGGTAATATCCAGGCATCTTTAAGGTTGGTTGGCAGAGAGCATGATTTGAATGATGAGTTGATAAATGATGTGACGAAGGGGGCTAGTTCATGTGCAGCCTCTTTAATAATTTGGGCTGGACA
The DNA here is from genome assembly GCF_040938575.1 of Ambystoma mexicanum. NCBI lineage: Eukaryota > Metazoa > Chordata > Amphibia > Caudata > Ambystomatidae > Ambystoma > Ambystoma mexicanum. The sequence continues at coordinate 421,644,693 of NC_090922.1, forward strand.
GGTGTCACCAAGGCATTGAGACGGTTTAAGAGACATGATGATGTTCTTAGTTTCCGCAATAGAAATGGGCCTAAAACTAAATTGGTTAGGGGGTTTAGTTTGGTTGGCGGCAAGTTCCTGAAGATGGTTTCTTGCATGGAGAGAGCAATGTTGTGGAGGGCGGATTCTTTGGCTAATATTTTGTCTTGTAACATTTTTCCTTTGGTACAAGAGTCTATGGGTGCGATTGGGGATTCTAATTCTCTCAGGATGGAGAAGATTTCCCTGGTATTTGAATTCGCTTTTTTGATTCTGTCATTAAAGGTCTCTTTTTTGCCTGAATGATTTGTTTTTTGTAGCTGTGAGTAAGGGCAGTGAGGAGGTTTTTGTTATGGGGAGAAGGGTTTTTTCTCCAGCAGGCTTCTGCTTGTCGTTTCTCTTTGCGTAAGGCTTTTAGCATGGGAGTGAACCAGGTGTTAAGATGGGCAATAGGTTGAGATTTGGTGAGTTTCAGCGGCGCATGGCGTCAATCGCCGAGTTGATGGTGTTATTGTACAGGTCAGCTAGATCATTAGGGTTAGAGATCAGGCTAGAGTGATTAGTGATAGGTTGGATCAGGGGGAGAAGATTCAAGAGTGTTATTTTTTTTGCAGCGGGTGAGGGCAGGAGGAGCATGAGGTTTAGTAGATTTAGGTTGGGGAGGGTCTGAAATGGTCAATGAAATCAGATAGTGATCAGTCCATATGCAAGGTTCAATTGCCGTTATGAGGGAAACACAGTTGATGTCTGTGACCAAGTGCAATGTGCGGCCTTTAGAGTATGTGGGGCCGTTATTCCATATAGTGAGGCCTGCTTCCACAATAGTGTTGGCTATGGTGGAGGCATTGGAGTCTTTTAGGTCCTTATAGCCTAAGTTAAAATCGCCTAGTAGAATGATTTGTGTTCCCGGTTTGGCATTCGTGTTTAAGAGGGTGGTTACGTCTTCTTCAAAGGTGCCTAATGGACCGGGGGGTCTGTAGATAAGGTGTACCGTGATAGTACGTGAGGCGGAGATTTCTAGTTTTAGGGAGAGTAGTTCAGCTGACGGCATAGTAATGCTGTCTATTTCTTTGATGGCGAGGTTGGCTCTGCAGATAAGAGCTATGCCTCCTCCTTTGGAAGTTTCCCTGTCTTTTCTGAAGATGGTAAAGTAGACATAGACATGTCAATGATAGGATGCTTTGTGCCTATGATAATATTGTATATTTAGCATTTTTTTTCTCTTTGTTTTGTGTGAAATGCACAGGTTATGTGCATGTGTTGTTCCAAAGGTCTTGATTTCTGGAGCGTAAATAATAGGTATTGGCCGAGGAAATTAAAACACAACTGAGATCGCAGTGCAAATAGAGAGCTCGGCAATCAGACAAGTATTCTGTAGTGGGAGCATTGGAGATTCTCTTCAATGTCATATCTGTAGTAATATGGACTCCCAAAGAGAGCAGGGCTCATTTTGCAAATCTGGAGAGTAGTATTTTCCCCTACATGCACAAAGCCAGACCCTATGGTTTGCCAAAAGCTTTTTTGTTTGAGAAAGTTCACAGTGCAAGCGATTTGAAATGTGTAATTCTCTGTAGAGGACAATGCATCTTTCTTAGTTAAATCAAAATACAGTGGTATGAGGGTTGCAAAATAATATGCGATTGTAACAAAAACACAAGTCATTTATGTAGAAAGTAAAGTACATAGGTTACTTTATAAACACGACCTTTCATTATAGAAATAATGGTACCTGGCCAACCAAAAGAAAATTCATCATTAAATTCACATGCCTCTGCATATTGAGCGTGGGCAGAGAATATGCATGTAAGCATCCCGTTGAATTCTTTAGAAAACACCAGGTGACTACTAAATCTCAAAGTTGTTCCCCTTCGTAGATGATACTTACAAAGTAAGCATCAAATCATTCTTCTTAACTATTTTCAGAATAAATACACTAAGATCAGAATACTTTTGAGTGTTTCTGTTTTTGCTTTTATTATATGGCTTTAGGCACACTTCAAAATAAATATGTGATATGGCAAATAAATACAAAGTTCTCCAAAATGTGTGGACTTATATTATATTTTTATGGTATAAGTGTTTTTAGCTCCATGATTCTTCTCATGAAATATATTCATGTTAGTGAATATATATATATTCACTAACAAAAACATTGTTAATGGGATGTTATGGTTAAGTTGCACTAGCAAAAACCTATGAAATCCAATGGAAAAACATTGTTACAGGGATGTTATGGTTACAGGTAAAACCGAAAAGCCCTTAAATTCACCAGTTATGGTAAGCTAAGCAACCATAACTCACGCCACCAGTGTGCACTGCAAGGACTAACACCCATGACATCAAAGATGCCATCACAAATATCATTGATGACATCACTGATGACATCACATGTGCATTTAGTTTTCATGCAAAACCCCCACAAGGAATTGTTATTGTAATGGTGGCAGAAAACGATCAAAGATCATTGAAGAACTATCATGAGATAAGTAGTTCATGCATTGTTATACACAGCATTGTATTACACAGCATTGTATTAGTATGGCATTGTAACCAGAACGTTGCTTTAGAATAGTGTTTTCTGTAAAGAAGATAGCTGTTTGGTACTGCAATGGAACCATAATGTCCTGTTAACAATGGTTTGTTACTGATTCCTTGACTGCCCTCATGATAAACGTGTGAAAAGGTCAAATTGTGCGGTGTATGTATCCATTTGCACTACCCATTCCTTTTCTGAATAGGGTTGGTATATCTTAGCAATTACAGATGTCCATGGTAAATGTTGGTGAGTGTTTCAGTAGTTTCTCTTTTTGTGTTAACATTGCATGGTAAATCTGTGCCGCACAGTACTGGTCGAGATGACTACAGATGAGCAATATGGACATTTCCTAGGGAGACTGCACCTGGTCAGCGTATGTGCAAGCACACTGCAAGTATCCGTAGGACTCCATTAGTGTCTGCATGTCCGCATCTTCTAATGCACTTTTAAGCAGTTGTGGAAGCGCACATGTATCTGTTCCACTCCTATACCCATGCATAGGTCATCCACTGTGTGCTGGTCACACCGCCCCTGTCGCCAGCCCTACGGTTTCATACAGTAGGCTACCGCATTTCAAGTACTCCTGCCGACAGTTTGGTGGCTCTGCAAACCTACCAATGTGTGGCTAAAGCACGCCTGACTGTATGACGCCCACTGGTAAACAAGGAACAGCAACCTGCAGTGTAACGTGGGTGTGGTAAATGTCACATTAATTTGATTGATGTGATGCTTGCCTTTCCATGACCCGTGAAACAGACACATCGTGTCTGCACTGAGCAGTGCGACTGAAAGTGTCAAGAGGTCGCCTGCGGGTCTTGCAGTTGAAGAAGACATGTAACTGCAGGTGGGACAGTTTATAGTCAGTCTGCAAAATGGCAAAGTTGGTGCAGCTTGCTCACGCACATACAAGTGCATGTAAAGGCAAGTAGCATGTAAAGGCAAGTCAGCAAACCGTGCAATATGCAGAGCGCAAACAATGTTAGTGGTGCTTAGAAAAGCACTCTACCTGTATGGGTCACACAGAATAAATGCCTTCCTCCTCCACATAAAGAAGCTATGTTTCGCATTGTTGTAAACATTCTTGTATTCCAGAATGCATGCATCTACGTGAAACTACCCCTAAGAGTAATGGAATAGCATGAAGTGTTTGTACTGCATGTGACGTCAACTAAAATGAAAGCACCAGTGTACCGCCCTTCCAACAATTACGTAGGATAAATGCATGTACAACATTTTCCACATCTGCTGCAGGCAACAAAAGGGGCACTCCTGTAGGGCAGGGGAGCTCTAAAACATCCTTGCAGACCTTATTGCACGCTACAGAACCTTGCCCGGCAAAGAGCATTTTTTTGTGCATGTACTGCAACGCGCTACTCTACAGAGGGAAGGTACTTGGAAGTGCGTGTAAAGGGTCCTTCTGGGAGCATCACAATAACTGGCACCTGTGTAGGTGAGGGCCATCCAATAATTCCATCTCTGGGCACCTCCCCTATGGTATCCATGGAGGTGCTGCCCCTTCTGTACCGGTCCTTTCCTACTGTTCCATCTGTGGGGTGTGTCAGAAGACCATAAGAAAACGAAATGGACTGGGAAAGGAAAAAAGGCAAATAAAGAAAGCACCTTTTCCAGATGAACAATGGAATTGCCAATGAATGGATGCAGGGCGGGAGGCATGGCACTGTGCAAAACACTGTTTAATTGGTTGGAAAGGGGGTCGCTGTAGAAAAAGGTTTCTTTAGGTGTTGCAGAGCGTTTTCAACACTGTCAGCACGCAACACTTACTAAAACATTTTTTCACTACTTTCAAGAAGGGCACCAAGGCAATTTGGATGGGGTGTACAGAAATCGGAATGCCATGCATAGTAAGATGAACATTATAGCTGGGGAAGAGTGTTTGTGCTGTGAAAGGTCATAATCACATGTGTGAAGTACGCCATTTTCACATGTCGTACAAAGACACAAATACACTTCTTCGCAATGTACCGCACTTTCTCCATTTGCAAACCAAATAGAAAATAATGCAGCCACATCGATGTCTGCATAATACCATAGAAAGTTATTCAAGAGATCAGAAACAAACGCGTGACCTGGGCAACTGCCTCCATTATCGCGAAGGGCACTGGAACTTGTGTAACATGCTGGGCAATTTTCCCTCCACAACACAATCAACAACAATAATATCGGCATGATTGCATGTCATCAAAGTGTCACACAGACAAATAAAAATCAGTCACTTTACTGTAGGTACTCCATAGCACTACACATCCACATGATAGATTCCAAAATGAGCAGCCACTGCACAGTGTTTTCCATTCACTTTCAGTTACGGTATTTCGAAGTCCCCTAAAACCTGCACGCTGTGGCTCGTGAAACACACAGCCAAAACCGCACCCTCTGTATGTCTGTCGACAAATACACTGTGTACCACACTCTGTATGTACACACGACACCCAGAAAACCTATTGACCAATCCAGTAGGCTCAACAGGCCCATTTCTATGGGCGTCATCTGCAAAAGGGGCATATCTAATATGTGCCACCCTGCAAATATCGTGATATTTGCAGACTTTCCGTGCTGGGGCGCGAGCCGGACTGGAGGAAAAACGTTCACGTAGGGTAAGGGACGTCGTTAGTTGTGGCGGCTCTTAAAAGAACCTTTGTTTTTTTAAAACATTTTTTTAATAAAGTTGCTTCCCTGCTGTTTTTATATGTTAGTTTGTGTTTTGAACGTCAGCTCACATTTTTACAACAGGGTCTTCACTGCAGCCTGTAGATTTTGAAAGAAAATGTCATTGCCACTGGTCGACAAAGACATGTCATTTCTTTAGAAAAGGTGTATATAGCAGGAACAAATGTTGTCATTCTCACAGGAGAACATCCCAACAGCACTCAAAAAGTCACACATGCTTCTGTTGATGAGACCCCTTCCGAACTCTGCCTGGCGACAGGAATCATTGGAATAGTTCCACACTATTCTCGGGGGTATACATGAGAAAAGCACCTTGACAGTGGGAAAAATGTACTGCACTGCTTTCATCATCTTCTTCAGTTGACGGTACACACGGGAACAAGGCATGGAATGCAAACAGAAGGCTCAAAGTGCCAACCACAACATGTACATGTCCAGAAGTGCCCATGCGTTGACATTCTACAAGCACTCCGCCAAAACAGCATGCTTCTATACTGCACCACAAAGCCTCCACTGCCTCCAAACCGAAATTGCCGAAAAAGCCTTCTTGGATGGCATACACAAACAGATCTTCCACAAAGGCTTTACCCACGAAGAAAACAGTGCGTCCTGCCATGTTCGCTAGCTACACTACACAAAGTAATAGAACAAATAATTGCTGCCCTTTCCTGTGACATTCACCCTGAGCACCTGATTGGCCAAAGGCCATAGTCCCATTTCCATTGGCCAGCAGGGTGAGAAGTGCAGAATGTGGCAAGTGCCTTTCTCCAAGTACCGCGAGCGCCGTGCCCCAGGAAGGCAGGCGGAGTCCTTCTTCCTATTGGCACACTTTCCTATGATGCACACCCTGAGCACCACCTGATAGGACAATTGCTACAGTCCCATTTCCATAGGCCAGCATGGTGACAAGCGCCAAATGTAGCACGTGCAGGTCCCCAAGTACGTTGAGGGCCAGGCCTGAGTGAAGCAAGGTCCCTCTTCATATTGCTGCATACCCTAACCATCTGATTGGACAATCCCGACAGTTCCATTTCAGTGGCCGCCACCTGCAAAATCCCCGGATGTGGCTTTCGTGGTACATGCAGGCATGTGGGAGTAACCTGCAACCAAAGTAGGGGGAGTTCGTGGAAAGGGGCAGCTCTTAAAAGAGCCTTTTTGTTTTTTGTTTTTTAGATGCTTCTACAGAAACACATTTTTTCATTTTTTATTTGCTTTTGTGTTTTCTAGTACTCACATTAGTACAGTAAACGCTTCACCTCATCCTGTAGATGGGCAAACAAAACTGCATTGCCAATTGGTGACAACAAAATGCCATTTTCTTGGAAAACTCTGCATTTCCACAACGAATGAGGTCATTGTTGCAGAAGAACATTCCACGAAGTATAAATGCTTCTGTTGATGAGACACCTTCCTGCATCTGGCTCGGAACAAAATCCATGAGCAGTGGCCCATACTCTTTGTGGTATTATGGATGAGAAAAGCACCTTGGCGGTGGGAAAAAGCGTCCTCACGACATCCAGCAATCTCCTCAGTCTACGGAACAAATCTAAGCAAGCCAGGTAACCCATATGCATGCCGCCGTGGTGGATGATGATAACATCCACTGCTGCAAAAGTGGCAAGGTATTTGCAAAGTGCATGCTTATCAGCGAAATTGCACTCATACGCAGCGTTCCACAATGCATCCACTCCTTCCAAATCAAAATTGCTGTCAAAGTGTCTTTGCAGGGCAAGGTTGTGCAGATCTCTGACAAAGGGATCACCTACAGTCAACACAATGCATTTCGACATGTCAGCCACCCTCAGTAAGCAGAGTATAATGTAGAACAGTTTCACCTCTCCTTTCTGTTAACCACACCCACACTACCTGATTGGCTAATCCCCACACTGCTATGTCAATTGGGCAAGGTGGTCTAAAGGGCAGATTTTGGCACGTGCGCCTCTCATAGTAGCGCAAGGGCTGCACCCCTGTAAAGCTGGAGCAGTCCTTCATCCCTTGGCACTATTTTCTCTGCAGCTCTACCTCATTGGGTTACGTGTACACGCATCCACCTATATTCTCTGCAGCTCTACCTCATTGGGTTACATGTACACTCATTCATCAATCGCATCGAAGCTGCCATCTTCTAACATTGTCACTCCTGTACAACACTTGAAATGTACCGTTACACATTTACAGTACAAATGTCGTGCTATTCCAAAGCATATCCACTACAAAGTTCAATGAAAGTATGCACGATTTCTCCATCCGCATACATCCACGTAGCCACCTACGATGTGGCACGTGTAATCCTGAAAGTACCACGTAATCCACTACCTTTTTGTGATAGTAAGGTTGGGGTGGAGGTGGCGGGGTAAACAATATCAAACTGGGTAGGGAATTCGATCTTCCATCGTAGATGTATAATGGTTTTTGTTTTTTTCCTTCTTTTTATTGTTTACGTGCGTGCAAGCAACTTTTTTGTTTTTTTCTCTTTATATGCGTTTCTGTTTGCCTCTGCTCACATTTATACCACATTCTGTTCAATGCTTCTTGCACAGTGTAAAAGAAAACGGCATTGCCAATGGCGCTCTAATAAATGCCATTTCTACGGAGCCACTGCATATTTTGAGACCTCACAATCTCATAGTGGGTGGAGAACATGCCAGCAGTCTGCATAAATTCACACATAATTCTGTTCACAGGACACATTCTGACGTCTGTCTGGGGACAAATTACACCGTTATGGACCCATATTCCTCGTGGCGTTATGCATGAGAAAACAACCTTGGCAGTAGAAAAAATCTGCGTCACTGCGGTCAGCAACCTCTTTAGGCGATGTATTAATCGTCCACACGACATGTAACCCAAATGTAGACTTCCAAAGTGCGCCACGACAAAGTCAAGATTCAAAGGCGAACCATCCTGCCAAAACTGCAGTCCCCCTGACAGGCCCAGAAAGCGTCCACTGCTTCCAACCCGAAATTACCAGCAACACCTCTTTGCACACAACACCTGTGCAGATGGCGCACAAAGGTATCACTGACGATAAGCACTGTGCGTCTCTCCATCTTGACCACCCTCACGACACAGTATTGGGACCAAATGGTAACACCCCTTCCTATGAACCACACCCTAAACTCCTAATTGCCTATTTCCCACAATTCCATTTCCCCTTCCACCCTGCTGATAATGGCAGGATGTGACACGAGCGCTTTCGCATCTACAGTGAGGGCCACTGCCCAGTAAAGCACACACAATACTTCTTCCCTTTGCACAGTCATTTTTGCAGCACTTCCCCATTGGGTTCTGTCAAATTTTCAAACACGCATGGTAACCTCACCTTATGTTTTTAAATGATGAGCTCTCCATCCTGCATGGCATGCAGGGGCGTGTAGATACCAGTTACTTCACTGGGTTGAAGGTACTGCAGGAGTTCCGGAGGAATATTGACTCCAGTGTCTATAAAGTTCAAAGAGTTCAATATGTCCGATGTTCACTCTTGTTCCATTCCCTCGTTAGGTTGCAGCTGGGTCCAAAAGAATATTGCCTGGAGGCAGCTGATGGCGTTCAGGTAAGAGCCTGTATTACCAAACACTGTCCGGTAAAAGTTGCATGAGTTTAACTTGCTGTTTTCTCTCCCTTTATAGGTGCAGCATAGGAAGATGCGGCGAATTAAAGGATAATACCTCCGGTGGTAAAGCAGGTAAGCCTATGGTGGAAAAGAGATTGTCCTTGTCGGTTTTCTCGGCTCACCTTGTTGTTCCTTTTGTTTTCCCCGCAGGTGCTGGGTTTTGATGAATAAAATGATGGAGGTAGCGCTGAGTCGAAAGATGGGGTGGACTGGTGAGTACAATGCGGCGCTGCTGCTGGCGAAGCGACGCGTGCTGAAGTAATGTCCTTTCCAGGCTCAGAGATGTGCTGGGTCCGGAATCAGGTAAGGAATCTAATAATGTCCGTGATCTAACCTCTTCTCCTTTCTTTTCCTTTTGTCTAGGAGCTCCGGATTCGAGGCGGGCATGGAAGAAGACTGGATGCTGACTTGCAGACACGGTGAGCCTCACGCTGCTGGATGCAGAAAAACGCAAAGCATGGGCTGCTGTTCGGGCGTGGTTTAAATAGCCTGCAAAGTAGTCCCAGGTAAGAAGTACCCCAGAAACACACCCGAGTAAAAAATAGTCCCTGTGATAAAATAGTCCCATCCAGGCCTCACGTTGGCTTGGACTCATTTGCAGCATGGTCTGCATAAGGTAAGTAAAGTCTATGAGCCTGGCGCCTATGGTGCCAGGACTGATTTCTATGATGAGCCTGGCGCCTGAGGCGCCAGGACTGAATCCAAACAGCCCCCAGCCGGGGCTGTTGGGGTTTTAATGAGTATCTGGATGCCTGCTCCCGGGGCTGATGGACTCGATCCGGATGCCCGGGGGTAGGCATCATGACATTACCGTTAACACTCTCAGTACATGTTCTGTTTCATTGCAAAGCCCCTCCACCAGAAACGTCTGCTAAAGAATGCACGATTGCAGCATCCACAAAGATCCTAAAACGCACCTAGCACTCCTTTGGCCATGCACACAACAGTGCAGCCCTTTCCACACGCACCACAACACTATACATCCAAGCAAGCGCCCATGTGGGCACCTAACATCGCGCACAAACGTAACATATGTAGCTGCACTTCCACCCAACCCCCCTACAGCATAAAACACCCATTCACGAAAACATGTCACACTTAGCAGAATCCCCAAACATACCACAGCCTGCACCACCCAAAGTATTGTGTCACTGGCAACCTATACACAACAGCTTTACAAAATTCGGCTTACTTCACTAAATGTGCACATAGCAGAGTAGCCAACCACATATAAGCTGTACTTCAACCATACCCTCTTCCATGCTCACATTACGTACACACGGCACCCTGTGGCCACACTACACAACTTCTCACTGGACCATCTTCTGCTGCACACCAAATACTGGAGCATGTTGCAACTATCACCACAACCATGGAATGCACAATACACGCTTTGCAACTCACTTGTGGTGCTGTAGCACGTTGACAAAGTGCTCCACACCCATTCTCCAAATATCACCACCCCATACCTGATGCACTATGAAACCTACATTGCTCCAGTGGGTGTGCTCCCTGCACACATTCCCCGCACTGTAATGTAACCATGCATGTCAGCATGTTAACAACTACCACTATACACATACGCATCACTGGCACCAGCACTCCTAACCAACCTCCACACCGCAATTGATATTCACAGCGTTACATGCAACAGTTACCATAATGTATAAACATTACACTGTCTCCGGCACCCCTACAGCCTTTCATTCACATACTATTGTCTTACCCACTTCCACTCAGAAAGTATTGTGCCACTGCCAACTTAACCACAAAATGTTTACAACATTGCCCATAGTGCAAGCATTGTGCATACAGCACACTATCTAAGCACATATAAGCTGCCCTTCAACCATACCCTCTACCATACTGACAATATGCAAACACTGCACCCAGTGCCCACACTGCATGACTTTTCACTGAAGCATCTGCAACCACAGCGCACCGCCATGGAGCTATGCAGCAACAAATTGCAACAGTTACCATAATGTCCAAACAACACACTCTCTCCTACACCCCTGTGCACTTTCATTCACCTACTATGGGGGTAGCCACTTCCATTCACAAAGTACTGTGTCATTGCCAACCTACCCACATTTTGTTTTCAACACTGGCCCTATTGCAACCAATCTGCACACACCACACTATGCAAGCACCGCCCTCTAACGGATGCAGAGTCAAACATGTGTTCCTGCGGTGGGTATGTTGAAGTCATATGCTCTTGAGTACATGCTCTCTACGGCCTTCGGCCATGCACCCAATAGTCTAAGCCTTCCACAAACGCACTGCAACTTCATTCACCCATGCATGCCACCATGTGCCCAACTACTGCATTCCATCGACAGCAAACAACCACCCATGCTCCCACCCAATGTTTGTCATGTGCAATTCACTCCCCTTCTGCAATTGACCTACCACCCCTCACCACGAAAAGAGGTTGCCACCAAAGGTCGCAGCAGAAGCTATGGGGCCGTTACGACAGCTGCCTCCAATCACCACACAAAGTACTCGCCTGTCTTGGTACCCGCGAATTTGTGCAATACGCGCAAATACTGCAGGCACTCCTCTGTCTTCTTCCACCTATGTACATATGCCACATGAACCACTTCTCACTCCCCACACGTTCCCTCCCTTCTTGCCGCCAACACATTTCAAACAGTACATTTTCCAGACCCTTCCGCCGCCGTGCTGTCCTCCGAAACACCATGGCGGCTTTCCCAAACATGGTTGATGTACTGAACGCTTCCCTCCAGCCAACCACCGGCCGCGTCCAAATTTCTCTGACAGCATGACGTACTGCGAGCCAATGGTACTTCGGTCCACGGAGCGAACAGGGAAATGGGTCCGCAGAGCGGACCCAGATATCACTAATTTTTTGGGATGTGCATTTCAGTACTTTGCAACAAATGTACTGATCGGATTTCCACCAAACACACAAAAGCACGCTTTCTGACCCAAGCCCCCCACTCCTGCCGCACATTTGGTGAAAATCCATCCAGCCGTTCAGCCTGTAGCCATGCGCAAAGTGTTTCCCCATTCAGTCTGTGGAAAAAAAAATGTTTTGGGAATCCCCCTATAACTTTGCAGGGTTGAATCCCTCTGGCTACACATGCCTGACTTTGGAGTGCCACACTGTTAGTACCCATCACCACCTTACCACTGAGGCTAACATTGAACAATGGGGGAGAGTTGGATCCTGGCTGGCTCTAAACTACAGATACCAGAAGTCCCTGCTGCAACATCCTTGTACTTCCCAGAGGGATGCAACCCTGAACACATGGAAAATAAAACGCTTTATGCAATCCCTAAACAACATTATCACAATAGCCAAAGAACTATGTTATAACATCATAATTGAAATATTCTGCTGCCTTTGTAACTACCCAACCATGCCTCACACTTCCACCACGTACTTGCACATATAACCACTCACTCCCCTGTGCCATCACAACAACAATACCAACCCACCACCGGGGGTAAACCTAAGAAGTAGGTGAATGACATTTGAAATCAAGTGTTGTACAAACAATGACTGAATGATAACTGAAAGAAGGGAAAATGAACTGATTCTAAAAACTAGTGACAGTGTGATTGTCAAAGAAAACAAACCTACATACCACAGCTTTTAAAGTTGTTCAAAATCAAGAGACAATAGTGACCATAAGCTGACTGGATGGGCAGTCCAGTTGTAATTCCATACATGGAAGGAAGAACATAGCCGCAATGGATTGAGGTGGTCACAGCATGGGTTGAGACCCTCACCAATATAGCAAATTCAAGAGAAGAGGATCAGATTATGACACCAACACAGAAGAAATTTGGTGAAGAGCTCAAGCTGGCTGGAGCTAGCACCCAACTATGCACTTCCAGTCGCAAATAGATGCATAATCTCTGAAAACAGCATCACAATGAAACAATACTAAATTATTAGGACCTTAGTGTGTAAAGAGAGAACGCTCATAAGTTAACTATGTTTTGGGAGGGACGTTGTGTGTGTACACAATACTTGGACACTTGCATGGATCTTGGTTGGGCTCTGGGGGCAAAGACTTGCATGCGCACACGCACGACCAGTGTCCTTCCACGTCACTGAAGGAAGAGTAAACAACTCCTCCCCTGTGCTCAGCTGGAGAGTTGAAGTCTTTAAAAGAGTGGTGTGAAGATATAGTGGGCTTCCCCTGTCCCTTATTAATTGGGAGGGGTGAGTAAGGATGATAAGAATGGCACTGTGGTCTGTGGATTCAAATGGAGTTGAGTTGACTCATTTTTCCAGCCGGGTTGAGAAGACATGTTTGAGTAGGTTTTCCCTGGGTGGGGTATGTGTTGTTTTGTTTTCATGGATTCCATGAGATGATGGCGAGCATCCCTGGTGCTTTTGGTGCCTTGGGTTCCTGGTAAGTTGAGATCACCAACAAAGGTAATTGTTGAGTGTGCGATTGATACTGATGTTATGATATCAGAGATATCATCTAGCAATGACTCACACCTGCTATGTGGGCGATAGATGAGACAGAGATTGTCCGTCTGTTTTTATGAATGTAGAAAGTGCTAACAAGGACCTGCATTGAGTTGATAGGTGCATGTCCCCCTGTCGCGACACGTTTCTTCATAATAGGAATACGTCCCACTTTTTAAATAGGCATTTAAATGGATCCTTGTAAGAAGACTTCTCTGTAAAAGGGAGACTGATTGTCACATTACAGCTGTAATAAACCACATGTGATGGAGATGTAAGGGATTTCAATCAGGCACACACCCAGGTCTCGCCTAGCATGTAGTACACAATGGAACCCTTATTTAATTTTGTCTATAAGTTCAATACTCTGAATGGTATACCACTCATATCACACCCATCTCAAAATACCCCCCAAGTCACACTGAATCTGGAATCAGGCTAGTTTGTAAAGGTAAATATTTATTTATTTATTTAATATTCAAATCACACATAAGTTTAATATCTATATGTATATGGGACAGCAATCACCAAGGAGTGACAATACACTTCAGAAAATAAGCAAAGCAATTGAATTCACTTATAATGATGCAGCATAGAAAGCACAGGAAAAAGAACAGTTTTGGTTTGTGAACAGATAGCGTTTAAGTTAATAGTTCCCCCTGCAAAGTTCTTTAAGTACAAATGAGCAATCCTACACAAAGGTAATTAGTCAGCAGGTATTCAGGAATGAAAGACAAAGTCTAGAGTTTATAGGCAATCCTCCCTCCCCAAACAAGAGAGAAAACCATTTTTTTTAACTTCTCTTTATTGGTTTGGTTTTCATCATTGGTCAACTACAAAAGACAAATTGAAGATCGCCCCCCCTTCCGTCCTTAACCGCTCCACCCCATCTTTCCCCCCTCCCTCAAGACTCTTCTGCAGGCCTGTGGCAGTTCATATGCAATAACATACATTTGACCAACTATATAAATTGTGGGGATCCTTCCCTCCACCATTCTTTACATCAAGTCCAGGATCCTAATATTGTGGGGACACCGTTGGATCATAAAATCGCCCTGCAAATGTGAGAGAACACCTCCCCCAGTCAGACCGGAAAGCCTCGTGGTCATCTTTCAGTTTATACATCACCCATTCCACAGCCACTATCCCCCATACTTTTACCAATCAATCCTGCATCGTCGGCGGTTGAGAGTCCCTCCAGTGTTGGGCTATAGTAAGCCAGGCTGCAATGACCAGGGTCTTGACTCCCCTCTGTTGGTTTCTCGTGTGGACCTTTTGCTTCGGGTCCCACATGCCCAGGAGCCATGTCCATAGTTTTAGGCCCGCCACACCCGGTACCATAGCATTGACCTGTTCTATTACATAGCGCCAGAATGGTTCAATCTTCGGGCAACTCCACCACATGTGAAGCCAGGTACCCTCCTCCGAGCACCCACGCCAACAACGCCCGCTAAGGTTGGGAAACATAGCACAAAGGTTCGTTGGCACATAGTGCCATAGCAAGATTACTTTCTGCCACATCTCCCTCAGTTGAATGGATCGGGTCAATTTCGGAAGCTTCTTCCACAGGTCAAACCATTGGACCCTGGTTAAAGGTTCCCCAAGAGTCTCTTGCCACTTCTTCATGTAGCGCCAGATGACTTCCTCCCCCTGGCAGTTTAGCAGGGCGTAGAGGTTGGTGATCAGCTTCCGTGTACCTGAGTCAGTTGTTAAAAAGTGTTTGAAACTTGTGAATTGTCTGGTGGCCGCTTCTTTGATGTAATGGCGCTGAAGCCAGTGTAGGAGCTGTGTATATTGATAATAGTCTTTTGGCTGGCACCCAAAGTCCTGCTTGCATTCTTGGAATGTCCTCACTCTCTGCCCCGCGTACATATCTTTAACGATGACACACCCAGACTCCCTCCAGCTAGTAAAAGCCTGGTTCTACAAACCAGGGGGTGGACTCCGGGTTGTTAAACAATGGTGTGAAAGGGGATGGTATTGAAGTGAAGTTTCCCCTTAAAATTGCCCCATCCCAGGCTTCCAGGCCTGCTCCCATTACCTCACTGATGATTGTGTTCGGGTGTCTGTGTTTCCTATGGACCCACAACAAGTTGGACAAAGGACCTCCTGCCACTGCAATGTCCTGGCATACCCACGGGTTCTGTGGGGACTGATACACCCACTGCTTGATAACCCTTAATTGCGCTGCTTGATAATACTTTTTGAAATGTGGGAAGGCCAAGCCTCTGTCTATTCTGGGGGCCGTAAGATTCGCTGTTGATACTCGAGGCTTCTTGTTCTGCCAAACATATGCCATCACTATCTTGTTAAGTGTTCTGAAGAAAGCACCTGGGATACGCACAGGTAGCGTCTGGAAATAATATAGCAAATTCAGAATGACTGTCATCTTCACCACCTCCTGCCTGCCTCACCAGGAGACGTTAAGCGGGTTCCACTTATTTAGGTCCTGCTTCAGGCGGCGTAGTAATGGGGGGAAATTTGCCCCATAAAGCTTCTTAATCGATGGTGTCAACCGGACTCCCAGGTAGGTAATATAATGGCAAGCTATCTTCAGCTTGGTTGCTTGTGCCATATTGTCCACAATGCGTGGGTCCTCCGTCAGATTTTGAATATCCGATTTGCTCCTGTTGATCTTCAGGCCTGAGGACTCCCCAAACGTATCCAATTCCAGAAGGAGGGTTGAAAGGCGTTTCTGGCGTTGTCAAGGCCAGGAGCATATCGTCAGCGAATGCCATAACCTTGTGCTCCACCTCTCCCATCCACACTCCCCGTATCTGCTGGGATTCCCTTATTTTGATCAACAGGGGTTCTAGAAACAAGGCGTACAGGAGCGGGGAGAGAGGGCAACCCTGCTTCGTTCCTCTGGACAAGGAAATCTGTGTCGATAGGACTCCGTTCAGAGCTACCCTTATCGAGGGGCATTTATAATTGGCCTGCACCATTGTCATATAGAGCCGTCCAAATCCCATATGTTGCATTGTGGAGAAGAGCTGGGACCACTCGACCCTATCGAATGCTTTTTCAGCATCGACTGAGACTAGGATCGTCTGGGTCTTAGTGTGCTCAACCTTCTTTATAATATGGGACACCCTATGGGTGTTGTCAGACGTTTGTCTCCCAGGTACAAAACCCAATTGGTGAGTGCTCACTAGGGAGGGCAGGAGTCCAGCTAATCTGTCTGCCAGGATCTTGGTTTAAAGCTTTGCATCAATGTTCATCAGAGCTGTAGGCCTATATGATCCCGGAAGGGCTGGGTATTTACCTGGTTTTAGAAACACCACTACTTTCGCTTCGTTCATCGACCTGGTTGTGACTCCCGTCTCCCTGAAGCTATTGAATAGCTCCGCCAATTTGGGGGGGCCAGAACACCCCAAAACTTCTTGTAAAAGGCATCGGTGAATCCGTCTGGTCCTGGCGCCTTCCCTTTTGGCAGTTTCCTTATTGCTTGCTCTACCTCTTCCACTTGTATCTCTCTGTCCAAGATGTCTCTGTCTGCTTCAGAGATTCGGGGAGGGGGGATGCCATCAAGGAATTGCTCCTGTGTTGACTCCAGAGGTCCTTCCGACCTATATAGGGCTTGATAGTAGCCAGCCATTATTTCTCCCATTGATTCATCTGTCGTGTGCGTTTGTCCATTTTCATCTGTCAAGCGTGTGACAGCCATTCTGCGTGTTTTGTCCTTTAATTGCCTGGATAACTGTTTGTCTGCTTTATTGGCACTAATGTAGTACCGCTGCTTTGCCCTGAGGAGCGCCAGTTTGGCTTTCCTGTTCTGCAGCAGTGCATGCTGCTTATGCAGCAGTTTCAGGGATGTCTTTAGTTTCCTCGTTGGCTGGGCTATCAACTGTTGTTTTGTGACTCGAATCTTCGACTCAACGTCCTCTTCGTTTTTTAGCCGCTTCTTGTCTTGAAATGCTTTCAGCGCTATAATCTCTCCCCTTAAAACTGCTTTAAAGGCGTCCCATACATTTGCCCTTGAGGACTCACCTGTTTCGTTCTCCGTGAAGTACAGGGCTATTTTCTCCCCGATCGTTCCCACCACTACGTGGTCTTGTAGCAAGTCATTTGGGAATCTCCATGACCACATTCTCCCTTTTACACTGGCAATTGAAAGCGCTGCTATCAGTGGAGCGTGGTCGGACAGTGCAATGGGGCCCACATTGATGTCTTCTATTTTCCCCAGCAGCCCCGTGGACACCCAAACATAGTCTATTCGACATTGTGAGTTGTGGACATGGGAGTAATGTGTAAATCCGTGGGCGTCACCTCTCTTGATACGCCAGACATCATACAGCGCCAGCACGTCCACCAACGATTTCAGGGCTGTGGATGGGGAGTACATGTGTGATCTCACCCCTGGGCTCCCATCCTTCACCAGATCCCAGGCCAGGTTCATGTCCCCACCCAATATGATCTCCACCGTCGCAAAGGTCTCCAGTTTTGCCAAGGTTTCTCTCAAAAAACTGTCTTGACCTGCATTTGGCGCGTAGACAGATGCAAGGGCGAGCTTCGCTCCCTCAATCACTACATTCAAAAAGAGAAACCTCCCCTCCTTGTCGGCCAACCAGTCCTTCACCTTTGCTCCTCGGCCGTCATGAATGGCTATAAGTACCCCTGCTCTTTTTTCTTCCACATTCGCTTGGTACACTTGGGAGGCACCTCTAATTCTAATTTTGGCTTTGTCTCTTTTACGAACATGGTTTTCCTGATACATCAGTATCCTTGCACCCTCTCTCCAAGCTTGCCGCTCCAGTTTTTTACCCTGAATCAGCGTGTTCATACCCCGCACATTGTGTGAGAGGATCCCGATCCCCCTTAGTCTGCCTCTATCCATGTGAAGTCCTTTCCTGTAGTTACAGTCCTGCAGAACTTGAACTGCCACCCAAAATGAGAATCCATTATCAGAGTCTTCCCCTCAACCCACCCCCGTCCCTCCCACCCATCCCACCTGAGTAGGGCCTGGTTACTAATAGCATCAGAGCGTTCTGCCCCTTGCTCCATGCCCCTGAAACTTCTCAGTTACCTTGTGCGGGGAATTCTAAACCCTGCTATTGGCTTTTCCATATACCAAGATTTCACCCTCTCCGGGCTGTGTTAGTTATCGTCATCCGGTCATCGACTTATGCTCCTCTGCACCCCCATTACTGAAATTCCACCTCACCCCTCCCTGTGCACAGTCCGAGGCATAGGCCTAGGTGGCCGCATGAGAGTCCTGCCTATGTGTTCCATGCCTCCTCCGACCTTGTGCTTCCTCTCAACAGCCCGCCATCCATCCAGTTTTCTAGGGCCCTGAGGGTTCTCTCTCACCCGCTTCGGGTCGTCTCCGCTCTCCTGTGAAACGCCCAGCAAGCACTCCCCCTCCTCGCATGACACAATTCTTTGCTGAGCCCCCTCCCACTTGAAGAGCAGTCCAAAAGGGAAGGTCCACTTATAGTCAATCTGTTTATACTTGAGAATTTTGACCACTGGACCCATCTGTCTTCTCTTCAGGAGAGTCACTTGTGGGAGATCCTGATACAGTTGGACCTCATGGCCATTGACTGCGACTCGGGCCGAGAGACGTGCTTTTCTCATAATCTGATCTTTTTTAGAAAAGCTTGACATAGCCACCAAGACATCGCAGGGCCTTGCTCCTGGTTCCAGTGGTCGCTTAGGGCCCACCCTGTGTATATGCTCTATTCCTATCTGGGGATTGGTGTTATGATATGGTTTGAAGTAACGAAACACAGTGGATACAGGAGAATAAATCAAAGGTTTGCGTAAAGGATACAGGCTGGTAGTAACAAAGGATACACTCGAAGTCTTCTTATTTTCGTAAGATGACAGGTAGGGCGTAGCGTATCAAAGGGAACCTTCTAATCAATGTCACTCTCTGACTAGTAAAATAAACAGTCAAAGAGAGCTATTGGTGGGAAGGGCATTAGAGGACCAATATTCACCAGGCTGTTGATGAGAGGAAACTGATTAGAATGCTGGTTGATAAGAAGGACAATATAAACCTACGTTGTAGACACTAACCTGGATGTGACGACAAAGAAGTCTCTCAAGATGGTCTGAAGGGTCCAAGGATAAAACGACCAGGAAAGGGTAGTGAGGAAACTAACCTGGGCGGAACGAGGGCCGCGCTAGAGACGGGTTGGTGCACACAGGAAAGCGTCCAGAGTCCAGTGCACTTGTAGGAGAGAAGAGGAATCCTGATCCAGGAGAAGCATGTCCGTAAAGCGGTGGAGGATCGGTGAGAGAGGCAGAGCGGGACTCTGAGAGTCTAGGTTGGCTGAGGCAGAGCGGGACTCTGCAGGATCGTGGTGAACTGAAGCAGAGAAGGACTCTGCAAGGTCCTGGAAGTCGTTGCTTGAAACGACGGGGCTCCGTTTGGATACGTGGAGGGAAGAGCCGCGTATGAGCGCGGTTAGCAGGCAGCTCAAGGAGGTGCTGGAATGTTGCCGGGGACTGCGTGGGAACGCGGAGAGCAACGTGGAGAGAAGAGCCGCGTAAGAACGCGGTTAGCAGGCAGCTCAAGGAGGAGCTGGAATGTTGCCTAGAACTGCGTGGGAACGCGGAGGGCAACCGTACCTTGAATGAAAGTAGCGTCTGCGAGAAAGTAGCAGAAGCAAGCTGTGGAACGCGAGGTAAATATTAACGATCAGAAGCGCCATTGCAAGGCTTCCGTCTTGCTAAATAGTGTCAGCTGACGTACGTCTGACCAACGCGCTGACAATACGTGTACGCTGGTCATGTGATCTTAGTATTAGCGTCTCCCGGACAGCTTCCACTGGGTGTAGAACGGTCTAGCCGTTCTCAAGGCTGAGGAAGCAGGGAAACAGGGATGCCTGGATTTAGTAACGGAGCCGGATGGGGAGGTAGGCATGACAGTGCCATCCCCAAAGGGTGCACCACACCCCTTGCCTCATGGAAACGACGTAGCAAAACAGGAGCATGGATGTTTGACACAGGTTCCCAGGATCGATCCTCCGGACCGTAGCCCTTCCAGTCAATGAGATAGTGAAGAATCCCGGCCCGCATTCTCATACCTAGGATGGCACGAACCTCATATTCATCAGTGCCCCTCACGGAAACCGCCAAAGGCCGGGCGGGCAAGCGGGTCCTTGAGGAACAAGGCTTGACCAAGGACACATGGAACACCGGATGTACCCGCCAGCGAGCGGGCAGGTCCAGCCGTATAGCAACAGGGTTGATCACTTGCGTTATTTTGTATGGCCCAATGAAACGAGGCAGTAGTTTCCTTTTGCCCGGGATCTTCAGGTTTTTGGTAGACAACCAGACAGACATACCAGTTATGTATTGTGGGGCAGCCGTCCGATGCCGGTCAGCATAGTGTTTGGCACTGGCTTGGGCCTTCAATAGATGCCCATAGTCTGGTATGAAGGGTGGCCAGAGCTTTCAATTTGTCAGTTGCCTCAGGTACTGTGTCGGTAAGCTCCAAGTCCACAGGGATGGATTCGCGGATGCTGCCCATAAAGAGCATAAAACGGGGACATACCCGTGGAGGAATGGGAAGAATTATTGTATGCGAACTCAGCTGCCGGTAACAGCGAAAACCAAGAAGACTGGTATTGAAGACACAGACAACGTAGGTATTGTTCCATAGTACCGTTAGCCCGTTCTGTCTGCCCATCGGTTTGAGGATGATAAGAGCTGGACATGCGATCCTCCATAAGCAGAGCCGACGTTAAAGCTTTCCAAAACCGGGATGCAAACTGTGAGCCCCTGTCAGTGATGATAACTGAGGGCAAACCAAAGAACCGAAAGATGTGTTTTAGGAACAGATCGGCTAGGTTCTTAGCCGTAGGAATGCCTTGGCAGGGTATGAACAAGGCCATTTTAGTAAAACAGTCGATTACTACCCAGACCGTGTCGTAACCATGGACGGAGGGCAGTTCGACTACGAAGTCCATGGAAACCATAAACCATGGTTTGTGAGGAATCGGTAATGGGCGTAGTAATCCAAAAGGTTCACTCTGTGAATTTTTGCATTGTGCACATAAGGCACATGACGAGACGTAGTCCACAACATCTCTGGGCATTTTGGGCCACCAGCACCATCGTCGTAGAAGCTCTAGCATTTTCCTTTGACCCGGATGAGCTGCTACCAAGGAATCGTGACCCCAATGCAAGGCTTTGGTACGCGTCTCCTCTGTTGGTAGGTATAGAAGCCCGTTCATGAAGGGAAGACCTTTTTTGACATCAAGACGAAGGTCATGTACTTCCCGTGGGTTATGTGTTACCCAGTCTAGGATATCCTTTTTCAATGAAGGTTGAACAGAACAACCACAGATCACATGTTCTGCCAGTAGAAGAGGTTTGGTACTGTCTTCGTTGTCCACCCTAGAGTGCAGACGGGATAATGCGTCAGCTTTAGTATGTTCTCTAGCGGGTCTGTAGGATATGCGGAAGTCAAACTGAGCAAAAAACGAATGCCAACGGGCCTGGCGGGCCGTAAGGCATTTCATGGTTTTGATGGCCTGTAGATTCCGGTGATCGGAGTAGACAGACACCGGGTGTTTAGCACCAAGAAGGTGGTGACGCCAGGTGAGCAAAGCGTCTTTGATGGCCAATAATTCCTTCTCGGTCACTGTGTAGTTCTTTTCGTGTGGGGCTAGCTTGCGAGAGAAAAACGCCACCGGATGTTCCACCCCGGAGTCCTTGTATACCTGAGAAAGGATTGCGCCTATAGCCTGATTAGAAGCATCCGCCTCAATGATGTATGGCAAATCAGGATCCGGGTGCTGCAGGACCGGAGCCGTGGTAAACGCTTCTTTGAGTCGATCAAATGCCCTCTGAGCCTCTGGTGTCCAACAGAATGGATTTTTTGGGCTCGTTAGTGTAGTCAGTGGTGCCACCACTCTTGAAAAGGAATGGATAAAGCGCCTATAAAAGTTTGCGAATCCCAAAAATGATTGCAAGGACTTGATAGAGACAGGAACTGGCCAGTCCAGGATGGCTTTGACTTTGGATCGATTCATTCTGACGCCATGGCTGGTAATATCATACCCCAGGAACTCCACCTCCCGGGAATGAAAAACTCATTTTTCTGCTTTGACAAAGAGATGATTCTCTTTTAGCCTTTGAAGTACCTTGGATACATGCTGTATGTGTTCTTCTAAGGATGCTGAATATATCAAAATGTCATCCAGGTATATGACCACGAATTGATCCATGTAATCACTGAATATATCGTTCATGAAGAACTGAAAGGTTGCGGGGGCGTTGCACAGGCCGAAAGGCATGACAAGGTACTCATATAAACCATATCGGGTTTTGAAGGCGGTCTTCCACTCGTCGCCTGCCCTAATCCTTACAAGATTGTATGCACCCCTCAAGTCCAGTTTAGTGAAAACCACTGAAGAGCCCAACTGATCCAACAGGACGTCGATCAAAGGCAGTGGGTACTGGTTCTTAACCGTAATTGCATTCAGAGCCCTGTAGTCAATGCAGGGTCTTAAGTCCCCTTCGTTTTTAGGGACGAAAAACAAAGGAGACGCTGCCGGGGACTGAGAAGGACGAATAAACCCAGTCCGGAGTGCATTATTGATGTATTCCCTCAAGACAGCGTCTTCCTGTATGGTAAGGGAGTAAACACGACCGGTAGGTGTCTTGGCTCCGGAAACCAATTCGATCGGACAATCGTACTGGCGATGTGGCGGCAATACATCAGCCTTGCCTTTGTCGAACACATCGGCAAACTGTTGGTATTCCTGAGGTATCGGTGACCTAGTAGACACCAGCGCGTTTACTCTTGACAACCCTTCGAGAAAAGCCAAGACGGGTGTATCATGAACCCCACCGGAATCCTAGAAGCAGTTTTCATTGCAATGATCCGACGGATACTGGATATGACCAGTGACCCAATCGATCACAGGATTGTGTAGTTTAAGCCAAGACAGACCCAGAATCACTGGATACTGGGGAGCCGTAATTACGTCAAAAACCATTTTCTCAGTGTGACCGTCAGGTAAGGATACGGTGATAGGTAACGTTTCCTCTGTTACCAGACCAGAAGACAGAACAGATCCATCAACTGTTTTAACAGACTGAGGTACAGTTTTAGTGGTCATAGGTATGGTTGACTGCCTGGCAAAAGCAATGTCCATGTAACTATTAGTTGCACCCGAGTCTATCATGGCTTGGGTCTGAACGGTGATGTCGTTGAAACTTAAGGACACCGAGACTGCAATGGAAGCATTCAGTGACAAAGCAGAGTCTGTTTTGGTACCCGGCATAGGGACTCCCGCTATTGCGAGCTTTGGCGTTTCCCGGCTTTTTTGCCGGTTTTTTAGGGCAAGCAACCAGTAGATGCTCCGCTGAACCGCAGTACATGCATAGGTTATTCTTGCGACGGTTTTCTCGCTCAGTGGCGGACAAACGACCCCGAATAGCACCTATCTGCATAGGCTCGGGCTCACTAGAAGAAGGCTGAGAAACTCCTGGAAGATTCGGCACGGACAAAAAGGGTTTCTTCTCGCCCTTTCTGGCGGTTCTCCGAGCATCGATTTGTAGAACAAGATCGATCAACTCCATGTATCCTGATGGAACAACAGGGACTGTCGACAAGGCGTCTTTCAATTCGTCGGACAGTCCTTTATAGAAGACTGCGGTCTTCTTGTCTTCTGGCCACTGTGTTTCCGCGGTCAACTGATTGAATCGAGCGAGCTAGGCCACTAATGATTGGCTACCCTGTTGTAGATTCAACAGTTCCAAATCGGTTGTCTGAGTGGAATATCTCATGTCGAACACCCTGCTCATAGCTGACAGCAATGCATCGCAGTCATATAAAAGACTATTGGTCTCCAACAAAGGGTTTGCCCAGGCTGCAGCAGTGCCCCCCAAATGCGACAATACAAATGCTGCTTTGGTTGTCAAATCCAGAAACAAACTGGGTCTACACAAGAAGTGGAGACGGCACTGATTAACGAACGTGAGGTAGTTTTTTGGCTCTCCCGTAAACCTTTCAGGTGGAGCCAGAGGGAATTGGGTTGGCATCAGTACCTGGACGGATTCTCTTTGTGGTGCAGATGCACCCGAAGCGGATGCAACGGGAACCGAGGCAGCCCTTCCTTGTGAGGAGGCATGTATGGCGTCTTGCATTATGTCCATACGGTGGCGCATGGTGTCCTGAGCAGTGATCATTTCCTGTCTTAAGTCTGACACCAATTGGGTGAGGACAGACAGGGGATCAGACTCCTCCAACATGGCTTCTGATTCTGTTATGATATGGTTTGAAGCAACGAAACACAATGGATACAGGAGAATAAATCAAAGGTTCGCGTAAAGGATACAGGCTGGTAGTAACAAAGGATAGACTCGAAGTCTTCTTATTTTCGTAAGATGACAGGTAGGGCGTAGCGTATCAAAGGGAACCTTCTAATCAATGTCACTCTCTGACTAGTAAAATAAACAGTCAAAGGCCCTCATTACGACCCTGGCGGAAAGTAACTGACATGCCCGCCATAGCGTAAATAGCGTTTCCGCCATTGCACGATGGAGCAAAGTGCGGCCAATTCCGACCCATCGGGCACGAGCACTACGCCATGGCGGAAGTGCAAAGTCCGCGATGGCGGAAATGACCCCAAAACGGCCCATACCGCCGTCGTACGGCGCCCTAGGTGCAATTCCGCCACCCATCTTAGCGGTCACCGTAATGAGCGGTCAGCGCAAATTACGGTCACCGTAAATATACGGAAACGGAAGTAAAAACATGGGGCCGGAACGGGAAACAGGACGCCGTACACCTATAAAATCAGAATCCCAACACAACCATTAAAAACCGACCCTGAGACACATCCCAACCCGTTAGCCACCCCATAATAAAAAAGAAAAATGGGAAAAGTTGCTAAAAAAGCGTGCGATCGCAAGCGGCAGGTCCACTTCTCCCATGAGGAACTCACCGTGCTCACAGAGACCCTCCAGGAGAACGCTGCCGTCGTCTTCTCGACGCAAATGACCAGGACGGCACTTGCGAACAAGAAGGACATATGGGCCCTGGTGGCAATGCAGGAAGCGATGGGACGACTTGCGGATACGCATCCGGAGCATACTTTCAGCCAACCGCAACATTGCCACAGCTACCGGGGGAGGATCTGATTCACCCATCAAGTTTACCCCCTGGGAAGAAATCTGTGCCTCCACCATTGGAATGGAGAGCATAGAGGGAGTCGGAGGGATGGAGAAAGGAGTGCAGACATCCGAAGAATCAGGTAGGTGGGCCAAATTAAACAATGCTAAATCCACAAAGTCCAATCATGTGAAGCACCATGTGTCCCCATAGTGCAATAGAAACACATGTCCAGGAGAACGTCCACATACATTGCCATGATAGCGCCCTGTAAAAGTCAGATTAAATACATAAATAAGTAAAAATCCTAAAAACACCCTCTGCATGTGCAGCATGCACACCCTAACTGCAGGCTGCAAAATAACTGCACCCTCAATCCACACGAAAATGAGACCTCCCCCAAGGCCCTGACCCAAATCACCCTCAGGTACCACCCCAATGCATGTGATACATTGCCATTCCAATTACAACAGACCCATAAATAACGCTTGCCCTCCTTTACTCCACCACAGGGTCCGAATCAAACGACGAGCTTCAGGACACCCCTACCAGCACACCTGCAAAGAGGGCCAAGACCAACGGCCAAAGACCCTCCACCTCAGCTGCACGGATCAAGACACGTCAGCAGCACGAATCGAGTGGCAGCACACTGGAGGGGACATCAACAGGCACCCCAGCAGCCAGCATGTCCACAACAGCAGCACCACAGGTCCCCCAATGGATGCCACAGAAGGCACTGCTTCTGGTGGCAGCAGCACCATAGGTGACACTGCTTTCATGCCAGCATGCTCCGACACAGAAAACGGTGCTGAAGATGTAGGATCCATCCATGACCTGTCCCAATCCCCCTGTATGTTTCATCCCGTACACCATGAGGAAACCACGCAGGGGCACCCACAAGACGACGACTGGCCAACCCCCACAAGGCCTGTGGCAAGGCAACATGAGGTGATCAGCCCCTCTGTGACACCACCGGAAATGGGCATGGCCCAGCAGAGGCAACAGTCCCTCGAGCAGATGATAGTGCAACAGCAGCAACTGGCCACGCTCCTCAAGGAGCATGCTGATGAATGTGGGGGTTCTAAGGCAGCCATTGAAACATCTACTGAGACACTTAGGGCAGAAATGGAGCGAAGTACAGAGACACTAAGGGCACAAATTGAGGGAAGCACCGAGAGCCTGAGGGGACAAATGGAGAGAAGCACCGAGAGCCTGAGGGGGAAACTGCATGCGACGTCCAAAGATGTATGTGGTGAACTTGCCGCTGTGCGCCGTGTGCTCACTGAGCTCTCACAAACCCTTAGGGACATGCATGGACGTGAGCAGGCAGAGACATCATCCGTTGCAAGTTCCGTCCAGGGCAGCCCCCAACGCAGATCTGGGAGGAACCTGCGCTCCACAGGCAGGGGTGCCCCTGATACCCGGAGAGGGGGCTTGCAATAGCGTCTGACCAATGACAATGAGCATCTCTGGACACTGGTGTTCTGGGGGGAGGTAGGAGGGTGGAGGGGGTGTGTAGGGTTCTTCCGGGTGGCGGGTCGATTGGGTGTGTAATACCATTTCACATTTGCAATACATATATACACATCAATCCAATGAGATGTGTGGACATTGATCTTTGTGTACGCGGCCTTTCTTGGCGTACAGGCCACATTGTGCATGTTCCCGACACACACAGTGCCACAAGTCCCGTGTCCATGTAACAGCCACCAGGCGTGAGTACTAGAAGCATGAATCTATGATATTCTGACGAATCTCACGGGCCTCCTGTGCCTCGCGGACTCCTTGAGGTGCTGCCACATCCCCACCCTCATCATGACCATCTTCAGGTGCTTGCAGTTCTGCGTCAGGGGGCATGGCCACATTTCTACGTACGCACATGTTGTGTAGCATTACACATGCCATGACCATCTTTGCAACCTTCTCATGGCGGTACAGGAGTGCCCCGCCAGACCTGCTGAGGCAGCGGAAACGAGCCTTCAGTAGGCCGAATGCCTGTTCTATGACTACACGGGTACGTGAGTGGGCATGGTTGTAGTCCTCCTCATGCTGGTTCTGTGGGTTCCGGATTGGTGTAAGGAGCCATCTCTTCAGTGGATACCCGGCATCACCTGTATGTGGACAAAGAAGGATGTTTGTGGAATAACATTGCTACGTACGCATCCCCCCCCTTCCTGCCACGTCATTGACGCATCACCTACCCCACATTCACATGCATTAAATGAGACTCACCGAGTAGCCAGGATCGGTGCCCTGCGTGTCGCTCCATGTAGCGTGGTACTGTAGAGTTCCTCAAGACCATAGAGTCATGGGTTGATTCTGGAAATCGGGCACAACAATGTGTAAAGATCCTGTTGGAGTCACACACCATTTGTACATTGATAGAATGATATTGTTTCCGGTTGCGGTACTGGACCTCCATGGCATGTGGGACAACCAATTCCACATGGGTGCAGTCGATGGCACCAATGCAACCCGGTATGCCGCCAAGTGCATGGAATCCCACTTTTGCGTTTGTGAGCTCCTGCTCCGAGCGTGGTAAACAGATGTCGTCTGCGTGCTTCAGGAGGGCATCAAGCACTTGGAATAGTGTCCGTGACAATAGTGGCTGTGAAATGCCATGCAACTGTCCGACTGTGTGCTGGTAGGTGCCTGTGGCCAGGAAGTGGAGTACAGACACCACCTTCAGTAGGGGTGGGATGGCGGTTGGGCTATCTATCATGCTGACAAGGTCAGCGTGTGACATGTCGACAATGGCGGTTATGGTGTCCCGGTCCAAACGGTAGAGGGTGTGGATCTGCTCAGCAGTGAGGTTGAACGGATTGGTACGGAGGCGTGGGATTGCGGGCTGCCTGCGTGGTGGTAGTGGCTGTGCTGGTGGGCCTTGCTGCCCCTGCCTTGCCCTCCTCCTCCTCCTGCGTCTCCTCTGTGCGGCCGGTTGTTGCAGTCGTTGGTGTTCGTCTTCTTCTTGAAGTTGGAGTACTTGCAGTGCTATCAGGTCCCCCAGGCCCAACATCGCTAGTCCTGTCGGTAGCATTTGGGAGTGGGTGTGGTTGTGGGAGGGGTTTGGGTGTGCAATTTATGTGTTTTCAGGCTGTATAGCCTCCACCTGTGGTGATTCATTTCACCTGTGCCAGCTGCAATTACTTTTGGGCGAGCACGTCCCGCACACAGCGCTGCTATTTGACGCATGGCATCTTGCAATTACAATCATGTATATGATCCCGATGGCAGTGAAATATTGGTTAATATGTTGATTCTGCTATGGTCCCATTGTTTCACATACTATTTTTGCAGTCGCGGACAAACTTGTGAAGGGTCAGTGGAATGTAGTACTCGATCAACGGTGGACCCTCATGCAGCACTGTACCGACGTTCACCGACGGGCGGGGATTCCCATTAGTGATTGAAGCCAGTTGCCATTTTCACACACAGCCGCACTACATAGATGTATTTGTGAATCCAAGCGTTCACAGATGCCTTTTCGACGTGATGTTGCAAATGAGGAATTCGAAGGACAGCGCTTTTGCTTTTCAACTAGCGGCGAGGAGACGCCCACAGGTCTGACTGGAAATGTAACGTTCTATTGTTGAATGTCCTTGGGACAGGGCCCATGACGAGAATGCAATGATTGATGTGAATTGAATGGGATGCGCAATAGCGTAGTGGACGATGAGGCAGGACGTCCCCAAATACATGTTACTTCACTACACTAGTGAACCGGGCAGGAGCACAGTGGATTTTGCAGACTGCATTACGCACAGACTCAATGGAAATTTCAAATGTAATGTGAGTAAATATTCAGGCGTTTCTATTCCGGGATGAGGGAATGATGAATGGATGCATGGACAGATGATTTAATTGAGAGTTTGTCATGTGCATGGCTTTTTGATATCTATCCCCTTCCCCTGCGCTATGTGATGCAAAGCTGCCATAGTGGATCCATCATCTGTCTGCCCTTGTTGAACCCTCCCTGTCTCGACGCGCCTTCAAACACTTGTGTCTGTGCACGTTACTAATCACATCTAATGGATTCTGTTTTGACAGACGCATGCACACATACACTCGTTAGTAATAGTGTATTGAGCTCGATTTATGTCGTTATGATTCGCAAGTGATTTTTTGGTGACATTAATCCTTTTGAGTGTGCTAGCATGCATATGGTTGTATATTTAGTGTGTTGAATGAACTAAGTAATTCATATGAAGTTCGGATGCCCATGCTATTATTTTTTTCTTTTGGGTGACAGGTATCTCCTCCCCTTTTGCCGCTGCCATCTGTACGCCACTCCTGCAGATGGGTTTTTCACTCGACACCTGCAGCTTCGAGTTAATCAGTGGAGCACCATTACGAACTTATGGGACGATTGCCAATGGGCCACATGCCCTTACGCAGTACTAGTGGCTAGGAGCAACATATGTACCTTTCAGCTGGACTAGTGCCTACTTCATGGGACTGCCCTGCGGTTCTAGGCGCTTCCGTGTTGCCTTTTTGGTCGTAAATGTAGGCCCTGTATACCATGAAGGAACAGGGCGTCACACAAGTAGAAGCTGGTCATTCATTGCGGATGCAGCCCACAGTGATGGAAATCATTTGGGAGTTAGTTTGCGAATAGCTGTATGGGCTTGGTGATTTGGATGTGCATTAAAATTATGTTCAGATATTGACCGTGTAGCCTTATTCTTTACTAGTGATGTAGCATATTCCGATTTGTGGCGCGATGTATTGTGAGATGATCTGCATTGGGTTCCGGCTTCTGAGTGGAGTTGTGTGGTACTGTACTGGCCGCGTTTGCCTACGAGGAGTTGTGCAATGTGGGCAGGGAGTGGAGTACAGGCACTCAGTAGGGCCATGTACGGTTGGTTCGCGATGCCGTAATTCTCACCATGGCGGAAAGGTACTTTCCGCCATGCTTGATGGCGTTGAGTACATGTCCGCTAGGGTCAGAATTCGCGTACCGTTGCGCCATGGCGGAAATTACGGTTTTGCAAGGCGCGCGTGCGCGTGCTTGGTGCAGTTAGCGTTGGCGTTCACTACGGTGTCGCTAATGGGCATCGTACTTTACGGTGATGGGTCATGATCGCAACGAGCGGTATTCGATGGCGGTATCTCATTTCCGCCTTCGTTTTTGGAATTCCACCAGGGTCGTAATGAGGGCCAAAGAGAGCTATTGGTGGGAAGGGCATTAGAGGACCAAGATTCACCAGGCTGTTGATGAGAGGAAACTGATTAGAATGCTGGTTGATAAGAAGGACAATATAAACCTATGTTGTAGACACTAACCTGGATGTGACGACAAAAAAGTCTCTCAAGATGGTCTGAAGGGTCCAAGGATAAAACGACCAGGAAAGGGTAGTGAGGAATCTAACCCGGGCGGAACGAGGGGCGCGCTAGAGACGGGTTGGTGCACACAGGAAAGCGTCCAGAGTCCAGTGCACTTGTAGGAGAGAAGAGGAATCCTGATCCAGGAGAAGCAAGTCTGTAAAGCGGTGGAGGATCGGTGAGAGAGGCAGAGCGGGACTCTGAGAGTCTAGTTTGGCTGAGGCAGAGCCGGACTCTGCAGGATCGTGGTGAACTGAAGCAGAGAAGGACTCTGCAAGGTCCTGGAAGTCATCGCCTGATACGACGGGGCTCCGTTTGGATACGTGGAGAGAAGAGCCGCGTATGAGCGCGGTTAGCAGGCAGCTCAAGGAGGTGCTGGAATGTTGCCGGGAACTGCGTGGGAACGCGGAAAGCAATGTGGAGAGAAGAGCCGCGTAAGAATGCGGTTAGCAGGCAGCTCAAGGAGGAGCTGGAATGTTGCCTAGGACTGCGTGGGAACGCGGAGGGCAACCGTACCTTGAATGAAAGTAGCGTCTGCAAGAAAGTAGCAGAAGCAAGCTCCGGAACGCGAGGTAAATATTAACGATCAGAAGCGCCATTGCAAGGCTTCCGTCTTGCTAAATAGTGTCAGCTGACGTACGTCTGACCAACGCGCTGACGATACGTGTACGCTGGTCATGTGACCTTAGTATTAGAGTCTCCCGGACAGCTTCCATTGGGTGTAGAACGGTCTAGCCGTTCTCAAGGCTGAGGAAGCAGGGAAACAGGGATGCCTGGATTTAGTAACAGAGTCGGATGGGGAGGTAGGCATGACAGTTGGGATCTATGCCCAGAATGTCCTTAAACAGCTGGGAAACAGTCACCCTGAGGTTGCCATCTGCAACAGACTCTGGCAGATTTTTAATACGTATATTAGAGCATCGGGACCTGTTCTCCAGATCTTCACATTGGAGCTCGAGATTGTGTGCCGCTCTCGCCAGCTGCTCCAAGGCCTCATCAGATTACTTTGCT
The DNA here is from genome assembly GCF_040938575.1 of Ambystoma mexicanum. Lineage (NCBI taxonomy): Eukaryota > Metazoa > Chordata > Amphibia > Caudata > Ambystomatidae > Ambystoma > Ambystoma mexicanum. The sequence goes on from NC_090922.1 coordinate 421,676,410, forward strand.
TCATCTTCCATTCGTTGGACCGTTCTTTCTAGGCTATCCGTCCTTTCCTTGACCCAACGCCAAGAACTGGTCCGACAGGTCTTTGAAGCAGGATTGCATGTCCTTTTTAGTGAAGATCTCCTCCCCAATTTTCTGCCCCTTGTGATCCGATGTAACCTCATGCTCTCTATTCAGTGGGCTTGCGGTCCCCGCACTCCAAAGCTGCTTTAAACTCTTATGCTGTCTCCGTTGTGGGGGGGAATGTGAGTGCTGCGCAGGTCTTGGTCTTGTCTTGGACATTGGGGATGAAATCCTCCTCTACATCAGGTGTGGGTTATTTGTGGTAGCACCTATGTGTGTAAAGGGGGCACCAACGGGGAGTCACCCCCCCCCGGAGTTCCACAGAGTTCCTTGAGTGCTAGAGACTCCCTTGTGATACCATGGTGTGTTGGAGGCCCCACTTGAATGCCCGCTCCTTTCAGATGTGCAGGTCCCAACCAGTTTGTAGCGTTGGGGGCGCCGCCTCACCAGGCCCTCCCCATCACTGTAGTCTCCAATGGGGGGGGTGGTCAGCTCTTGCCGTGTTTCACTGGAGCCCCTGCCAGTGACACACCCAGGTGCCGGTTCCCCCGCTCCACAGGCGCAGCCAATCTCCCTCTTTTTGGGGGGGGGATACGAGAACTGTATCCACGCTGGTGCCCCCCGGGGTGCTAAGCCTCAAGCAACTGTTGCCAGGCATGCTCTCTCCCTCAGCCCTGCACCCGCACGGAGGATGCCAGCTTACTGCTGCTGTTACGGGAGGGGGGAAGCGGCCCGATTCCAGTGGAGTCTGCTGCTGCAAAGCGCCCCCCCCGCCCGCGGCCTCTTTCAAGTCCACGGCCACGCAATCGCCGCCTTCCTCCACCATCGCCTCCGGGGCTGGGCCTCGCCTGCTCCCTCCAGGTAGCTTATCCCTTGCGGCTCGGGCAGGGGGGGAGCCACTCGATATCCCCCGGACCACCTCCGCAGCTCCTCACTGGTGATTTCACCGCAGGGGGGGCGATCACAGCCAGACCCCCGCTCCGAGGTCTCCAAACCCGCAGCTGCCACTCGGTATGCAGCCGCGGTGTCACCGCTCGTCCCTGCCTCCGGCTTCGGGGCCGCCCACTATTCAGGCCGCTAAGGGCTGGGACGCAGCTCGGCTTCGCTCGCTGCCTCTCGGTCGGGACACCGGCGGGGGAGCGCCCAGCACTGCACTCTCCACAGGGGCACCGGGCTTCGGTCACTGACGTCCCGGATCACTCGCTGTTGTCTATTTTATTCAGCCCGGCAGGGAGAGAGCTCACGCACTTCCTCTCATGCTCAGCACCATCTTGGAATCACGGTTTTGGGCAAATGACACTTTAAAACTGACAAGTAAAAATTACTTTGTAAAATAATGCAAAAGGGTGCAAAAATGCTTAAATGGATAGAATTTCTGAGGAAAGCTACACTAACTAACACACATGAGCTACAATATAAACAACAGTACACACTTTAGATCAGAATGGGATGGAAGAAGCACTTTGAAATGGGAGAGAGACACGTGTAAACTTTTAAACTTTGCAAATTCGTGGAAAACATTTACTATGCGATATTGGATAAAAACGGGTCAAATACACTGATGCGGTTTTTAGTTGTGGATGTAGCTAAGGGTCTTAGGTATCAGTGAGAGTTGACATTTCTTTTCTATCTTTAAAATCTAAGAAGTTATAGAGGTTTTAGTGAGAAGTGTTTTTGCAAAATAGGCGCGGAAATAGAAACAGGAATTCAGTTTTAAAAATGACAGATGGGTTTCATTCCACTATATTAATGACTATGAAAAAGAGGATGCCAAACATGAAACTTCACAGCTACGTGGCCAGCGCAACCAGCCCGTGGTGGATACTTGATTTCTGGAATTTACTTTAGTTATTCAAAATCACTAAGGAGGTATGGTTTTGTAACACAGATGAGAAAAAATCAGCGCAAGAAGGATTCTAGCAATACTAGGGTTCTGAATGTAAAGATGGGATGGGTTGAGATTGGGATGATACACTGCAGATATACTATGGGTCACTGTTCTTCCTATTCATACTTACAGTCCTTTGTAATTAAATTGGACCGTCAGCTCTGGTCAATGAATCAGGTAAGGTCTACCGGCAGCAAGGTACCTCTGGAGGGATCAGTTCAGCGGTGCTGTTCTGCTAAATTTTGGACTGCACCTCAGACTGGATTTTGTTGGGCCCCTTCTGGTTACTGGACACGGTAGATAGCAGGATGCAAGTTTCAGCAGGCAAGCCTTAATGGGTGCAAGCCAACCTGAATCAGAATTATTCTTTTAAGTTTTGGAGGTTTGCATTTGGGCCTAGCTAGCAAGAGTCCTGCAATGCTAAAGTCTGGATTCTGCAAAGGAATCTGGATCTTCAAAGAATTCTGTAGTCAGCTACAAGATGAAGAGATCTGGAATAAGGTGCTGCGTGGACATCTGGATGGGTTCTGGAAGCAGTGTGTGTCTATGTGTAGTGAAACTCCTATATTTATCCATTACAAAATTTATGGCGTGGGGCAGAACTTCAAAAACACACCCCCATTACTGTAAGTGGCTGCAGGCACATTCTTTGTCCTGGTTGATGGTCTGAACAGAGCTGTCATCTTTATGATAGGATTTAGGAACTCCCATATGGATTTTTACCAAAACATAACTTTTGCACAAATGTACATTTCTAACATTATGTACCCTAATAAACTTGGACACATATATGTTATATTCAATTGTCTACATTCACATTCACTCCCCATCTTTGTGCGAGCTGTCTTGGTCATTCTATGGATTTTTACCAATTTTAACTATAACGGTTTGGATTAATCATTTCTAATTCGATACATCTCTCGGCGCTGATTAGTGGATCATGTAGATACAATTTTAGGTTTGCAACATTGATTGTTCTGCTATAATGATACTTTTTTCATAACTTTGGTTCCTTAAATGGTACAGATTTCATCAATGTCTTAAAATCAAGAGCCTGAAATTAGGTTTTCTATCAATTTTCAGATGTATGCTCAATTAAAGAGTTTTAACTTTTAATCACACATAAGGATTTAACATCATAGTTCTCCTTTGTAACCTCCCATTCCCAGGCAGCAGCTGTCCAGCCCTTTGATTAGGGAGGTGTGTCCCCCTTCCTGCAGGGAAGCCCCCCTGTAGAGATCAGTTGGGCAGCTTGCCATTGTTTTCGGCTCAGCCCCAGACGAAAGTCTACTGAGGTCCCATTGTGCTGCATGTTGTCATTATGCGGAACCATTACCCTCACTTAAGCCTTCCTATAGCAAGGGAGTGTCAAGCTGAGATGTAAACTTTCTCAGGCCATGCACTGCTCAATCAGAATTTAGCAGTTACTTCCACTGGGTTACTGTAAGATTCACCTACAAGCTTTTATTTAAAAGATATAAAATGGACAGAGTTTATAATGGATTTGGACATTATAAAGGAATTAAGCCCTCCACAGAAAACTGCTTTAAACAGGCGGATATTTCACTTCTTCAGTAAAAAGAAAACACCATTAAACTGGGTTTGACAGCCAATTTCCTTAAGCAGCTGCCAGGCAGGGAGGCCTGGATTCCTCTGACTGCCTGGAGAATCCATGATTTCAGCACACGTCCCTTTCCACAATTCTCTGGGGAAAATGAGTTAATTTTTAAGGGCATTTTCGGATTTTGCCCTTCTGTAACCGTGTTTCAGGTGACAGGTGACAGATGACAGCAGTGATTCCTGTTTTTACAGCCACTTTGCCTGTGTGTGTGGCTGGTTGTGCAGCTCTTTTGTGGTTTATGAACCATGCACAATTTTGCAGATTGAGTGCACAAAGGGGGTTATCGCCTCCATTTTTGGCAGTTGTCTTTCCCCATTGGCAAAGGGGTGCAGTGTGGCACATTGGTGTGGATGAAAATATTCCTCATACCCACCCCGACTCCATCGTGACGTCCAGTCGTGGGGGAGTTGGGCACATGGTATTATTTTTCCTTCGGTCCATGTGAAAAAAAATCAGGTTTTTTTCTCCCGTCAGTGAAGGATGAGACACGCTCTCCTTGCTGGTTCTGGTCGGAAGTGTGGAGTGACACTCCGGGCTCTTGGTTCTCTTTTCCCGTCCCTGAGGAGTCCTCCTTGGTGATTAGGTAGTTCTTAGTTCCAGTGCTAGAAAACAGAACATAGCACGGTTATGGCAATTTCCCCACTACTGTTCCCAAGGGGTGTAGTGGGGCAGATGCATACATTGAATACAATTTACAATATTCCCCGCCTATATTTAATAATGGTCTTACCCCTCTTTCCTTGTACGTACTCAATGAACATTTAATATTTATTTCTATGTCTCTGGATTTTCCCCTTCTGGGTTTCCAGTCGGCTCCTCTATTTGCCGCAAAGTATGCCTGGGATGGCAACTTTGTAGCTGGTTTATGTGGACCCACTTGTCTTCCCCCTCTGTCAAATTGCCCTTGGGGATGCGGATTCTATAGGCGACTGGTGAGATTCTGTCCACAATTTCAAAAGGACCCTCCAACTTGGGAGGAATTTGCACTCTTTCGCTTGGTTTCTTTGGAAATTGTAGAAGTAGACCCGGTCTGCTACTTGATATTCCTTTTTACTTGTCTTAAGGTCATGGTGGGTCTTCATACTGTCTGCAGATCTTTCTAGATTCTGCTGAGCATATGCAAAAGCATGTTGAAGGTGTTTTCTCAGATTCTCAACATACTCATGAGTTGTGGAGGCATTTATCAAGGCCTGCTCTTGGGTTCTGTAGAGCAGATGCTGGGGTAGCACCATCTTTCGTCCAGTCATCAGCTCATTTTTGTTGCAGAAGAAGGGTAGATCTGATGGCCATCAGGAGAAGGGGTAATTGAATATCCCAACTTGGCCCAGAATCTGCCACAAACTTTTTTTAATATATTCATAATAGTTTTATTGTACCTCTCAACCCCACCACTAGAGGACCACCGGTATTCAATGTGTAGTTTCCTTTTTACCCCAAGTATCTCCCACATCTTTGTCATCACTTCGCTAGTGAAGTGACTACCTCGGTCTGACTCAATCCTTTGGGGTAGTCCAAAACGTGAGAAGATGTGATTGATCATCAGGGCAGCTGCTGTTTCTGCCTTGCAATTTGGGGCAGGAAGACATTCCACCCATTTAGTAAACAAGCATGTTACAGTTAACATGTATTTGTTCCCCCTAGAGGAGCGAATCACGGGTCCGATAAAATCAACTTGCATATCTGATCAAGGCAGTGTCATCCCCCTTTTGGAGGGGAGCACGGTGTGTGACTGATGTTGGCTAAAATTGTGCACACACAAGACACCCCTTCAAGTATTGGTGGAGGTCCTGCCCCAGGTGCGGCCAGTATGCAACCTCTCGCAAGATTTCTAATGTGGTATGAAACCCCCGAAGACCAGCTGTGGCCGCATCATGGGCGTGACTTGGCATCAGGCTTCGGAATGAGGTAGGGACCACCCACTGGTCATGGCCAGATATGGATCTCCTCACCAACAAACCATCTTGGATTCGGAATATTTTTGGACATTTCATCAACACTCTGAGGTCCTCTTTCCCAATGCCATTGGTATCCGTCAGGGGAAAGTTCTCAGGGTCCTCAATGTGTTGATAAAACTTACCAATTATTGGATCCCCTTTTTGAGCCATAATCAAATCAGCAGCTGGGGTCTCCTTATTCCACTGGGCAAGTGAGAGTTCATTGTGAGCATTTGTCTGGGACCTAGTGATAGCAGTGACCTGGCTTTCTCCCAACAGGGACTTGATCTCAAGTAGATCCCCTTGGATGGCTCTGGTTTTGGCCATGTGATCAGCTAGATCATTTCCAGTTTTGTCTGGTTCCTCTACTTTGGAATGACCCTTGATATTTTTCCAGTAGATGGTCATCCAGCTAGAGGTGACCAGATCATCAATATTGTGTATTAATTTTCCATGTTTTAGTGATTTATTGTTAGCTTATAGCATGCCTCTGGTTTTCCAATTAACCAGGTGCTCCAGAACCTGTCCCGGGCGTAATCTGAATCAGTGACTATGACGAGTTTGTGGAGTTGGTGTTGATGCACATCCATCAGCTCTGCCACTTGACTACTACGGGGACCGATTATGTACCCAGCGGAGGGTTCTGGGGCATCATTTACCCATGCATTCCCCACGCCGGCCACAAGTTCCTTTTCACTGTTGTTGTCAACATGGTAGGAGCACCCATTCACATAAATGGTGGGCATACCCTCACACTTGTCTTCTTCATAGACTTTGTGTGGGGAATTAAGGTACGCTTCCATGTTGTCCTTGATTTTAAGAATTTTGTCCTCGAGACAGCTTTCTCTGGCACAATCGTGCAAGTCAGCCAGACCTTGCGCGAGCGGACTCTTCTTGTTTTGGCCATATCTGACCTCCACAGGAAAGCCCTGTATTGACAATTTCCAGGAAGTAATTCGGGAATTACTCACATTTCCGGCCCGGATTCTGTCATTTTGAAGATATTGCAGAGGCTTGTGTGGAGTCTCCACTATGATGTGTTCCCCTTGGATGAACGGGCGGTAATTCTTCAATGCCCACACCGTTGCCAGGAGTGCCGTCTCACAATCGTTGAATTTTTCCTCCACAGAGGATAAAGTCTTACTCGCATAGGAGATGACTTTATTGACCTTGTCATGCTTTTGGTATAATACTGTTGTCAAGCATGTATTTGAGAACCCTGTCTCCAAGAACAACTCCTTGTTTTTGACAGGGTAAGCTAGGCAAGGCGCTTGTGAGAGGCTTCATTTGAGTTGTCTTACTGCCTCGGCTTGTTCTGGACCCCACTGCCACTTGACCCCCCCCTTCAACAGATGGATCAGGGGTCTTGTGATCTCTGCGTAATCCTCAATGAACTTTCTGCTGTAATTAGTCAGTCCAAGGAGGATCCTTAGCTCCTGCAGAGTTGTGGGGTCTTTTAGTTTCCAGAGTGATTCTACTTTGCTTTCCTGGGGACAGAGAGACCCCCAGAAGTTATCTCATGCCCCAAGAAGTTGACATGGGTCCTGCATCACTGTGCCTTTTGAAAAGATAGTTTTGCTCCGGCAGCCCTGTGTCAGAACATAACAGATCTCTGCTATGTGTTCCTCCAGAGTTGAGCTTTTAATTAGAACATCATCTACATATGCCAGGTTACCCCTTTCACCCAAGTCGGGCATGGCCTTATGCAAGAAGATATTAAATTCATTGCCGGAGTTGATGTATCCGAAGGGAGTCCGGGTCCAAGTGTACTGCTGCCCTGCAAAGGCAAAGGCCAGTTTGTATTGGTCCTCCCTACTGACAGGTACAGTCCAGTACCCATTGGTCAGGTCAATGGTAGTGTATAACTTTGACCCATGGATCTGGGCCAGCCCTTGGTCAATGTAGGGAAGAGGCCATCGGGAAGTGTGGACCCATTTGTCAGCTCCCTTAGGCCAGCACAGAGTCTCCACTGGCCGTTTGGTTCAAAATCCCCAGCACCGAATTATTGAATGTGCTGTGGACTGGACAAATTATCCCACGGGTCTCAAGGTTCTTAATTATTTCTGTAGGGGTCCCCATGGAAGCGAGAGGCAAGCGGTATTGCTTCACAAACTCTGCAGTATGCCAGGGCCCATGGGAATTGTTGTTGTATGGATTTCGGTGTGACCACAGTCATATGAGCCCACTGCAAAGAGATCTCGAAAATCTTATAAAACTTGTTTCAATTTTTGCTTTTGCTCCAGAGTCTCACAGGCATTAGCTAGGTTGACACTCTCTTCAACTATCTGCCTGAAGCCCAGAAAGACTTCTGCTTTGGCTATCTCAGCAGCCTCCTCCAGCTGGGTGGAGAAGTCCCTGGTTAAAGTACTGACTTGGACTGATGGCTTCAGGTGGGGAAGGCATTCCTGGTGGACTTGAAAGATCACCTCATCCCTCCTGAAGTCACAGGTCACCTCTTCCTTACCATAAGGGCAGGAAGAGTACACCAGGAAATGTCCTCCCTGCCGGGTAAAGATCCTGGGGGTCATTCCGAGTTGGGCGGTAAGGGTTTACGGGCACCGGTAAGGATGCTGGTGCCAGTAAACCCTTACCGCCCTATTCCGAGGTCCCTTAGCGGGTCCCAGCAGGAACAGCTGGTCTGACCAGCCGTTCTTTATGGGACCCGTTAAGGGACCTTGGAGCTAATAACAGGCCTGCAATTTGCGGGCCCGTCATTAGCGCCTTCCCCATTCCCATTGAGCCCTATGGGAGAATGGGGAATGGTTTACTGAATGGGGATTTACTGGGTCCTCCAAGGTCGGAATGACCCGGTAAGTCCCCATTCAGTGAGACCGGACGCCATGGCTACCTCCAAACTCGTAATGACCCCTCCTGTCTGGTGTTGTGTCATTGTCGGTATCACTGTCAAAACAGTCATTGGGAATTGGTCCTATCAGTTCATTACCTAAACCTATCGAAAAATGTCAGCCATCAACCGCCATTCCAATAATGGTGCCTGCGCCCAGAGTGATACTTCTAAGGTCGCTGTTATCCACCACTATTGGAATGGTGTTCTGTTCTGTATTGACTAGTGGTGTTGGGTTTAACCCCAACCCTTGCTGTTGGAAATGGGAATTGAGGTGGACATATGCATTTCTGTCCTGTGTTAATTTTTACTTCAAGTGTGAATAGTCGGGTCTGTTCTGGGATGGTGACTTCCTTTCCAATCTGAACTTCAACTGCATATGGCAGCAATTGAGCTGACCAAAATGCTTTCTCTGGGTCATCAAAGTCCATGGGATTACCCGCTAATCGGGACCAGGCTTTGAATTTTATTAGGTCCAAACCAATGGCAAAGCGATTGAGAATGTCACTGCCCAAATAAAATGCAGCAGGGACATCTCACACGACCCAACAATTATGGACTATGCTCTTGTTGCCTATGGAAATTTTGAGCATACACTTGCTAGGCAGGAGATGTTTGGAATTGGGTGTTTCCAGCTCCATTTCCCATTTGTCTATCAAGTTAAAGGTTGGAATGGCTGGATCTTTTGTGGGTTTTTGGAACATGGATTCGCTGATGAAGCTCTTACCGTTGTTCACACACACTCGGGCGAGAACAGAGTCCTTCCCCCCATTTAACTGAATATGGATGAACAACTGTTCTCCAATGTTCTGAATATCAGCCAAGCTTTGAGCTGGTTTCTCATCATTTTGGACTATAGAAGTGGGATTTTCTGATTCTGAATTGGTATACAATTTCAGAGTATTTCCTTCCAGTGTGGATTGCCACTTGAGACTGGAAGGAGGGTTGATTTTCAGAAATAGAGAGGACTTCCCATCACCAGTTTGTTGTCCTACTGCAATTACTGTCACGTTGGGGTTTTGGTTGTTTTGAAAATGGAATTCAATTTGGTCAGGTTTTTGTTCAACCATGTGGCATGTGCCATTTAGGCTAACATGGTTGACGCTATGTTTTAATTTGATTGGTCAGTTAGTCTGGGTCCAGAGGACCTTGTTTACGCAATCTATTAGGGGAGACAATCTATGCAGGATGTCATTCCCCAGTAAACATGGTGTGCCCTCTGGAGTCACAACTATGACCGACCGGGTGTTTCACGTTGTGTCGCCCAATTTTAATGTCTAAATCCGCAGTCCCCTCAACAGGTATCTCTCCCTCCTTCCTGAATTCAGCTGATCAAAGGCCCTCTTAGACAGAGGGTGGCTTGGGATCTAGTGTCCACCAGAGCCAAAAATGTGCATTGCCCCTGTATTTGGACCCGGGCAAAACATCTTCCCTCCTTTTCCTCAAGGGGGCAAAGATAATGTGCATTTTGGGCCAATTGGTGGGTTAATTTCTTTACTCTTGATTCTGACAGAGGGGTAGTTTGGGCAGGATTCAATTTGGGAGCTTGGGAATCTGTAAGAAAAAGGTGACAGTTGGATATTGGGGGAGTTTTGGGCTACCCTGGTTCTGATTCTGGGCTGCCCCCATCCCCCTTTTTGGAGGCAGTCACCAGAATTGGTTTGGGCAAGGTGATTTTCTGGCTGGTCATTCTGGGGTTCAATGATGGGCGGTTTTAACTCAGTTTCCACATTTCCCCAATCTTGATTAGGATCTCTCGGGACCCACTTTTCTTTGGGAGGCGTTCCCCCATCCCTGAATGAGAAGATCCTTTTCCCAGAGTCCTCTGAGGACCCCACTCCTTCAAATTGGTAGACTCTAACCTCCTCCACAAAATGGGTCTTTTTAGGCCCTTTATGTCTCCTACCCGCCCTCTGTTCCTTAGGTTGCAGACTTTCGGGGGCAGGAGATTCTGGTTCCGGTTCCTGGGTTTCTAGGGGCTTTTCACAGGTGGGGAAGGAAGCTTCCTCTGAGGCTTTACACCCCTTTTCGCCCTGTGCCTCCTCCCTTGGAAAGGGTGGATTGTCGGGGTGCTCTCCCTGTCATTGCTCTGGAGTACCAGACCCTTGATTTGAGGGGTCTTGGGCCACCATGTTCAGCTGAGGGTTCTGCTGAGCACAACATTCAATCCAGATCCTGTGACAATTTCTGGACCTGGCGCTCCAGTTGGGACACCCGCTCTGGCTGGTACGGGGGTCTCTGTTCCATCCTTGGGGGATCATGGGAAGGGTAACTGTCCCTTCTCCCATAATACCATTGGTTGGGATAGTTCTGGGAACCCTTCACCCTTGGCCTCCCCTCTCCCGGATTGGGCTATATGGGCTCAGGAAAGTGGGGAAAGAAAGGAGGGTTGTTTTGGGGGTTAAAGTTTGGTGGGTACCGGGGAAAGAAGCTCAACCCGCCATTTGGGGGATTACTGCCCTCCTGCGGAAAGTTAGGACGGAGGTTTCCTGGGTTGGCAGCTACCTGGTTGGATTCCCCCGTTGGGCTGGGGGAGTCCACACATAGCCCAGGATGGGTCTGTTGCCCTTGTAACTGGTGCTGATATAATCAGGGGGGTTAGGGGTCCAAATTGAGGGATTACCTCCCTGACTACCTGTTTGGGATTGGCCCGAGGGCCTTCTGGCTCTTTGGTTAGAAGGATTTTTCACAGGAATATTTTTAGGCCCTCCCATCTCCAGATCTAAAATGGGGGCAACCTTCACCTCCGCCACCTTAGCAGCAGCAGGGGTGTTGGCTGGTTTGCAGTTTTTACTGGTATTTTTATTCTCTACCGGTTTCTGCACTTCATAAATGTGCCCTATAGGTGGACCATCTTGAGTGGTTCTGATCCTCCAGCCCCGCAAAGAAGCTGGAGTATTTAGGGGAAAATGTCCATTTGACGGTTCCATGTAATAATGTCCCCTCAAAAATATCGCCATGCAAAAATATTTACTTTATATTACTTTTTTTGTATTTTTTTTTTTTTGCTGCCCCTGTCCCTATATATATGGTCGCCCATATAATATCGCCACAACCTTTTCCCGGCGATATTATATACGGCGACCATATATATGGGGATAATATTACCTGATACCCATTTGACATATTGAATGCAACTCTGGCTATCTTTCAAATGTAAAGTATCCATCATTTGCTCGTATAACTCGAGGTGCTACCAAACTGAATACTTGACATTTTTATGATAGGGAGTTATGACGCTCCTAATGGCCTTGATTGATTTCAAGGGATCTTTCATTAGGGCCTTCTTAATTTTGTTGGCCTTTTTAGTCTTAGTCACCCTTGTCCACTCATCCTCTGACTCTGTTACAGGAGGTGGCTATCTGATCCTCTAGGGTCTCCCGGATTCTGCGAGCTTGGGAATGGCTTGCAGAATGTAGGGGCCTAGTTTCTTAAGACCTGTGGCGCTCAGAAGAGTCTTCTGACTCTCCCTTGTTCCCAGGATTGGCTGAGTACCCACCCCCCCACTGCCCTAGCTCGGAAGAGGTCTTTAAGATACTCTTTGTGGGCCTAGTTTCATGGAGTTCCCCACCAAATTTTACAGACTGATCCTTTGGTAGGCAGTATCTTTTAGGATCCAGTTCACTGATTCTCCCCTCACTGGAGTCTTCCTGAACAGAGAGGCTAGCTCTAACATTTGGGAATCTGTACAGAGATGCCCGCCTATCCATTTCTGGGAGGCGCTGCTCTGTCAGTCCCATGTTTCCCATTCTGCTGAAGTCTACCATCCCCGTGGCCCTTGGTTCATATGAGCCAGTGGACATGAGGGCGGCAGAGTCCATGGCACTGAAGGAGTTAAAGTCCCTGATGAAAGGGGTCCTGATGTTATGCTCAGGGGTTTCTCTGTCCCTTCCTACCTCATCTATGTTAGCCCCTATTCCCTGGTGACATGCAAAAATCGGACTCTTTTGCTCCTCTATTAAAGCCTTACTGGTCTCAATGATTTGCTCTTGCATAGCTCTCTGTTTGTGGGGCCTATCATTCTTTTCACAGAGAGCCTCCTTATCTCTCTGTGCTTCCTGCCTGGATTGGAAATACTGGGCCAATTATTGCTGCAGGAGACGCACCTCCTGAGTTTTGTCATTATTGGTCTGAGTGTTCTTTTCCAGAGCATCCTCCACCCACCTGGTGTGCTCTAGTAGCTTCTCATATTCAGTTTTAACTTCACAAAACTCCCGAAGGGCCAGATTTCTTTCCTCTAACTTAGTTTTTAATTGGCTGACTTACTGGCCTAAGGTGTCCCTTTTCTGATTTAGAGTGCCCCTCTGTGCAGCCAGGTCGTCCCTCTGTGTTTTAAATTCCCTAGATGTCTGGCGTTCCTCATCAAATTCCTCTTGAGAGTGGATGTCTTTAATTATTAATTATTTTCCTCTTTCAAGGATTCTATGTGGTTCTGTAATGTGACTGCCTTCTCTGCACAGGCTCTATTCAAATTTAATTGTTGTGCCAGTTTCTGTTGACTCTGTTGTAAAAAGTCAAGACTTTACTGACATTCTTTTTGCAGTGTCTGTACTTGGGTATTTTGCTCTGCATTCTTTTGCTGTAAGAGAGCCAGATCTTCCTTTAATTTGGTAATATACTGCCTAGTCTCTGTTTCAGATTCTTGGCTCTCCTGGAGCCTTTGTTCTGCTTAGTCCAGATTAGTTTGAATTTTCTGCAGTGTTTCCCCTTGCTTCTTTGCCAGATCTATGTTGTCTGCATGCTTTTCCTGTATGATTCCTATTTGGAGGTACAGGTAGGCTGCTATTTTGGCAATTTTACACTGCTCCTCTTTTATTTTTGGGGCCATGCTAAGCGCTTGATATGATATGATATGGCATTTGTAACGCGCCTATACACAAATGTTTCAAGGCGCGACGAGGCAGGGGGGGAACAAAGGGAGACAGACAACGATCCTACTATGCCAGGTGTCATTCAGATCGCGCAAGTGCAAGGGTAGGGGGACTGGGAAAAAGTGCAAGGGAAGGGGAGAGGGGAAGTGCAGTACATGGTTAGTAGAATACAAGATAAATAATAGGGCCAGCTGGTGGCAAGTGCAGGGAAAGTGCGGTACATGGTTAATAGAATACGAGATAAATAATAGGGCCAGTTGGTGGCAAGTGCAAAGGTAAGTGCCGGGAGAAGGGGCTGTAGGATACAGAGACAGTCCCGTAGTGCATGTAGGCAGTGCAAGGAAGAGTGGCTGGGCCAGGACATGAGATCGGTGAGTGGCCCAGTTGCAGATTTAGTGCAGGTTCAGTGATTTTAGCAGGGGAGAGAGGGAGAGAAAGCAGTGGCAAAGAGGAAGGTTTTGAGGGGCTTCCGGAACCGGAGATGGTTCTCCTCAAGTTTCAGGGAGGCAGGAAGGCTGTTCCAGAGGGAGGCCCCTGCTGCGGCGAGAGATCTACCACCAGCTCGTTGCTTGGAGAAGCGGCTGACCCTGAGGTAGTTGGAGGTGGATGAGCGAAGGGCTTGAGAAGGAAGATATTTAGGAAGAGAGAGTTGCAGGTATTTTGGCCCAAGGCCCCAGAAGGCCTTGTGAACAATGCAGAGGGTTTTGAACGTAATCCTTGCAGGCACTGGGAGCCAGTGTAGTGATTTCAGTCCTGGAGAGATACGGTCCCTGGGCTTGAGGCCAAGGACAAGTCTCGCAGTCCTGTTTTGGATGAGTTGCAAAGGGCGGAGAGTAGAGGCAGGAAGATTTAGATAGAGGCTGTTACAGTATTCCAGCCTAGAGAGAACCAGAGCTCTGGAGACAGTGAGCTTCTGGGGGAAGGAGAGAAAAGGAAGGATAGCTCTGAGGAGGTGTAGCTGGTAGTGTGACTTCTTAGAGACGTCAGAGATGTGAGGAGACAAGGAGAATGTGGAGTCGAAGATGACCCCGAAGTTTTTTGCCGTGCAGGTAGGAGCAAGAAGAGGGCCAAGGGAGGCCGGCCAGAGAGCTGCAGGGAAGGAGGGAGTGGGTGTGCCGATAAGCAGAATCTCAGTCTTACTGGCATTAAGGCAGAGGTCGTTGGCGGCACACCATTCCTGGATAGCAGAAAGACAGTCAGAGATGAGGGAAGTGGAAGAGAAGGCCGAGGGTAGCCTGAAAATGAGCTGGGTATCTCCGCGTAGCACTGAAAGTTGGGACAGAGAGCGGCTATGCGGTGAGCAAGAAGTGCAAGATACTGATTGAACAGCCAGGGGGAGAGGTTAGATCCCTGGGGGACACCACAGGTAGAGAAAAAGATGTCAGAGAGGAAGGAACCCAGTTGGACCTGGGAGGGTCGATTGGAGAGGAAGGAGGACAGCCACGCCAGAGCTTGACCAGTGATACCCAGGTTATCACGGAGTCGGTTGAGCAGGATGGTGTGGTTAACAGTGTCAAAGGCAGAAGAGAGGTCTTGCAAGATGAGAACACAAGGTGTATTAGAGTCAAGGTTTGAGAGCAGGTCCTCACAGATGTTCAGGAGAGCAGTTTCCGTGCTTCTGGCAGCTCTGAAGCCAGACTGATGGTCATGAAGACTACCAACAGATTCAGCATGGAGATTAAGCTGGGAGAGGGCCAGTTTCTCCAGGAGCTTGCCCAGGAAGGGAGTGATAGAGATTGGTGTAATGGACCTTTGTACTGCCATGCATCTAGGTTTATTGCAAGGATTTGTTGTTTTATTCCCTGTAGCGATACCTGTTCATCCTGTTCGGGCCACTCACCCCTGACAAACAGTTTGTGCAGGAAGTGTTCCTTCACAATATTCATTTCTACTGGGGTCGCCATTTCAGAAATATCAATTTCCTTCTGACTTATCTCAGGATTAATTTACTTTTGCAAACAGGCCTGATTTTTTTGAGTATTTATTTTGAGAGGTGCTTTTACAGTGTAGCACAGTACGTCCACCCAGCAAAGTGTCTGTACGCTGCAGGCTAGTATGCTGTGTTAGACTGTCACAGGTGGTATTTCAAATTCAGAAATGCGGCACGAGCCCCCAAGCTGTAAGGGATTTCAATCAGGCACAGACCCAGGTCTTGCCTAGCAGGTAGTGCGCATTGGAACCCTTATTTAATTTTGTCTATAAGTTCAATATTCTGAATGATATACCACTCATATCACACCCGTCTCAAAATACCCCCCAGGTCACACTGAACCAGGAATCAGGCTAGTTTGTAAAGGTAAAGATGTATTTATTTATTTAATATTCAAATCACACATACGTTGAATATCTATATATATATATATGGGACAGCAATCACCAAGGAGTGACAATACACTTCAGAAAATAAGAAAAGCAATTGAATTCACTTATAATGATGCAGCATAGAAAGCACAGGAATAAGAACGGTTTTGGTTTCTGAACAGATAGCGTTTAAGTTAATAGTTCCTCCTGCAAAGTTCTTTAAGTACAAATGAGCAATCCTACACAAAGGTAATTAGTCAGCAGGTATTCAGGAATGAAAGACAAGGTCTAGAGTTTATAGGCAATCTTCCCTCCCCAAACAAGAGAGAAAAACGTTTTGGGCAAATGACACTTTTAAACTGACAGGTAAAAATTGCTTTGTAAAATAATGCAAAAGGGTGCAAAAATGCTTAAATGGATAGAATTTCTGAGGAAAGCTACACTAAACAGGTCCTAACACACATGAGCTACAATATAAACAACAGTACACACTTTAGATCATAATGGGATGGGAGAAGCACTTTGAAATGGGACAAAGTCACGTGTAAACTTTTGAACTTTGCAAATTCGCAGCAAACCTTTACTATGCGATATTGGAGAAAAACAGGTCAAATACACTGTGGTTGTAGCTAAGGGTGTTAGTTATCAGTGAGAGTTGAAATTTCATTTCTATCTTTAAAATTGAAGAAGTTATAGAGGTTTTAGTGAGAGGCGTTTTTGCAAAATAGGCACGAAAATAGGAACAGGAATTTGGTTTTAAAAATGACAGATGGGTTTCATTCCACTATACTAATGACAATGAAAAAGAGGATGCCACACATGAAACTTCACAGCTACGTAGCCAGCGCAACCAGCCCGTGGTGGATACTTGATTTCTGGGATTTACTTTAGTTATTCAAAATCCCTAAGGAGTT
Organism: Ambystoma mexicanum; assembly: GCF_040938575.1. Lineage (NCBI taxonomy): Eukaryota > Metazoa > Chordata > Amphibia > Caudata > Ambystomatidae > Ambystoma > Ambystoma mexicanum. Next base: position 421,692,844 of record NC_090922.1, read on the forward strand.
ATGGTTTTGTAACACAGAT